>NW_013531726.1:2298089-2602451 GCF_000836235.2 Papilio xuthus
AGTGCTACCAACAAAGTGTAATCAACGCAATCGAGAGTATCGTCCGTTGACTCTATTCCAATAAATAACCTCATTACATTCCGTGCAAGTGGCAACTCGGTCAAATACCTGCGTTTTAAATCAGGCTCGATGTATTTGGGAGCGATTTGTTCGCAAAACATGACCGCCTTTGTTGGTGTTAATAAATTATTTAGCAGTACGTCGGATCATTCGTAATTTGATGTGAGAATCAATTTTAGTTGAAAATCTAGTTTACGACCGTAAATGAATGGAATCTGGACTAGTTAACCTAAATTTGGTATAGTTTTCTTAAATTGAATATGACAATTTAGTTTCATTATTTGGAGAGAATATTGCACATCGTCCAAACTCAGTCGCATCGCAATCTGTATTAAATAAACATAATTTTTACGAATAGTCCTTTATTTCAATTAAGATAAATACGAAATACTTATTACGAAAAGCTGAAGAAAGTCTTGGATCTAGAATGTAGGAAAATAAAATACAGGTTCAAGAAACAACATTGTTAAAATTGCTGGTAAACCATCAGTCTAACGCAATAGAAACGTTAAAATAATAAGATAGGACTAGAGTTTTAAAGAAGAACACTGTATATATTGTGTGTTCATTAAATGACTCTATAACACTTAATTATCGAACAAAAAACACATCACAAGACATTCATTTG
Source organism: Papilio xuthus (assembly GCF_000836235.2). Taxonomy (NCBI): domain Eukaryota; kingdom Metazoa; phylum Arthropoda; class Insecta; order Lepidoptera; family Papilionidae; genus Papilio; species Papilio xuthus. The sequence continues at coordinate 2,298,778 of NW_013531726.1, forward strand.
TAAATTTGCTAATTTTTCTCGACAGAATTTAATTAGCATACAACGAGTACGTAATACAATTTCATTACGGCTCTATCCATTAAGAATGGCAACTCTGCAGTTCAATTTAATTTAATCTATGCTCGTACTTTACAAATGATCAGCGAATTTTCAAAATGCCAACCCTGTAAAATGCTGATGAAATTGTCCATCGGATTATCTGCAATAAGATTATATTCTAACGGTTAATTTATTCTTGCCATCGTTTAGTTCGAGAAAACAAAGAACATATTACATTTAAAAGTCAATGTAGAGAAACATTCAATTACGAACCGAGTGTATATTAACATTATTATTTTTCTTTATATAGCAAACGTCAGGACGCCTTCCACCGTCTACCAATTACATTTAACGTTATATTACAGTCAACTATAACACTTTTATTTCTTAATTGAAAAAAAATGATCTTTGGTTATTATAAAGTAAAGAAATTTGAATGTAATTCATTTATGCCGATATTATGGAGGATTTTGGACAAACAAATATTGATTAAAACAGTTAATTCACATGAAGTAACTAAAGATAGAGAGTTAATGGAATAAAAACAAAATTATATAACACGATCAACCACAGAATAAATAGATTCTCTGATGACTATCGCACGGAGTCATTGCTACGTGACGTGACGATTCTCAAGGCTAGACGCTAAGTAAGCAACCTACATATCTCCACGTTCGCCGACCCCACAAGGACGGAATCCGTCATCCACCGGGTCAAGGCCGCGACAACTCATGTCATACGAACGTCACAGTATCTGCATCTGCGATCGTCTACTTTGATACGGGCGTTGCATTCGCGTTCGACTTTGTGCCTTGTCACCGCGACATAGAGAGCTCGGAAGTCGGTTGAGTAAAAATAGTAGGTGCAATGACCCCGATACACAGTAGTGTATGCTACAGCGCTGTCAGATGCCGCTTTCGTTGGCTGATTTTAGATGTCGATAAATTCGTTGCGCTTTCGATTTTCCAACCATTCATACAATAGGCAAACAAATACCGACCATATCATATACTAAATTGTCACGGAACTTTATTCAATATTGATTGAAATACAAATAAATTAAAGCACCATTTCTAACATTACAATTCTGAAGTAATCATTCACTCCTTCAAGTCCTAAAGATGATGGATGGATGTAATCTAGAAATATTTATTCGTATGTAGATGGATATGAGATAATTGTTTCTTGGTTAGCTCCTGTAATATCTGCAGTTCCTCTAGTGTTGCCTACTATGTCTGTCTGTCCATCGGCATTGGTGAGCTCGGTGTTCCCGCTGCTCGTTTGCCTTTTTTTCTTACAAAGAAAGAGATTTAATTTTCACGATAATCTTAAGAAGAGCAAAATTTAATGATAAGATTAACTTACGTTTTTTCTTATTATAAACGATTAATTACTTACGTATAATCTTTCTATCCAATGTCTCTACAATGCAGCTACCTTATTTATCTAAATAATTTGAATTAGAAAGGAAGGAATAATCCATTCTCATCATATATCTATATAGGTGAGTGGGCGAACTCGATAACTAATCGATTATTTAAACTATCAAGCAGGTAGCCTCTATATCGAGGCTTCCCGAAATTGACAGCGGTGATCATAAATTTGCGATTTTAAAATTAAAAAAAAATTAATAATATACGTAACTAATCTGTGAAGCAATCACATAAATAAGCAACACAACAGATGCGCTTTACCCTCGTCCCTACACAATTTTTATATTAATAAATTGTAGAGAGAAGTTATGAAATTACTGTCGGCACTACAAAGTTAGATACAGTTGTTAAGTCACAAGGTGGTCTTTAATTATTTAAGATAGAAATATGATAGAACTTCATTAGGCGGGTACGGCTATCTACGGAAATAAATATTTCATTGTATAAACCTCATTCCTGCCTGATCGCGATTTGAATAATGCATTTGTTAATATTTTAACTCCTTTTCTCACTGATTAAAATAAAGCTACTATTAGAAATCATCCCAAACTTTTATATTTTTGTTCTTCTTATATAGATACGCGTAAATTGTAAAGTTAAAACATACTGTATCTATTGTATTAGGTATCTTAATAATGGAATATCCTACTTTGTCGAGACATTACCATATCAGTTCCATAAAATCCATAAACTAAGATCCCTATCGGTAGTGACTATCGACCACTCTATTATCTATGAAAAATTCAAGTTCCTTTTTAATTAGTAAACCTTATAATGTAAAGACAAAGGAATTGGTTGAAGTCTTAACTATTTGTTTTATCGAGATTAGATATTATTTTCTAAAGAAATAGAGCATCTATTAAGGTCACGCAACCTTCTATTAAACATAGGCATGTTAGCTTAACTGATATGAAAGCTCCAGCATTTTACTTGCTAAATATTGATATTGATTTTAATAAAGAGAAAGATAACTTTAATAAGAACAAACCGTTTTACAGAACGATGTTAACGTGACAAGTTCCAGTAATTTTAAACGGAAAATGTATAAATATTTGTGCGCAAATGTGACGAGTTAAGCGAAAAGTTCGAGATTCTACAACATAATGACATAAACAGTTAAAACAGATGGCTGCTGAGAGCGTGAGATGGGAAAATTCCAGATGAGAAATTTTAAACTCAATTTTAAACCAACCTACTAAAAAAAATAATTACAAATTCCATTGGATACATGTACAAATTTGCTATACAAAGACAATATTCTAGCAATCTCTTAAATAACTTTTTCCAAACAAATAATTACATATGATATTCGCAGCTGTTTATATAAAGAAGTAAATAGAGTTCAAGTTTGTAAGTATTCCTGTACCTACTGATATATACTACTGTATATGTATTTTAGTATGCACATAGATCTAAGAAGTAGTATATATGTCTTATTATTCATATTTGTCTTAATACATAGCATAGAAATGAATTATACGTGTAGCTTTTTTTTATAATTTACAGCAGTTAACTTTGACAGCATAATGTGGACCTTTACAAAGTAAAACAAAACACACGGAGCGGTACGCAGCTCTTGGAAAAAAGCAATAGGCCGCTGGGCAAGTAATGCACAGTTGTAAAAAGTATAATAACACCTGTAAATTCATATTACATATGCCATGTTGTAGATAAGCATCAAATTTTATATAAGCAATGCAGGTGCGAAATATACTGATACGTTTTTGTTTATTGCTTTTTTATTTTCGTTGATACATTATTAATTTGCTTACTATTAAAGTAACACGTTATTTTGGTTTAAATTTGTTTCTTAAATGATATAAAATACAGTTGGTTTATAAAATATTTTGTAAAAGTAATAATAATTTAAAACAGGATTTTGTATTTTTTTTTAATTTGAAGCATCAATAGCAACTATGATATTGTTATCTATCACGGTGCATTTATAATGCTACCCTCGCTACAAGGGTGCATTCAAAATGTTTTAAACCTATAATTCTTAGCTCAAGAATGCGGGCCGACAAGCTTTGACACATGAACTGCGGTACAACTTTCTATTTTTCATCGCTTTTCACCTAAGACTCTTGCAATAAGGTTTACAATAGCTTAAATCATTAGAAGGTAAAGTTTGTAAATTTGTAGTAATGGTGGACCGTCATGGCGCTTGTGACGTCATTCGGCCAATGAGCGCGAGGAGGGACGCGGGCGCGACGGCAGCGCCACAAGATGGCCGCCGTCGGCCGATTGCCGCCGCCTTCACAGTTTAGGCCTAAATGCCAACAAGTTTTTTTATTATTTTCATTCAATGTTAATGTTAAATTTAACTTCTTTAAGTTTTTGTCTGAAATATTATAATGCGTGAAATTAAATAATGTTTTTGTTAGTAAATTGTTGTAAATTCAGTGTCTTTAAATAATTCCGCTTTGGCACAATTTGGTAAGTTGAAAGTTATTATAGTATTTTTATTGTAAATAAAACTTGGAAATTAAAAGTTTTTATATTAACTTAAACTGATTATTTTTTTCATGTATTTTAAGTAATATTCATCACTTATTTGTTTCCAATAAGACAGTAGATAATTTTTTTGTCTTGTTAAGATATGTTTTTATTTAATATTTTATAAATATCGAGCTACAGTTTTTTCAATATATATCATACGTTAATTCATTTAACATTTTCCATTTTTTTATTGAATTAGCTTATGTTTAGTTTGATCTAGAAATAAGTAGTATACCTACTTACCCATTTTTTATTATCTACATAACACCTTTATTTATATCTACTTAATGAATTTCCCTATGCTTTAGAGAATTTAAAAAATACGATGAAAATCACTTGGTTAAGGTTGATACAATATTGTTATGATTTTTTATTTATTATTTTACGGGAAAATTTAATTAAACGATATTACAATACTTAATGAAGACGAATGTTCACAAATTCTAATAGGATAATAACAATGAAATACTTTAAACCTTTATTCGTGACTGTAGTAGAGCAGATTCTATAGTCTATTTTTATTTGTGATAGTCAAAATGTTTAAGATGAAGATTTATCGACTTTCAGACAAAAAAAAATCTTAATATGACCATTAATTAAATAATAGAAAGTAAGTACCAATAGCGAAATAAGTTCTTAGCAACATGTGTTTAAAAACAGCTATCTACGGATTCCATTTTTTTATTTACTGCCAGAGTTGTTTAAAGGAGGCTCCTTCTGAAGATTTATAAGGAAAAATAAATCTATTACCTATATTATAGTTATTGAAGTGCGGCCGTTATAAATGGAGGTTGGAAAAAAATGAACATCGATTTTCAAACCATAGTAATCCAACGAACTACTGAACTATTCTTCCATATTCAAAAGTGAATCACCATTCCATCGTAAAACTGCGTAGTGAATATTAATTCTGTACTCGGTTCCATGTAAGGCGAACGTTCAATTCAATTGTTTAGAGATAATTTCGATATAAATCGCCACTATCGATGTCCGTACTAATGTAATTCACTGGCAGAATTATTACCAGTACTGTGGCAATTAAATGGCGTGAATTTATCGTTCGACGCCCGCGCTCAATAACAAAGTCGAGATCAAAGGCGTCCCTTCGTAAGTGCAGCGAAATTTTCTTAATGCACTTATTAATGTTAGAAATAACTTGATATTGGACGTAATTACGGCTCATAATTTACTCTAAAAGGAAAAATACTGTTCCATGCAACAGCGTATTATATTTAGCGTTAATAATACAAATTTGTAACTTAAATAGTTTTGATTACATTAAGCTAGTACACTATAAGACTATAATTATAATATAACTAGCCTTAATAATATAAGTACCCTAGGTGTTCTTCCAGACTACGTTCTAAATGTATGCCATCGAGATCCATGCAGTCCGTCTGGAGATACATTCTACTGAATATCCATCCATCCTTACATTCAAACATTCGCATTTATAATATAAGTAAGATTAGGGATATCCACCAAAAACAAAAAAAAACGTGAGAATTTTGTAACATTGATTTATTTTTGTAATAGTTTCTTGTAGATTTTATCTATTTAAATCGTGGTAATATTTATGTTGTTATCGTTCCTAAACTTATATCTTTACATATTATATATATTAATGCGTTTAATATTTCAGTTAATAATCATAAATAAACGAGTGATTAACTGCGATTGTGTAAAATTTTAACAAAAGTTTTATTTATCTTTAGTTTCTTATCATTAGTTACCAGATATAAGATTTTTTTCTTAGTCACTGTGTTATTAGCATACTTACATATTTGGTGTTACTAAGTTTTTAATGCACGTGTTGTTATCTAAATTACTTATAAAATAAAATTGAATTCTAGTGACATTTAAGTTCAAGTAAACCTAAAATATAACGTAGATTTCTTAGCAGCAAAATACTATCAATTTTTAATACTAAATATTCTTTCTACATTTTCTAATATTGTGTTTATCGTTTACTAGATAATTATATAGTTGTTCACAGTTCTTAAAGAGTCTCACGAAGATAAAGCTTCTATCAGTTATTACATGTGTTTATTTAGACCAAACTTTTGGTCAATTACGATCAATTTCAAGCTAATCTGTATTATCTAAAGTGGTTTGTGAGAATTAAAAGAAAATACACTGCTGTACAACCAGACTACACACATACACATGCTCCGTGTACGCACACATAAGCATTTATTGCTATGAATATAAGTACGTACAGAGCGCTTATAATGTTGGTGCACTGTAATTGCGCTCATCTCTCGCACACAGCTATACAGCAACGCACACATGTAAATTACACTTGATTGTGCGTGTGTGCCATTGTTAAACACGAATTTGCAAGTAAATCATCTTTTTTTTGTTACAGTACAATGCCAGGGGCTGCTGTTAGTTCCACCCTATTTTTTGTGGCATCCTCCCCACCATTGGACACCGGGTGTTTTGTCGTCCGCTCTTTGGATCGTCTGACGACCTTTTAAAGCGTTGCTAGTTTGATTTTGTGTATGGTAAGTGGTGGTAAGGCTAATATTAGGAAAGGTTATAAAATATAAGAACTAATTATATCGTATAATGCCGCTTTTATTATTATGTGGCCATTACTTTATAGTTATAATTAGTTTATCGACATGGTATTTATTGGAAGCTATTTAATTCATAACAAGATATTGTAGTAAAAAAATTGCAGTGTATTTGTCAAGTCTAGTACTTACGTTGGAAAGGGTTACAATTACTTATGCAATTTTCTTTGCCTTGAATTCTCTTTTAGACAATGATGTTATTCTTTAAACACTATTTCTTATAGATAGCTTCTGTTTCAAGTACACTATCTGTAGTAACCGGTTTCCATTGTGATGTGAATTCCACGGGAATTTTAATACCTCTTTGAAACTTAAAAGGTGATAAGAGACAAAATGCAATATTTAATAGTAGGTAAATCTGCATACGGAGATTTAGGTTAAAAATAAACATAAACATATCAGAATGATGGACTGGGTCTTTTTATGCAATATATGTACTCGTTGGACAAGTGTATTCTTGTCCGGGTTACTATAACTTGTGTCATTTACTTAATAGCATCGTAGAAAACACTGAGTTGATGTCCGGTTAACATTTAATGTAATAAAACACGGATAAGGTTATAAAAATTTCTACTTAAAAATTTAAAGTAAATATTTATAAATACATACAACCAAAGTTTAATTCGTACTAATATAACAATTAACTTAAGCATAAAATTTCACATATTATAAGTGTTTTATGGAAACATCCCTTTGTGTAAAATATCAAGAGTAGACAATTGTCTACTTAGATTGAATAACAAAATTATTTATATAATCATTAGTCAGCGAGAAAAAAGGTTTATTAGCGTTTTTTCTTATTGCTTATCTGTGGTCCTACTAGTTTATTATCTGCTTTGTCATTACCAATCGTTATTACATAATTTGTAATTATTTTACACTGTCTATAACATAAAAGTAACAAGGAATTGAAAATTGTGACAAAAAGTAAACATAACTTAGTCGTAATGTTACTGCAAGTACGGAACGGGTATACGGTTAACGACTTTGAACATCCGCCTTGAATAAAACAACGGCAGCGCGCTGCTCCTACACCTGTGCCCGGTGCCCGGTTGGTACATCGCACACTATTTGCTAAATTAAACTTTATATCTTAACAAAGCCTACATTATGTAAGGCTATAGTTTATATATACAGCGTGTCACAAAATTCAACGATAAAACTTTACTGTTATAGCCAGATCGATAACTACACTGGGAAAAATACAAAAAAAAATCCAACTCTTTTTGTTTAAAAGTTATATTAACTTTTGAATAGTTATCGATCAGTTTTACCGTTGAATTTTGGGACACGCTGTATACACGTAGTTTTATAACTTAGGTATATGTTAAAAAAAAAGTTTCAAAATGATATTGAACGTAATCGTATTATTTTTCCTAATGTTAAACAAATGAACATCTAAAGCATAGTCAAAATTCCCCACAGCATGTAAAAACTAAGAAAACCAAAAACAAAACATTGTTACATAATTCGAATTGCTATTAATTTTTTGTTTTTATTCACCTGATATAGCTTAATAACATGAAACATTAGTAATTAACACTAATTTTTATACGTAAATCATGTACAAAGCAACTTTCGCGTTTTTATTACGCAGGTAATTAGTGTAGTTTATAGTTTAATGGTTGTTAAAAGTCATTTGGAAGTTCTATTTGCTGCTTTACGAAGTTCAATTATTCATTAAAGTCATTAAAATTTTATTATAAATTAACCTTGTTCATAGATAAGATGAATTCAATTCATTATACAGATTTTAATTTTGAACAATCGACAACGTTGATGTGGACGAAGGGATAAAATGTATTCATCTATAAATTTTTACTTATATTACTTTATGTGAATCTATGCTTTTAATAAATTAAATTATATTTTTATTAAATCAAAGGTCTGAGTCATCTCTACAATGACCTTACTTAGTGGGAACATACAATTCTCACTACGTCAAGAGAAATGAATATTAACAAGAATTTCCATCTCTCGCATTTCTAATCTCCTATCATTATTAGCTTCATTTTAATCAGCAAAATTTTCTAAATGCAATAATTAAATAATAAATATTGAATATAGATGTAAAATTAAAATGTGTATTTAAAAAACACCACCTGCGATGTGATCTTTATAGTAAAGGTGTCAGGAAGGCGTTTTACAGACCGAAAAAAATCATTAATTTAGATTAGATACTCAAACTAATATTCGGATGTATGCGCTTTCCTCAAGAAATCTAGTAGAAAAGGGCGTCCTAAGCAAACTATCAAAAAACATTACGGGGTGCAAATAACAACGATCATGGCGTATGTAATGAAAATCTTGGATCGGGATTAGTCCGGTGGTTTTGCGCGCGCCGGGTGCGCGAGGGCGGCGGCAATCGATGGCGGGCCGGGAGCGCGCCCCGACGCCAGACGCACAGACGCCCGGAGACGCCGCGCCCGAACACACGCGCCGCAGCCGCCCACCAATGTTTACTTCGCGCTCGAACAGCTGACCGGTAAGTCACGTGCTTCTCGCCGCCCGCCGCCTGCAACACCGACCGCAACTAACGTGCGACTGGTCGCGTTGTGTCGCGTCGCGTCGCGTCCCTAAACCGTATAAATCAACCCCCGCGCTCTTTCTATTATTCCTTTCAAAGTCGAATTCTTTGCTTATCTTTAGTGTCGTCTCTTTTGAAATTTATACTTTACACAAAGGCGTCGTTAACAAAAGCCAGTGTGTCCGAACGCCCCGGCTCGTCCTGCAGGTAGTAAACGTTTTGCTACCGGTCCATGGTATTGCGAATATAATTTTTGCAAACCAATCCTGTCTTTTTGCACGTCCCTCGAAACGCTATTGGCTTCGGGACAACAATGGACGCTATTGTTTAAGTGTATTTTAAAATTCTTTAAAATTTTGTCCTAAAGATTTTCTTATTTATTTATGTTCTGTTCTAACATTTTCCCTGCGAGCGTAGGCGGTGAGAATGTCTTATGCGATATCAGTGTACCCTTTTTGCTCCTAAAACCCAGGCGTGTTGTAAATCGGATGTTTTATTTTATAGATGGTGGTGGCGCAGAGACGACGCGGGCCCCGAGTGCAGGTTTATAACATTTAGCTTTCAAGAAATTGTCGGTAACTTAAGAGAAGAAACATGTAACTTTGTACTCACAATTTTCTAATATTAACATGTAATTTTTTAGTAAAAATTATTCCAAAATATATTAACAACATTTTTTTTCAGATTATTCTTGTCCGTAATCCTTACCAGCTTCCAGGTGGTTCTTCAGAAGATAGAAGAGAAGATTATGCGTCGCCTTCTGTACGTATACTGAATGTATCCTGAGTGCTCCATTCTTTCCGGTATACCTTCAGTATACGTAACAGAAGATGACACTGCTCAACAGTCGCCGAGAAGAATTCTTCTTTTTCTTCTTAAATTTCTTCTTTTTTGTATTTCTTATGTGCCTATACATGTATAAATAATTTAAAATAATGTATGATTACAGGATCAAGTAATGAAGACCAAATATTTACATTTATTTGTTTAATTACGTGTTTTTAAGGTTCTTGTTATACAATTCTTAACTTAAGTTATATACTATAATATGTAGCATTTAAGTAAATAAATATTTATTATTTACGGCTAATTTTAATTATCTTAGTATAATAATGGTTTAGAACCTGTTATAAATTTTATGTAAATAGTTTAAAGAGCTGTTTTTAATAAATAAAAAATGTCACACCACCAACTTGTTTTATTAAATCAATGCAAATAATTGCACTAGATACTAATGCACCTTTTGATATCAGAAAAAAAACAAAATAGAATTACATATTACCTCTTTTCCTTAATTAAAACAAAATAAACACTCAAATTGACAATTTAAGTTGTATCGTTATCACGAAATGCAATTGTAAAACAAAGCCTTTACAAAAGCGGTTAACTAACAAAAGGATAACACAAACAAAGCGGTGGCTAACAAAGTTACTCCAATATCTTAGTTGAACACTAAACACTGCAAGATTATAACAACTTGGGCAATTTTATAAAATCTTTTTATTTTTATTTTTTATTACATTATTTCATGCATACGAAAACCTATGACACATCAAAGGCAAAGGCGCAGTATTTATGCCATACTATGTTAAAAATAAGTTATGAAAATAAAAAATACGTAGCTATATTCATATTTCTAATCTATTTACATGGACAAACTTGCATAACTTAAAACATGTATTAGAATTAATATGCTCTGTTGCATAGCAGCAAGAGTGCACAATTACAACAAAAGACTAGACGATCCTGAAGAAATATATCACACTTTAACTTGACACAATAAGATCTAAACAGGGTGAATTATTAACTTAATTATAATATTACATATATTATTATTATATTAATATTTTCTTAGTTTTAGTTTTAATTAATGTAAATTTAATGCTTAAATAATTTCTCAGCATTAATACCTATTAGTAGTGACAGCTTAGCGCTTCCGGGCTTCTGAATTACAACCAGGACTATGAGAGGTCTTGGCTTCGAATTCCAGCGACAACGGCTACTTCAAACAAGTTTCTTATTCTGATTCATATCACTAAAAAAATAAATACTAAAATTATTGCTCTGAATATCGTTAGAGTCTCACAAAATATTTAAAAATTTGCAAATAATATGTGATATTTTGAGCTACAAAAAAATCTTTAAACCTTTTTTTCATTGTCCAGTTTGGCGACAATCTTATTTCTATAATTCGTACTATTTAAGCATACACATTTTACTAAGTGTAATTAAACAAATTGTAGTGAAAAGTCAATAATATTAATATTTATTAGGATATTATACGACTATAATTATGATACTTATATACATGTCTACTATTTTGAACCTAACAAAAGAGCAATGTGTCTGACTTCGACCCGGCGCCAACGTCGCTTCCTGAGCCGAGTCGATAACTTTTTACGATTACGGTTGACGTCGTTCATGTAAAACCAGTTTTTCAGACGTTACTCCTGATATGAACACGACCTGCTAAACACATTGGCTTCTGCAAGGTCTAAAGGTGATCCGAATGTCAATTTAAATAAATAATTTTCTTGGTATCATACTTCTCAGAAATATTGTCACGTTATAATTATTGCCAAGCATACCTATTGCAAAAAATATACTTTAGGCATTAGTTTTGAGACTAGAAAATTTATATCTAAGTGTCTACCAATCGCATAAACGTGTTTAAATAGTCCAATCGTATGGACGTAACAGCACCGAAATTATTTTAATGAATTTTTATCAAACTATAACAAATTTTTAAAACAGCGCCATCTGTTGACATATAGATGTACTTTTATGCATTAATGTGGACGCAAACTCGTATAGGAACTTTCAATCCTTAAATTTGGATTTCAACCTGGAAAATATTTTGTTTAAAATAAGTAGGTAAATAATAAAAAAGTAAGTTGACCCTGAAATATTACAGTAAAATATTTTGCATTATTTTCCATGTTGAATTTTTGTTTTTTTGTTAAAAAAAATCTAATTTTATTGTTTTTCAAATAAAACTTTAATTTAATTATGTATCAATGTTCATTTTTTGCTAGTGATTTGCACTTTAAAGATATTTTAACTTTGAATCATATGGAAGAGTATCTAAAATACATTTCTATGTTTTTAAAGTTGTGTTTTGAGTTCAGTATTTAATCTATTAGTAGATATAAATATAACTTTTTAATTCTGTATATCATAGATCACAATCATGCATTAACATTTTAACAGATTATTTCATAACGTGTGGTATAGAATAAAACATGCCACCAATAAAAAAAACATACCTTAAAAAGGGCTAACAAAAGATCATTGTTTTAAAAGAGAAAGTTAATAAAAATCTTCCGGGTTCGAAATACCCAGGAAGAATTGGAATTGTAACAAAAAAGAGAAAGTTAGGTGAGTTAAAAAGGACAATATTTATGAAATGGACCAATGAGGGAGCTGATAACTGACTTTCTTATTTTATTTTGCAATTGGTGAACTACTTCCTTGTTCATTTGTTCAGTAGCTTTTGGAGGTGACTTGTCTATGAATATAAAAAAATCATAAGTGTAGTACAGTTTTGCTCTGAACATAGTGTTAGTGACCTTGATGTAAGAAGTCTATACATTAGGAAGCAAGAAGTGTCCTAAACCTTTCGTAAGAATATTTCTGAGTGTAAGTCAATGTCGATCTTCTATAAGCTTCTTACGTAACTCTCTTATTCTTCAAAGATTACTTTAGTTATTGTTAAATTGTTATAGTAGGTATAATTGACAAATGTAATGATTATTTTTATTGAAATATGCGTAATGAATATGAATTAAGCAAATTGAAAATGCCAGTCATTAAATTTGAACATACCTTAAAATAATTTATTTTAAACTAAAAGTATGTTTTTTAAATTCTCTTCATTCCCACCTACCTATCTGAAAATTGTTTTTTTTTTGAGATTGTTAAGCCAATGAATTCTTATATGATAAAATATTTCCAACAAGAGTTGTCCAGACTCCGGCTACAGATCGTCCCTGCTGTCCCTACATGCCTGGCAATCAGCCATCGTTGTCCGAAAGATCGTACAAATCCGGATTCAGCATATGTAGGGCTAAAGTGTGAGGGAGATGAATATAACTCTTGCAGCGCGTCTGCGAGGCCTCGGTATCGAGCGGTCGGTTGCCATGGCAACAGACAATGGTTTTTGGGTGCATAATGTTTTAGGCTGCGTCGGGGCTAGCGCCGAGGCGGGGGGAGGACGGAGCTAAAGAACGGCAGCCATCTTTAAATTTATTCCAGTTCTGGCAAAGTCCTTCTATCCCGGACCACGCTTTTCTTGCGCATTTATATTATTGGTTATTTGATTAAGAAAACAATTAATATTTTATATAACTATTATATTTACATATATATATAAAGATTACAATATTTTAATTAATTAATTATCTTCTCCAACATATTATTTTATCGTCCATTTTCGTTTTAAAATAAGAAGATAAATGTAAAAAATATTTAAAATTATCCGTAATGTTACATACTGATAGATAGCATACATTTCAATGTTTATGTAGTACCCACAAGAAATAATCACATTACTCACGCAAAGAACCGAGTAAACAAAGACTCAGGTGATCATAAAACATTAATTTTATTGAGCATATAAGATAGCTTTATCTGCATTTTTACCGCGTGGGTACCGGCGAGTGCCTCGCAGCGGTTGACGTCCAAAGAGGGCTCCCTCATAAAGCCTCCGATTAACGACGTGCCTCCGACCTCTTGGCTCGATTAAGCGATATTCGACAGTCTGCCTGCCCTTCAGATATTTCAGGCGACACTGCGTGCTTTAATAAAGAGCTTTACGTATTTAGCAATTTTAATTTGAAATATAACGCTGTTAACATTCGAAAAGTAGATAAAACATAATTTTAATTGGTACCCAACTTATTTTTAATATTTTTGCATTAATTAATTGATACAATCTAAATTCGCCTTTTATGTATAATACCAATTAACTGAAAGTTAATTTAAAAAAGTATTAAGTTATAATATACTTAGTCAACTTGATTATATCGATATATTTTGTTCACGCGAGCTCCGTACCGAGCTATCTACGTGCCGTGCTTACTTAGATCCTATTATATAAATTATTTAAGCTTTTTTATTCATAACTCTGTTTCATTTTAAAACCGACATACGAATTTTAAGAATACTATACTATAGTAAGTGACTGTCTATTTTCTATGTCCTGGTACAAATAAATCGTAAGGAGAACACGTAGAAAATTAATTAACATTATTTTAATTTGCCCTCCGACCACAGCCTAGATGCATTTCAAAATCGTTGTAATATAGAAATTAAAGGCTTTATAATAATATTTTATGTCCACAATGAATCAAATTTATGTTCTGGAACGACCCTTGGCTTTTATCTTTTAACAGTTGTATGTTAAATAATAAAAACAACGAGTAATAGACAACACGTAAGACGTTCGAAATTTAACACGTCTCTCACCCCTTCCATAGACGCGTCGTAATATTTGTTCGAAGCAATTTAAACATATTACATAACACATTTAGGCGTATCTCGTATAGATAGCGAGTCATAAAATAAGAACTCGAGTGACGGGAAAATGCAGGGCTGCACGGGGCCGCCAACTGCCGTGTCACTACAATATTTATTCAAAAAAATATTTCATGTTTTTAACGTTACCAAAACTATTTTAATAAAATTAAATCTTTGATAATAACAGTAAGTTCTATTGTTATGGTTGATTACGTTCTTGCCATTTTTGTTTTTCATATTTTTTTCGAATCAAAGATACGCTGAAAACTAAATTATAAATAACGCTAACATTAACAATATAAAATAGGTACATACTTTATAGTAGTAGTTTTAAGTCAACCAACCCGCACTTGGCCAACGTGGTTGACTATGGTCTAATCACCCTTAACTTAGGGTAGGCTCCGAGCCTCTCGGTGGGGACGTATAGTGAGCTGATGATGATGATGACATACTTTATGGAAAAATTCTTTTGGTAGAATATTAAGTAACTTGACTATGTAAAAGTAAAAGAGTAACTGTTTCATAACACACTTAATATAAATAAGCACGTCTATAAAATCATAATGTAGTATGCATGTGAATAGAAATGTTTCGTTATTTATCAACAGTCGAGTGTGCGTCAGGACTAAGCTGTCTAGACGGGGTTCTCGGTTCGGTATTCGGTCAAAGGCCCGGACGAAAGGTCGAATAGAAATCGAAAAAAACAAAAAGCTAAGCTTTCATCGTTGCAATAGATTATTTTCACTTCATTTTATAAAAAGATTCCTAAGTAAGTTAGCTCTAAGCTAGTCAGTGTTGAATTATACTTAAAGCATTTTGGTAGAGTTAAAAGATTTTAATAGAAAATCAAAATAAAATACGCTGATGTATTAAAATTAAACTTGTAGAGTAGATTAAATAGAATATAAAAGAAATTTTGATAAGTCTTATTAATTTGTGTTATCTAATTTGTCTTATAAAGTCAAGTGAAACGAAGTAAACTCTACAAAGTATCGCTTTAAAACACGATTTGAATTATGCCCTTAGAAAATGTGAATCACCGTTTTCTTTGTTTTATTCCTTTATCATATAAAATACCTTGACTTTTAAATGTCAATAGCACAGAAACGAGCGCATGCAGTTTACTACACAAACATGCTATGTTATTTATTCTTAGACAACGCTTTCACAATTTGTAAGGTTTGTCTCAGTACACGTGAAAAAAATCTATGTAGGCGTAATTTATTCAGAATGGGGAGTGACAGTTCCTTGTACGACCCCAACTCGGGAAATATGTCGGAGATAATATCATTGTAACGGATCAGTTGAAGACACCTGATGCCCGTTCTTTTCTTACAAAGAGGGTTCGCATTTCTTTTCTATAATTTGAAGGAATTATGTAAACCCAATGTCGAAAAACGTATAAAGAAAATTGTACGTAATATTTTTCTTGTTTCTAATAATACAATGCATTTTACATCAGAGTCAAATAATTAATACAAACACATATCTAGGAAAGAATATGTCTTTTAAAAATGTCTTTACGTTGTAAGATTTACAGACTTTTTTAGACAAATTTGCTTTCATAATATAAAACTCATTTTTTATGTTAAAAGTCATTAATGTTATATTATTAATGTATTTTAACAATATGACACCGATTTACTTAGTCGATTAAATAATTAGATGTAATTTAACTAAGTCACGTAAGATGACCTCAGATAGCAAAGTAATCAACCGACTTAGACTCTAATGGAGAAAGTTTTATCCTTTGTTCTGTGTTCAAGAGAATTGGGTGAAACTAAAAAGTGGGTTGTAAAAGATCCTCCCGACTCATCGCTGCCTAGCTACGTATCCGTTGCTTCGCTCGAATTAAGCGAAAAACTTTACCCATTTTCAAAATGTAGAAAAATCTCTGGTTCTTTTCAATTTTTTTTTAGATAACAATTTTATTTTGACAACGCGGTCAAATATAATATATTTTCAAACGTGATTTTTAGTTTTGTTAGTTAAATAAATTATGTTAATAAATACTAAATCTCTTATCCTTAATTACAATTTAAATTTAACTATAATCAAATTCTTTAATTAAATTATTTATGGTATTGTCAAGAAATTAACATGTTTATATGATTTAGAATAGGATTACGCAGAATTAAGTCAACACCTTCATTAGATATTAAATGATAAGACCAAACCAAATGTCAAAGTTATCACAAGGCAGTTTTAAATATTTCAAGGTTAGTCGTTTGTGGAACGTTCTGATTTATTGAATTTGCGTCCACGTCGTAGGTAAATTTAAAACTATAAACCATTTTTAAATCCCAATTCCAAGTTATTCACTAAATTATTTAATCCATGTTGTCTTGTCTTGTGTCGTTAATGTATTCAACACGTAAGTAAGACTTAACCTTAAAATATTCTTGAGCATTCACGTATAATATCACGCCTTATTTGCTTATTACTCAAATCTTTGAGAGGTTACATCTTAGTGCGAGATCGTGCAATTGTGCTTTATATGTTAACATACATTTTATTTTTGATATTGTTTCGTGTAGAATGTCAGTAGGTGGCTGATAAAAATCGATAAGCAAAAAATATTCTATAAATAATAGTTTATTACGAACCATATTAAAACACATCGATTTTTTTTATTCATGATTCTTTTATTTATGAATATTACTGGTTGCTTTTTAATTTAACTTTACGCGTTTGTGCGCGCATTTAAAAAAAAAAGCAAAATTCATTTATAAAGAAGATTGCTCTATTAAGAATTAGTAGGTAGCTAGCAGGAAAAATTAAAGTAATTAGTAATTTAAGTTTTCGCCAGCACACAACAAAAGGAATAACAAGTGTACTCAACCCTAAATCCACAGAGAAATGGGCCGTAATTATGTTAATCTCAAAATAAAGTTATGCCTCCGCACTTGTAAGGGACCAGACCCAACCCTCGCCTTATGAAACGTCCCGAACATTTCCTTCCATAAAATAATACGTTCGTACACCGACTCGTGTTTGTAAGTGACGGCTATCTTGCTGTATTTACGTAATATTTCATCAATTATCACCCAACAACAAGCTGACAGTATAATAAATAGTTCATTTATTTTAATATTTTACGACTGCTGTCGTGTCAGTTAGTTGTAAATTTACGCCAATGTTATTTAATTAGATACAGCTCGTTAGACTGGGAAATGACAAGAATTAATTTAATGTAATAAGTTAGTTAAGTTTTAATCAGAAACTACTCAAAGTATATAAATAAAAGGTAAACTTAACTTATATGATCTATGTATATAATAAGCATTTATAAAGGATTTAGGTTAATATCAGGATCAATGAATATATGAAAATTAACGTTAGGACCACCCGCTAAATCCGGCAACAAGGAATATGTATTGCAATAGAATAGTTTTAATAGTTTTGATACAATAATTTATAATCTAAGAAAAACATCCGTAAAGATACCATTTTAATTACATGTTTAAATGTATTGACTAAAATTACATTTAAAAATTAATATAAATAATACAAGAATTTTTCAACTAAAATATTTGATTCTTCTCCGATGAAATTTTTTATGATGGGAGAAACGATACTTTTGTAAAACGAAAATGATACGATTGTCTGTCGAAGTTGCGTGTAAATGTTCATAACCGTATAATCCAATACCCGATGATGCCTTTTATATGCTCGATAATATTTAAACAGACGGAGCCCAACGCATCATTACCGATATGATAAGCGAACTACTAAAATTATTCTATATTGCACAACATATCATAAATAATTTTTAATTTAATAAGCTATAAGTAGCGTGCCTCGCTTCGTGACAAAGTAGTTTTAATTTCCCTGAGAACGAATACGAACTGTTTTTAATTCCGATTCATTTCGACGTGAACAGAATTCGATAAAAAGTAAGTCGGTTTAAAATGAAGATCAAAGAAAGGTCGGTCTATTGTCCGACGAGGACGCTATATCATCTGTTTATATTGCCTTATTCATAAGTTATGAACATTATGCGTCTAATATGGAGATGGTACGCTCCCAAATTTTGCTTTATACGGAATAAAATAGTAAAGAGGCGTTTGTACCGAATTTATCTATGCATGTAAACGAAACGTTGTAAAATTAGACGTGGCTGGAAATACATTTTTTCGAGTACATCAGCGCACTTTAGAGAATTTTCGAATTTTATTTCATTACGATAAGATTATAAAGGCTTATAAGTGTTGTCGTGACTGTACATGTCAAGTCTTCATCGAACTCGAGCGCCGCAAATTAAATTTCAGTTAATTGCCTCTGCTATCTCCAAGTTGAATGTATAAAAAGCGAGCTTCGCCTTAATTGACGTTCGTGCGGCGTTATGAGATAATTTCGTAATGTCTGTATCGAAGGAATTAATTTCAGATATATCGTACAATTTACTTTATTTATCTCTTGACTTTCAGGAAAGTCAATTTGAAAATGTTTCCTTTGTGTCTATACCTTTATATTCAATTTGAGGATAACGTGGTAATTACTAAATTTAATTCCTGTATGACTGTAACAAAAAGTACAAAATAATGTCTTATCCTGCGTTTAATTACTTGATTACATATCAATATCGACAATTACATATAAAGTGCTACGTAAGTAAGTCGCCAATATTTGAAGACAATCATGTTTATCTCTTTTATTTAAGCAATCTCAAAACATGTTATAAATACTAAGTTTTAAGCAATTTAAAGTGTCCATTGTAAACAATAGAATCGTGTATTATACACAAACCTGTGTCATATAATACATTATTGTTATTATTCATTGCAATATTCTAAATAAAAACGTGTGCTCGAATAGATGGTTATGCAGTGATATCGTCATGTATTTCCCATTCTGAGTACAAATCGCTAGCACCGGACCCGCGTGAGTTGCATGCTGAGTGAGGCATCACAGACCGCAGAGGTCGCAGACGCATCCGCTGCATGGTCACGGCGCAGACGTTCTCCATTTACTAAAAGTAGCTCTTTTATAAAGCATATCTTATACATGATTTTCATAAATAAACTCCACAAGAAAAAAATAAAAGTGCACATTAAGTATTTCTGTATATTCCATTTATTGACAATTAATTAAATTAAATTGATAATTAAAGTAACAAAAGTAATTGTCGAAAGAGGAACGGTTTGACAAAAAAATAAATGCCACTGCGGTGAAAATATTTTTTATGAGATCCTTCATTTAATTAAGTCTCATATTTATTGACTGAACTAATGCATAAATATATATCATAAATAGTTTCTACAAGCACAAAGATTAAAATTATAAACTGCCTACAACACGTATACATCTGGCTGTTGTAACAAAAGGCAGAGATGGGCAACACGGATAAGAGCTATCGTCGCAAACGTCGCGGCTTCCTACACGAACGAATTAGTTGCGTTTTCACGTGAGACCCCAAAGTACGCCGAGCATCGTGTGGGGGCTGGAGTAAGATTAAATCACTCATACAAGCAATATTAAAGAATTTCGTGTTAAATTATTATAATAAGATAGCTCAATTAAATAAAATATACTGGGAATTAAAATCCCAATATAAACGACAAGAAACTTCATATTATAAAATAAAATATTTATGCAAATTTTGTCCATACCATCAAACAAACTCATTATTTCCTCATCCAACCTTTAAAAGTAGTTGACATAATCAAAATAATCTGTTTTTTCTTTTAGAATTAATTTGGTACTTTTAATAATTACATTTCATGAACTGTTCATTCATGGTTTAATTTGTGCTTCCAGAGTACACTTCTATGGGTGTGTGAAATTAATTTCGAGGACTATTTAACACAATTAAGGCTTAATCAACGATGTACAAAATTAACGTATAAATATCTAAATTATGTTCACTTTTTATCGTCCAAATCTATACTGGTGTCGTTACGAAGTAATAATTTACTTGATCAACAAGAGTTTCTAAGTAGAGAAACGAAAAACAGGGTTGTAAATAAGTGAAAATATCTTACTAAAGGGCTTCTAAGAAACGGTGGGCGTATTCGTAGCCTACAGTTACCCAATTACTGTAATTAAGCGAGGCGGTTTTGATGTCCCACTTCTGATATGTTTGGTGATGGAGAGATAAGTAAAGGTAGAGCATATTACATAATTTCACATTTAAATTCTTAAATATTAAATTAATAATACATTACGATGTAGTAAAATTCACACTACCAATGTTTCAGTTTATCTCGCCTGAAGTTATTTCCCTATCTCAACCTCAAAATATTTGTGGAAAAACGGTGTTTTAGACTTATAACGAGAACAGTTAACTCTTTAAATAGTAACGTGTTAAATATTAAAGTTTATTGCCTATAATTCTAGTGTCGGCATTTAAGAACTAACACATTTATTAACTATAAAATTTTAACGTGTGTAATGTTAACTAGACTTTACCGTGAAAATACCACAAAAGAAAACTGCGACTTTAATATAAAAAGTGACTTTAAAGATCCCGACAAAGTTAGTGGAGTAACACTTTAAATTCTAGTAAAACCTATAAACTATTTTCTACTTATTTAAACTGTAGTGAATACATATATAGACTTACCGTAGCCGTAGTCATGGTTGTAAGTAAAATCTGTCTAATATTTTCTCTTAATCTTTGAACCAGAATAATATTTACTTAAACACAGATGGACTTTTTCGGATAGAAGGTTTTATTAAATATTTTTGAATCTTTTGTTATATCCTTATATGTAGACCAAACTTAAAATTAAAATACAAATTAATTTAATATAGAAACTTCATAATAGGACTTTTGTTTCAAATAAAAATTCAATGAAATATTAATTTCAACTTTATATGTTTCCTTGAATCGCTACGAAACTCGTGCGTAGGCCGAAAATAAATCGTCGGCGAATTAAAAAAACGCTCCCAGACAAAGTCAAGGCCCGTTGATCTCGCTCAATATTCGTCCTTCAAGTCCGTAAATATTTCGTAAATGATGCTAACGACGTTCAAAATTGTACGTTTACACTTTGAAATAAATTTCATTTTACAAGTTTACAAATGGTTTTCTTAGATTTCTTTTGAATCGGAACGTAACTAAGAAGTCCCGCAGCACGGCCTGATGACAGCGCGACCGCAAGAATCTCGACGTGGAATAATCGCTACACGTTTTATTGGTCGTAATTGTTGTCATAAAATGGTAACAAAGGTTTATTTTTACGTTCGACACAAGAGGCGTGTTTATCATCCTATAGTAGATGCCCATAAGAAGTTAATTATACACGACAATTACTGTGGGAGTTTGGTTTTATTACTTTTTAATTGTTTCGAAGGTAGTTCATATGTGCCTTGGTTTTATTATCACTTTTAAAAATGACTTGACTAACTTGTCAATCGTAAAACAAACACCTTTTTCATTTTATTACACGATCAAAATTTTTTTAAGCAATTGTTTTAACTGCTGAGCTTTTGAGATGGCCTGTATAAAATTAGAACTACATACCATATTAAACACCTTTATTTTTCTTTGTAGATTATATTTATTTCAGAATATCTTTGTAGTTCCTTTTGCCTAATCTACTACATACAACAACTTAAAAGATTTGAACAACTTACAAGTACATATTTTCTATACTTCGGAAGGTCTTCTTAATTTTACAAGCTATATTACAGCTTTCTTCTACTATATTTTTACTTATAACAAGTGTTCAGTGATGGTCAAAGCGTAGTTCCATTGTCTATAAATTTCATTGTGTTGGTAACGTGCATTTAAATCATCATCATTCAAGGAATGGATAAATTGAATAATACAACATGCATAATTACAAGCAAAGGGAGCTGTTTTCGCTAGTTCCCATCTCCCAAGGGTCATACAATGTTGCGCTTAGTTATAACGCACCGAGGACGGAATTAAACAGTTCTAATCAAAATTCTATTATGAACCTTCCGTGAGCTTCTGGGAACGTTCGCCTGAGTCCACTACTAATGTTATTCAATAGGTTCCCACTAGGTGTATGCGTGGGCATTCGGTATTTATGAGTACACATGGTAGGGGTACGATCGTAGTAGGCGTAGTCCCGGCCCCGGGCGCCGACTGACTCACACGCCGCGATTGTTCAGCACTAAATGTCGATGGAATCGGTAACTCAAGTATTTTATGGCCGACTTCGATAATATACGGGGCGTTGCGTAATTCTACTTTAGCTTCGCCCTAAGCGTACGTAAACGCAAATAATGAACGTTGATGTTTTTAAATTTAATATAACTATGTAGATACCAAACACAATTAACGATCGTGTTTTTATTTTTAAGGAATATGTATTTTGAACTTGGTTTATTAATAAGCGCAAACTTTCTAAAACATAATAATAGTAACATACATGTTCTCATATACCATTTTCACCTATATTCCTGCATTGTGTTTTCAAAAACACGAAGTAAAATACACTCAGAATACAAAGATTGTAGGAGTTTATATAGAGTAATATAGATTGAGAGACGGCAGACGTCCTACAGTCAAAGTCACCTTACATCTCTCGATTCAGGATGCGTTGACCTGTCTGCGAATTACGTCTTATTAGATCAATCTGCTTAATTTAGAACAGTTATTTAAAATACTTTCGTCCCATACGACCTCTAGGCCAATAAAGATATAACGAAGCATTAAAAAAATTAAAATTGCTTCTTGTTTGCTTTTTATCTACTAGGTTAAATACCGTACCTACTGTAAGTTAAACAAACCTTTTTCTTTTACTATTGTTTTGTTGTCGGTGTCTAAAGGATAAAGCTTGAAAAGAATTTGCTTGTTGTTTATTTTAAATAATACGCGGTAGAGATATCGGGATATTTGAATTCGATCAAAATGGACTTATCCATTTAAAAGCCAATTATAACATAAACAAAAACGAAACACCGAGATTTAAAACGTGAAGACGATTCATTGATTTGTTAGTGCCATTAAGAGATTTCGCCATTACCGTAAATATTTCTAGCAGTTAAATCCAGCCCTGCGGACAACTTGACACTTTTTTTACACTATAAACAATTCCGAGCGCTCGTTAAAAAGAAAGATGAGCTCTAAATGCTTCTGTTTATGGTCAGTAAAATCGTTGGCGTGGCGAGCGGCAGCCGACACCTGGTAAACACGCAATTACAATAGTTAAAATGTCGCCGAAATCGTACACAAAGACGATAGACGATTACTTTTTATGACCTACAATCATGATAGAGATAACAACAATTAGTTAATTAAAAGAGTTAAAGTTTAAGTAAATGAGTAGTAACAATTGTTACTTAAAAGTTAATCTTAAATTAAATTTAGTTTTAATATACATTCCATTACTTTATTATTGTGATTAACACACACGTATATTCATTGAGATATGTTCGTTATTTGATATTTATCTTCCTTATGTAAATATTTTGGTTAAGAATGTGACCATAACTTAGTATAAATTATTATCTCTTTCAAGTTTCTTAATTAATATGTTACAAAGGTAACATAAACGTTGAATAGCTTCCTAATCTAATAACATAATAGGTTGCCCCGACATATATTATATAATGAATATTAATTAATAGTTATCCCCGAGAATAATTAATAAAATATGTATAGATTAAAAGTGTAATTTTCTGTTTACTGTGTACTGGTCATTATTACACTTTTCATACATTGCAAAGTCACCATTACATAAATTATACATTTGAATATAAGTTTAACTACCAATATGTTCCCTTACAAGATTGATTATCTACTTCACTTGGCCGCAGTTTATTTAAAAGTGCGTTTTATTTATAAAAGTAAAACTACATTTTATTGATACGTGAATGAAACGTGACTGAAGCAAGCAGCGCAGGTAGAGAGTTAGGTCCTATAAATAGGTAAACAGCGTAAATAGAAACGGTTGTATCGGCTCCTACCTCGCTGCTAATCGATAATCCATTCCTACGTAACATCCGACGCAAATCCGTGACCTATCAATGTAAATACGACTCTATTGCTTTTGACTAAAGTTCAAATTGTAATAAAATATACACCGGGACTGTTTGTTCAAGATCCGACACAGCAGCATACATAGTGAAGGAATTGCGTGTACGTGTGCCCAGCTAGTTAAAAGTTAAATACCAACATGTCGGACGTTCTTTAATCAATGTAATGGAAATGGAAAACTAGTAGGGTCCCTTGTAATTTCTTACGTACCGATACTACCATCTTTTTTGGTGAATGACTGCATCTAATGAATTGGGTATTACGTTAGATTGATTTAATAGTGAAGATTAATCACTAATATGGTACGAAAGAATCGCATTGAAAATAAATTGCTAAAATAAAAATAATTTTTCACATTTTTTTTTAAATTAAGTCTAGAGTATAAAGAACACTTATAAGACTAAATAATAATAACCATTCTAATAGTTTTTTTATATTTATGAAAACAATGCTCAAAACAGTTCGAGAAAATTCGTTGTTTTCCGCATTTCAACTGGAGTATTTATTTAGACATTGTGTTAGGTAAATTTTGTGTTTTCCTTCGCAATACCAACTCGACGGGGAAGGGGAAATTTTATGAAGAAAGTTTTGCCCCAGCCGAGCGGCAGCATGATATAAAATCTAAAAACTTTTATCTTTTATTTTCCACTCTTAACTTTCAGTATGATATGAGCTTCTTAGAAATACCATTAATATCTAGATTTTTGTTTCTCTAAAGTTTTTAACACATTTAAGTGTACCAACAACTAAGTGGAAATATATGCTCCTAAGTAGTGTAATAGTTCGTAAGCTACTCTTCATACGTTTTTAAATAGCTTTGGCACATTTCGTAACTTCAACTCTCATTATAATAATGACCAAACTTATTTATTTTATGTAAAAATCATTTATTTTTTGTTATTTAGCAGAGTTAAAGATGCATAAAAGGGAATTACAATACTTTTACGATTAAATTTTATAGCATTTTTATGTCTTTCCAATTGCCATCGGTTGACAATTCGAATCGTGTAAATTCTAGCGAAATATGTGTGTTAAGACACCGAAGCTATTAATATGCAAATTGAAAGTTAATTTACTATATAATATCATGCCTATAGGAGGTCCAAGCGAGCGCGGCTCCTACCACGGCCAGCCTTGAGTACACTCCAACCAAACCGGATTTTTATCGTAAATCATTCTGTACATTTATAATACCTACACTTATTTAATGCGTGTTATAAAATTAATATACAATTATAAACCTACTATTTATTATATTTCATAGCCAAGAACATCATATTTTGTAATTAATAGTTTTTTTTTTATTATTAATATGGTAAAATATACAGCAATCGAGAGCGCAAATCACATTTTAAACGGCTAACAAATGCCTTGTTATATTTAAGAGAGTAAATGAACTCTAATTTTGTATGAGACGTACTAGTAAGGATTTGATACTGAATTCTGCAATCGTGCCATAAATGTTCATCAATCAGGACACGGTAACCTAAGTTAATTTATAACGAAAAGGTGTTCTTAAAAATATATTTTCCTTTGATCTGATAAATATTTAATCCGCAATATAACGAGACAGGGTATCAGTATGCAGATTAGGCAATCGCCAGATTTATTCAAGCGATCAAAGTCCAATATCGAGCTGAAAGTGTACGATTCTGGCGAAATTAAATCATTAGTAGCACCTGCGCTCCACGCTGGAGCTTCCTAACTTAATTAGTTGGCACAGACCCGAAATAAGCTCGCGTATGTACTCGTATTATAATCTTTGGCACTGGCAAGTGTTTTGAATTTTCGTAAAAAAATAATTTCATGGCCGTGCGGAGCTCGAGCGGCAATATCTCACACGAAACCTGGTTAATTCGTACGGGGGTGTAATTCATTACGGACTCGTATAATCGAGCGATTGGTTACACGTGTCGACGTGGCTTTGCCTTTTTATTTATTACACCCCACATTTTTCCGACCCCGGCTTTTCTTAAAAATATTTATCCAATATACACAATCGGTGCCGCCTCATCATTTATGAAAAATTGTTTCTCTTTACAGAGTCCTCTATAAAAAGCTCATTCCAAATTAAAATTAAGGTCTAGCGTAACAAAAGAAAAGAAACTTGTAATTTCATCAAGATTTTTGCGGGAAAACAGGCTCTGTTGCCCTAACAAATGGTACAATTTTGTTTGGAGGTGGGCGGAGTTACGTCCAACCTTGTTAGTGCGCTTGTCAAAATAACTGGTTGCTTTTCAAGATCCATTTGTGCGGCGCGCTACACTAGCATTGAATTATAGGATGTTAAAAGAACAACAAAACACGTGGATATTTCAGCGCGTTAGATGGAGCGTTAATAGAAGCATTAGAAGCGTAGGCCGGATTTGCGTAATGGATTGATAATAATTCCTCAACGGTAAATTATTGGAAACTATTGGAAACCATTTCCAGAATAACAATTTTTATTTTAATACATTTTTCTGTCGCAGTTGTGAATTGAATTTAAGCTATGTTTAATTTTTTCATGTTGATTGTTGACCAATAAATATGTTTTTTATATTATGCCGCCCATGTTCATTATTTTTTCGTCATATCGAATAAAATTAACTGTAATATGTTATTTAAACGATTTGGCGATAGACAAAGTTTTACAAATGTTTTATAGATTAGATTTATCACTAAAAACACAGGAAATAAATATGTAAAATTGATGGCGACAACCTTAATCTTACTTAACGAAGAATAATGACGTGTCTTGCCGTTGACAGTAACAGCTATAAGATTTGCATTTAATTTCTTCTTCGTGTCGCATAAGGGAAATCTTTAAATTTATTTTTTATGAACTAGGTATGTAACAGGTGACGTCCATGTTGAAATACAGCCTATCGGTTACATCGATGCAGAAAAATAAATAAAACGAATCGTGTAAGCGGTGAATGCGTTATCTCTTGTTAATATCATACGTATTTTATTTCATTCATGACGTGGTAGGCGTAAGTAAACGCAAAAGGATTTATAGTAAAGGTATATATACATCTAATACTTATATAAAAACGACTCCATCGGGCGAGTCCATTAACATGGAGCGTTATTAGGCCCGTATCTCAGCCTCGGACCACTCCGATAACCCCAACCTTCCATTAAAAGAAACCATAAAATCGCATTATTATGTGTTAATAATTTCAAGAGAAAGAACGACTTCTCAGCTTATGCCCATGACTAATTAAAAACTCGTCATCTTTTTTGTTTACGTCTACTAATCGATTTTATTAGATTCTACTAACAACAGTCATAGAAATCCGAAATAAACCGAAATGTCAGTTCTAAGTACTCTGTTTTAAGTTTGTGTTACACACGACGTTTTCTCTCCAAAACAATAACGACCGTTTTGTCATACATCGCTTGCATTATTAAAGTTCAATTCGCGCGTTATTTCGAAATTTTGCGATGTAATTTCAGCTTAATAACTTTTTTAATATTTCGATGTCTTGACCTGTTTTTAACTTCTTTAATTGCCTGCAAAAGCACTCGGTTATTTTGCAAAATTAAAAAATACTTTTTTGAATTCGAAATAATGTACACATAAGGGCAATTCAATTATAATCAAGTAATATGTAATGTTTATTTAAGATCCTGATGCACTAATTAAAATAAAATGTACAATCCTTATGATTATTGCTTAATAAAAAAACGAAGAATTAGAATTAATTACTTAAAAGGCGCATAATTTTAAAAGTGATTGCAGTTTATCTTCCATAACGTACATTTGAACGTTTTATTAAATGAAAAATATTTCTCTCGTCTCTTAAACAGCCAGCTGACCCCATATGTAGAATATTGATGTGTCTCCGCCCTAGAGCATTTTCATCTAGACACGAGCACATTTATTAAGTTTGTAGATAAAACTGAAATATTAACACGATTCCTTTTAGAAGGTTCAAAAGGAATGGTCATATTTTATTTAAATGCAAGTTTACGTACTTAATAAAAGGTCGATAATCGTTCCTATATATAACTAGTTTTCCTGATAGTTAATTTGAATAAGCGCACGGTAGGCGCGTCTACTTATCGTTGTTTATCAATGAACAATGCTTTTGAGCACCGGCGAACTAAACCGGCGTATGTAGATGAGACGTCACTAGTTATCTGGATTGTATTAGACGGCAAAAGGCGGCATAACCCGCGCCCGCTCTCCCGTGTCTCGTAAAATTAGTTTCTAACTACACTCGTATACTATCAGATCGGTTCCAAGTGAACCTATCCCGACATGAAGGTTGTATAATTGGATTAAAACAACATGAGATTACATATCGGCACCACATTAACG
Organism: Papilio xuthus; assembly: GCF_000836235.2. Classification (NCBI taxonomy): domain Eukaryota; kingdom Metazoa; phylum Arthropoda; class Insecta; order Lepidoptera; family Papilionidae; genus Papilio; species Papilio xuthus. The sequence continues at coordinate 2,327,636 of NW_013531726.1, forward strand.
TAGGAAGAGAAACAGGAATGTAAACACCCAGATCGGCTTTCGGCAACGTGCTTCGTTATGAACATATTTTGAGGACGCACAATTACTGCCATTTGTGTTATCGGATCGATTAAAAATAAGCTTTATATGCTATTAATAAATTTAAATAAGTTGTTCGAAACATGCTACGTTGCCTTAAATATGTTTAAAATTCTGATTTTAACGAGATATTTGCATTTTAAAATGTTATTCGACTAACGTTATGCGGATATTTGTATTAATGCAATGGCCATTGATTTATTTAAGTTCGGTATCTAAATGAGGCTCTTTCATCCAATTTGCTTTAATAAATGGGCGATTTCTTTATAATTTTAAGGTAATGTGAACGCAGTAGTGAACCTGGGGACAGATTGGGCACGCAGCGAGGCGACATTCGTTGGCGGGCGTCTGCTGTGCTCACGGCAGATTAAGCAATCGGAATCCGCCTCCCATAACAGTCAGAATTCTTATAAAGATTGCTCATTAGCGCTGTGCGTGTATTTCGGCTGATAAACATCGTTTTTAGCGAAAGCGACACTTGGTTTCTTAAGCTAATGCCTGGTAAGTTATGAAAGCCACAGTCCGCGTTTACCCACCAATCAAATGCTATATTTTATGAGCGCGCCCCGACGGTAACTTACAACAACGAGCCTCGGCTCTCTTTTAATGAGACAGCATCGTTTTTGTGACAAATGCTACAAGCTTCAATATCAGAAGAACGCTTTTGATTACAGTATCAGTTACAATGTCAAGTCTATTTATATAAGTATAATTTTAATAATCACAACTACAATTTTAAACTTTACTTACGTCTATGTTACATAACCTATCTTGTTGCAACTCAAAACATTTTTTTCCTTTTAGGTATTGATTGTGATTCTGACCCTTCTACAAGAATTGAGTCGATAGTAACAAAATTATATTAATAATAAGGGAAAATTATCTTGAAAGCAACAAATTACTGGTCTAAATATAAACAAGATAAATAAAACTTTTATTAAATAATTTAATTATTGCTGTAGACGCCGAAATGAATGGCGTGTGCTGGTTTGTAGCAAAATTGAGAGTTATTGTTGAATTAGCATGAAGCAGGCAGGCACTGTCTCTGTTTAATCGCATTAGCGGAATAGCTCAGTGTTGTTGCGTTCACTGGACCAGAAAACATGTCGATATAAATTTAATATTTTGCTCTACGAACACATCTATTGTTTAACATGAATTACCTTAGGTACATTCAACAATAGAGGGCAATTTGTTAATAAATTATTTCATTGAATTATGCCAATTTTGTGTTTACAAATTATTGGTTTTTGGTTTAGTTTTTTTTATTAATTACTATGATTAGGAACACAAACACAAATACGGCATTAACAATTTGAATATAGCATATAACACTATGTTAGTTTGGGCTCGACACAATGTCAAAACGTTTTTTGTTTATCAAACTAAACTATGAAATTCCACAATTCGTGTACCGTGTATCATGAACCATTGCTCATCACATAAGCTCTATGCGCCGCTGAGTACATAGTCCTAAATCAATTGAAACCTGTTGGGTTATTACAGTGTAATCGAAAGCGATGGCCGCGGTCATTTGAGATGCGTTCCAGCACATTCAGAATTACTTATTTGATGTAGCAACCATTTTGTTGAAGCTTAGCAATTGCTTCAATAACTTGATATCGTCTGTCTATAAAATATATGTTTGTATAATATACTGTTGATCGGATAACTTAATACGTGTACCGGTATACCGTTCTAAACTTAATTGCATTATTTGTTTATGTCATTTGATCACCATTTTTAATTCTATAGATATGGAATTTTACCGACGTATTGATAATACCAACATTATAAATATTTATGTCATTTTATCTATTCCGTTTTCAAATATTAAGACAACAATTAACGGTTTATGTGTTGTTTTTGTCATTGTAACGTTAAGATATGTCTAGCTTTAATTAATGACAACCTTTTATAATTAACGAATATACATGTTGGAATTCTAAAATTTTATCTAACTCACATAAAGTTTTTCGATTTCGTAAAAAAAATTAAAATTCCATTATAAAAGGGAATAGGTAATTTATATAATTCATGCGACGTAATAAAAAGCTGGAGGAGCGTGTCTAACGTATTCCGTTGAAGAAAATAAATGCATAGAAAAATTCTTTCTTGTTATAGGAAAGGCGGGAGAGGGCCGCAGCCCACGTCGCCTGCCTACATATTTTATTGACCCTGCGCGACACAAGCGAGATCCCGACACCGAGACAGATCCGCGGATATGAGAATGATTTTGCATAATGAAACTCGTCCAGAATTAATATCATCCGTATGTATCAAAATTACATTAAATTCTACACTACTTCAAATACTGTTTACTTTTTTTTGAATTCCTAGAAAAATACCAAGCAAGATGATATGGTAAATTGAACAACGTAATAGCTGTTTGTACAATATTGAGCAACAGATAGTTTTTGTCCATAGTTTTATTTCCATGTTCATGAGTAAAAATGACGATTTAATTAATTTTAATCGATAGAATTTGTATTATTTTTATTATTGCTGTAATTTTAATTGACATAAGATTCCGATTGTATTTTAATTTTGTTTTCTTTTTGCACACTGAAGCACTTAAGTTAAATAATTTAAATATCCAATAAATCACGCTTGACATTATATCTAATCGATTATTTATTTTGTATTTTACGTCATTATATATTATATATAAGATAGGTATTTTATTATATGAACTAAGTATTGTTAATATAATAAAATACCTATCTTATCTCACTAATGAAATATGTTTAATACTTAAAAATTTTGGCATTTTGTAAAACAAGAAAACATCTAGATTACATTTGAATTAATGAAAAATTAGTTCGTTTCTCGTTTCACTACTATTAAAAATAATATCGATGAATTTAAAATTTCAATTAGGTATCAAATAATGCGCCAATTATTTTTATGTATTAGAATACGAGTATAGACTGTTATAAAATTAAATAAAATTAAAGGTACACACATGAAAAAGATCGCAAAGATTACCAAAGTAGGTAGTTTCGGTAATCTTATTAGGGAAATAAATATTACATATATTGCGAAATTGAAAAATTAAACCAAATATTCCTTATGTCCTCAGATATATCTGGAAGTAACAACCCCGTGTGAGTCCGCATATCCCTGTACTTTACGGCGTATCAGTCGGTGCGGTATTCCCAAACTGCACTTCAGAGCTCCCGACCGCTACCTACCATGTACAAAGATGTATATACTATAGATATATACAGTTTGGAAGCCTTCTCATTTCCATTGTATCTAAGTCTGCCTCAAATTTAAGGCTATACTATGTAAATGTTGCTTATCAAATTTTGAACTTTAGTGAATGATAGAAGTATGGAATTTGATTGTGAAAATACGGGTGTGTTTTACAATCAATGTATTAAAACCAGTAGATCATTTTAAATATAAAACTTTTTCTTCTCAAGATTAGGTTGGCCTTAATAAATGATAAGACAAGACAAAATGTCGATGATAAGAGAACAGCTCATGCATTTAAATTAAGCTTTGAACTAAAATTTAAAAAACAACAAAAGATAAAGTTAGATATACCTAACATATATCAATAAGATGTCTGAAACAAAGACAATCGTAGAAAGTGGGTTATTGCAATGGATCCATTCACGTCTACGCGTGTACGTGATTGCGCCCCTTGCGTTCCCTTACACATTTGTAAAACAAGACTGGCAATTTCCTTCAGGTAAAGACATATGTCGGTAACAAAGGAAATTGGTACCACTCAAAGACTTAAAATGAATATTATTACGTCTCTTATGAAAAATAGGCATTGAATTTTTAATAGGGTTTTACTGTATTTTTGGAATATATAATGTTTGATCTTGCCCTAATATTAATAAAATTTAAAGTCAGAATTTTTATGTCCGCATCAATATACCTAAGTAATATAATTTTCATAACAATATCTTACAATTCTTTCTACTTTGAGTAAAAGATATAATTATAATTACTACAAAATAAATAGGTACTTAATTTTTTTTACAACAGTCTTATTACATTGTGAATAAATTGTGAGGTTATAATAATGTTTTCTTTTTTAATTTCAATCGTACACGATAGCCGTGAGAAAAATACACGTCGGATATCTTTGCATAAAGAAATGTTGAAAGATATTTTTGAAAAATAAACATAATTCAATCGTTGTCGCTGACTCGAATACGCTACAGTTCACTTGACAAATGGGGAAATTTTGGCGACTGCGCCAAATGTGCCCTTCAATTACCCTTATGTCCTCACTTTGTCATATTTTCTCTTTATATTTCAGAAGTTTTGAAACGAGAACGAAGATTATGGAAGACATTTTTTAATCGAGAAGATTAACGAGGATTTCCAATGAGAAAAAAAGAAAATTTTGTACAGAACATGCAATATTTTGTAAATAAAAGTTTGTCAAAATATATTTTTAAATACATTAAAAAATAATACGAATATTTTGAATTTACCGGTGTTTGTTTTATTTTAACTTTAAATATATTCATAATAATGTGTCCAGAGTTTTTAAGTACCATGTTTACCCGTATAAGATGTTAGCGGTAACGAAAGGTCTACTAAGAAACTGATAACGGATTCACTGAATAAAGTGGCATTGCTTTAAAAATACCGAATGTCTTCTACTTTATCCTGGCGTTGATAGGCTTATCGCATGTTATACTCATATCTACTGCACTCAGAAATTATCAGACGCAACTTGCCTAATGAAGCAAAAGAAATAATATTTCTGTCTAAAGAAGTTTTAATGGAGTTAGTTTTACATTAAATATAATTTTATTTATTAATTTCGACTTTAAAAACATCTACTATATACATATAAGTAGGTAGATAATATTGATCCTATACATGTAAAGTTTCTACAAATCAATATTGAATAAAGTAATAACAATGCATTAATTGTTTTATTGCCACCAATTTCCGCTTAGTTACAACTAGAAAAAACTGAAACCTTTTAATATGCTGCAATCTGACATAAAAATAACACAGTACATAACTCTTGAGGTATAAAAAATAAAAAAAAATTGTGAGATCGTGTTACAGTGTATAAAAAAATTACACTACATGCAAGTTCACTGGTATTATTTCCACGATTATTATATCACGTGATTGTACTTACTTTTTCAATGGTGCCCCGAGTTCGAAAATCACCAAAATTCGAGTTCCAATCGCTCTGTTTACGATTATTACGTACTGTTGTTAGGTATCTCTTGAATACGAAATTGAGGCCGCGAAACGTTCGCGCAGATCACGGAAGAAATAATAAGCTACTGAAAACTCCTTCCTATTTCGAATGCAATAAGAAATAATTTCCACGTGCACAACGTCGAGTCTAATTTAACAAAGATGCTAAGAATAACTTCTGAGCTTAGAGCAGGTAAGCGCATAGAGTATTGGGTAACTCGTATTGGAAGTGTTATTATATTAAAATATTATTGACTATTTAATATACAAAAAAGATTTAATCACGATAGGAACAGCTACGTGTGACTGGTAAAAAATATGAGAGATCATACGTATGTAAGTAATTTGTTTAAGACTTTTAATAGGATGGTTCTATTATGAAAAAATATGTACCTAAAAATAATAAGTAACGTTAACTACAAAATGTCTAATTCTAGGTTACATTACCATTTCTTTACAATAAAAGATTGTACATTGATATACAATAGTCAGGCAAGTAGCTTGTTTCCTCTGTAATAAATTGATTGGATTAAAATGAGATAATTTACATAATATTGTGTCATTTTTAATTTATCTGAATTGACATATATCTACTTATTATTTCATTGTGTAATATGAAGAAGATAAAACAATACATAGTGTAATATTTTGAATAATATTTACATTATAATATTCTTAAGTTCCTTAATTATTTAAAAAGCCTCATTATAAAATATTTTAAAGCGCCATCTAGTTTAAAACGCGAGATCTACTTCGTTAGACAGAGCCATCTGTGTGCGTATTGCAGCAACTAGTTCATTGATCGGGTAAATATCACGGCTCTCTTCACACGCATATAATTTAAATGAGAAAGAAGATCGGATGCAGGAACTATCTAAATGTGCTGTTTAACAAAAAGAAAGTTGCTGATTGGTGGATACAGCAGAAGAGAAATATGTTTTATTGTTTGCACCAATAAGAGGTGAGATGGTGCTCGGGAAGAATGCGGCCATGTTAGTTAAGGAGGGGCTTGACGCGAAACCTCCTTGATATTCCTGACATATGCTATCATTTGAGTTATGGATCATGGCGGAACGCCGCGTGTATTTTAAGAATACTGCTGAGTTTTGCTTTCGTTCTTATATTCTTCTGCTGAAATACGTTTCCGAAGTACTTACTAAGCGTAAGAGAGTTATTTATGACCAACATATATTCCCATAAAGCATTGAATAGAAATGAACGAGCCTACGAATGTATCTACTCAATTTTTATATCTAGGCACATCCGAAAACAAATTTGGAAAAAAACGTGACATTCATCATTATAAAGAATTAGTGTGTCTGTTGTCAATCAACTCACCTCAACTAAAAAAACATTAAAACAATATTCACACTAAATCAAGTTAATAAAGATACGGACTTAATTGACCATTACTAGATACTTAATGCTGGTTATTAAAGTGATTTAATTCGCCATAAACTCACACACGTTTTACGTTGCACTGATTGTTGACATGAAAGAAGGTCGGCTATAAAACAGCGCCGGCAACTATTAGTAGCGCATAAAACCACAAAACAAGTCGTTAAAGCAATGAATGAATAATATGATTGGCATACAATATAGGCCATTGAGTGAATTTTACGAAGTGGCACACAACAGGTGCCTGTTTACTACCGCCACGCGCCGCCGTCGCCTCGTAAAACTCTAAGGACTTTCAATCTTTAATAGATCGGAGTCTACATGGACATGTTTTTATTGCATAATAAAAATTATGACCATTGCTCTACTCTTTTAGATGTGTAAAAAACTTTTATTGATATCGCTAAAATATATCTCACTTTGAACAGCTTATATTCATCACTTTTATTTAACGATTTAAATAACATTAATTAGAAATGATATAGGTAATATATTTACTAAGGTAATTTTATCATATTTGTACGTTTTGAATTACAAATTTAGTTTTTTATATAATAAATTAAGAGGGAACTTATAAATAAAGGCAATTGGTAATATAAGGAATATATCTAAACTTAATAATAAGTAATAGGGGACCATAACTTACTACCACAAAAAAAATCTATTAGCTAAGAGAAAATAACAGCTTAAGCAAAGTAACAATCCTTATTATATGCCTTATTATGCTTTAACAATTAACCAATAAATTCAGTTCAAATAAAAGGAATATTATTAAACATACCAAAGAAAAATTACGCTAAAATTTGAAGGTTGAAATTTTAATCTTTAATCCTTTAAAAACCTTTTCTTAACTAATGCCGAGGTGTTCAAGACCTTGTCATGTTTAGATAAGCATCAAGAACCCGACCATTCGTCTGTGACTCATAATATTTATATTCAGGATTTTAAAAAACATGAAAATAAATTATTCCATCTCTGTGACAGCATGAAAATATTTATTCTCTTTGTTCATGCTCAGTCGAAAACAATGACTCGAACAATCTACTTTATAAATGTGTATGGCAAATAGTTTTGTTTTTCATAAAAATTTTGTGCAGAGAAATAAGAAACACGGATCATTTACTTTCATACGAATAAAAATAATTGAATTTCATTTTTATTTTCTGCACCTAATTTTAAAAATTCATTTACAACTTTTTCAGTGTTATAACACAATTATATCAGTCTGAGTTACTAAGTCGTGTAATGTTTTAGTAATTTTTGAACTATTTTATTTGAATGTGAGCGAATATAAACAAATCTATGAATATAATTAAATTAATGTTTTTCAATGTAAAGTTATCCCATTTTTTTAAATGAATAAAAGTTATTTCCATAAATATTAACACAAAGATTGAATAGTATGAAAAGTAACTTAAAATTTGTGTCTCAAACTGATTGAAAGTTTTATTTTTTTTATTATTTCCAACATGTTTCACTTTTACATTTATTACTTTAAGTATAACGAGTATATAACACATGTGTAAATTACATACCTATTATATTATATACTGGTGCTCCGTCTTGGCATTGTAAAATGTATTTTTTCTTAGAATATGTAAAGATATTTGCGACGAACAGCCCGACTAACAACTTTAAGTTTTTTTTAGAAATAAACAAGGTTAAAAAACAAGACTACAAGGGTAGGAGTTCGTTTTATATTCATAATTTTTTTGCTTTGTTTTTTGTGCACCTTTTAGTGACCGTCCAAGCAATTCTCATGTGCACAATATAGGTGAGAATATTCTCAGAATAATGTTAAACTTTGTCATATTTGTATGCAATTTAGTAACCTCAGAGAGTTTTAGTAAATTATAAAAACAAGTTTAAATGTGACCTAATTTTACTTTGCAATAGATTATCTATAATACGTACGTCTAACTATAATTTTTACAAAAAAGGTTTTATTGGGTTTAACAAGACTCTATATAAAGATGTAAAGATAACAGATGCATAACCTAACCTACCTAGTTGTATAAAATAAAAGTGCTGCTTAATTTTTTTATATAAAACATAATTTTATCTCGCAATCATTCTTCAATCTTCAGGTATATCCAGAATCTTTTTTTTAAATAGCATTATTTTCACTATACGACCATAATATTAAAGTCTTATGACCGATTCGAAACAAAACAAAAACAGCTCGTGTTAAATCGATATCTGAGACTCGTTCCGTGCTGGAATCGATTTAAGAATCGCAAACATATCGTAGATAGTGAGCAAACGTTTAATCGACATGAGATCACGCAAACTTGCCTCTTATCCCTGGTCAGCTTCTAACCGACAAGTTAGCACTTTGATTGGTTACGATCTGTTGATGTTCTCTGACCTGTACAGGCGAATTGAATCGTGTTTAAATATAAACTCAGTAGTTTTTTTTTATCCAGTGGTATTTATCAAAGTAATTTAAACTATTTAATATAATATAATATATGATTTTTTCCTATACTAATTTATAAACTCAGTATTGACGAAGTTTATAAAGTAGGTATTAGAAGTAAAGTCAATGATAAGTATTATTTTGATTTTCACATATTTATTTTTATTTTCAGAAAAAACTTAAGTTGTATTAGAACTAATATAGTTTTTCTTTAATTATGAGTATCATTGTGTTGTTATAACTCATTTTACATCTAATTTCAAAGTGTCATAGTTTAAAGAAAACCACAAAACATTGTTTACATCGACTGTACCGATTCTGTGATTGATTAACCACTGTAACTGAGAAATAAAGGCATTTTGAGCTGTAATTTAATCACCTGGTAGAATTGAAATTCAACTGTTTAATAACTACTCGTATCATGTATGGGTATGAAGAGAACGCAATCAGAATAAATTACAATATATTAGTTTTTGTTACATTTGTTTGATAGCTTACCTGTTAATATTTCTCATCCGAACTCCTTTTGCATCTGTAACAAGTGATAAAATAATTAATTAATATTCAAATAAAGCAGAAATTTGCAATATACTTTGTTATGTATTTCTTTCCTAGTTAGATACATATACGTACAAAATAAATAATTTTAATTTTTATAAAGGTTCTACGAAATAATTATGAGAAACTTAATGATTATATAAGAAAAACAACATTTCAGACCAGTGTCCAACATTTCAACATTAGTTACCCCATTAGACCGCCCTGAAATAATTTAGCGTCTCTCGCTTCTGCAAAACAAAAGTTTGGCAAATCGAAGCACCCCATTCATACAACATATTATACAAGTTTTGCCATAAATAAGTCTGAAAGTTGAAAAAAGCATTTAAACTTCGACTTTCTGTTGATAGTGAAAGGCGCTAGGCGGTGGCGAGTCGCGTGCACGACTCATCACCTGGTCGCATCCGTCACAAGCACCGTAAAACCCGTCTGCCTCTAGTCTACTGCTTTTACGACCCAATGCCTATAAAAATAACCGTCATGGCATAAAAATGCGCACACACGCTATTATTATAAACGATGCCCCGTTTACGACGAGTGAATATTTACGTTGTGTGTATTTTTTTCTTGACTTCAAACGTTTTATTGCTTGTTATGCAACTTAATAGCGCACTTGAACTTGGCGGGCTAGTGACACCGTCTGATCTGAATCGGGTTTTATTGTCTCGCTCAATGGACGCGGTTTACGATCACGTCGCGCGTCGCGGCCTTTGTTAATTCTTGACGTGTATTACGCCTTACGCGTCGCACTACTTTCAATTTCTAATAGCGCTATTGTTTTGTTACAACTACTAAGACATTGTAATCGTGCTATATTACTTTACAATTACCTATAGGTGCGGTAATTGTTTTTGAGTATATTTTTGTTCTAGATACCTATACTTTATCACGTTTTACAAAAATAGTAAAAGTTTAATATTATTATAGTATAAAATAAAAACTACTATGTTATTGAAGCAACCAATATCCGGTTACGGTCTCGAATATCGCAAAATAAAGGTACAGGAGTAAACTTACCGTGACTTATCCCTATTTAATAACATAGCTCCCGAAGGTGCTTTCAAATTGGATAGAGGGTAAGCGAGTTCTTTCTACCCGGAAAGTTGTATTTGCATTCATATTTCCCTAGAAAGGTAACCTTTTTCATGGAAACAAATAAATAATAGGAGGAATACAGGTACAGATGGAACCGCATTAAGGGACATCTCTTATTCCCATTGAGTTGTGGTAAATATTTTTGTTATTATCATTTGTCTCCGGAGGGTAGTCACGTATGTTTTCGGGAAGGGGTAGGGGCTGTTTTTCATCGGGAAATGGGAATTTTGCCTATTTATTATTCAAGGTAAAAGCTTTCTGCTGTTATTAGTAATTTTCTATTCCCGTATTTTGCTTAAATTATATGCCTAAGTAAAGTGGATATATTGGTAGTTTCAAGTCAAATAAGTTAGTAAGGTAAGTAGGCGGCATCAAAACAAAATTCTTCTTCATAATCTGTAACATAAAATATCTTCTCTCCAAGGAACATAAGCTGAAATATATCGATACCTAAAAGAGCTTAAAGTGCCTTCTCTCCCCTTATTGCCGTTTCCTTATTTGGCACTTCGATGAATTTAAAATTCTTAATCAACCTGTCAGCCGTTCGTGGTTAATAAAATGCAATGTTAACACCGTTATAGCATTACGAATTCACTGGAATCGCTTTTAATATGCAAATAAAAATAACAATGTTATGTGACAGAGCGCTCCATGATCTCACTTTCGGGTTCCCGCTTGTAATGCCTTGCGGTGCGATGGCGCCTTTATAAAATTTCGCATTCATTATTTTCATCTCTTTGATTTGGCTTTATAAGACAAGGTTGATACACGTTATCGTCGGAGATGGGGCGCTGAGATTGCAAGTGTCGAGTGCCGGGTAACGATGGCATACAAATTACTTAGTTTCCCGAGAGGATTGCAAAAATTCGCTTCAGATCGTTTTATCTCAAACATATCGACATAAAGAAACATTCTTAATTAAGAATCGGGGATCTTGATGGTGTTTTTTATATACAAATGATATCATACGACTAATAATGGTACGTAACTAATGGACGTTTACAATAATAATGCGTAAAGTTAAAAACAACGCCTTGTTTGTTAAAAAGTATAAATAACAGCATCTGATGAAATCTTACTAATAATATTAATGCGAATGTTTACATGGATGGATGTTTGTTTGAAGTTATCTCCGGAAGGGCTCAATGGGTTTCGCTGAAATTTGTAATATATATAGAACATAGTTTGAAAGGACATATAAGCTGCTTACTAAGTTTGTTTTTAATTCCGCGCGGACGGGGTCGCGGGCGACAGCTAGTGTTTTTTATAAGAGCTTAAACGAATTATGCATTGGTAGAGCTTCAAAAACTGTAATTCTAACTTCCTAAAATAAGAAAGAGCGGGTATCCTTATTACGCTTGCAATTTACCTACGTTAAAAGGTTCTTCCTATAACATGACCCAGGTAATAACATAATGACCCCTGCTCAGGGTGAAATGACGGGTAAACAAGACATGCTCCCAAATAGAGTTTCTAAGCGTGTCCGTCTATGCTGTTCATTTACACACCCACTTTTTCTGCTGAAAATTGAGGGCGTTGTACTTTTAATATTGAAAAAACTTTTAGTAGTTTGAGATGTAAACTATACATATATTCAAATTATAAAACATTTATTTATTAATATTTATTTTACAGTCTTAAATAAAAATATTAATAATGTTTTACGAAATAACGATATTTTTATGTAATGTTCCGTAATTTGTCTATTTTAAATGATATCAGATTTCAATCTACGACTTCTGTTTTGAAAAATTATAATTCAGACAGAAACACGTTATTGTTTTGATTTCATATTTTTAGTCAATCTAAATTTTAGAATAGATACTTCCAGCTGATAAATTAGAGTCTTTTGATGCTAAATATAAACTTACATCATGGTGCGTAGTTTTAGTCAACACATATACCAAAACAAACCTATTCTAGCTTACATAAGCCGTTAAAACTGAGAAAACATATACTCTTCCATTTCCCGCTCCCTCTTTAATACACAGAATCTCAGTTCTTACAAGAGTATACTTAAAAAACCGGTTATGCGCTGCTGAAACAAAGAAGCTTTGAGCATTAAAATAGAGTAAAATAGCGCCTTGTTAATATCGAGCGTGGTTCTATATTAAAGCATAGATGAACCGCCGACTGTTGGCTACGAGCCAGTTATTACGTAGCGCTACCACTGTTACTGCGGAGTTGGACAATTGTTACATTTTGTTTTCTTTTGTATGTTGTTTCTATAAATCATAGCAATTGATTTCAAATTCACTGTATGTAAATATTGGTAATTAGGAGTTTACAAAATTAGCATAAACTTCGATAGATTATTTTACAGAACATTCATTGTAGTAGATTTAGCACATACAACAAATGGATGAAAAAAGTCCAAATTTTATAATAATGACATTTAAAAATGATAGCAAATGTTACAAACTGAATTGGACAAATAAATTAGACTTTATAGTGTGATACCTGTTTATTATTCTGTTGAATTTTCCTACTTCGACAGAATTGGCTCAAGTTGACAGTTTTCGTTTTCACATCTCCAATTTATATAGAAGAAACAGGAGATTTGTATCAGTGTAAGTTATCGTTATTTATTCCATTCATTACAATAAATATTTTGTATGAGGTACTTTTTAATTAAATGAATATTAGAACAAGAAATTATTTGTAGTATTTTAGATATCTGAAGGCGGAGGACAAGAATTTATCAGAAAAAATGTGATATTAACGCTATTCCTGGTAGGATTGTATGAGCGTTCTAAGCTTTTTAAGTTTCTTATCTAATTAAAATCTACGGAAAAAAAAATATCCTCATCGACTGAAGTCAGAAATACAAAGTATCCTAAGAATTTGTTAAGCTATTTGCGATGTTTTTTTAGATTTCTTTAATAGGTGGTGGTTTTTAATTCACCTCTATGTTAGCGTTGATGATGAATGAGTATGTACATAAATACATTTGTTCGGGTTGTTTATTTAACTAAAATAAGACAAACATTCTTCGTCTTAAACACATTAACTAGATTTGTAGACCTAGCACGATAATGTTTCCTTCAAACTAGTTCATGTAATCTTACACGTGCCTTACATGTGCTGCGTGGGTGGAGACCAACATACATATTCAAGATTACTAAGCCACACTTTGTATTACATAAGTAAATATAATTTGATGTTTTTGGAGTAAATAACTTCAATTTTTATTTACCACTGACCTCTTATAAAGTGGAATATGATCAGAGAATTTATAAGTTTTTAATAAATAAAATAAGTTTTCCTGTTTAATAATCAACTATTAAACAAGTTAATCGTAGTATAACAATCGTATTATGCTTTGTGAGAAAAGTTATGTGTTAAGAGTTTTCGAGATAAATTTTTATCTAACTTTCTGATTTAAATGAGAAATATTAACAGTAAAAGCTCCTCGGATAAGATTAATCTATAAGACAAATGACAGATATTAAAAAGATCGCTAAATATCTTCAAGGCGTCGCATAAACATGACGTCTTTTGGGAGAATTTATCTTACGTTATTGGCTGATATCCAATTTGGCACTCCCCCGACGATCGAACTCTGCCGACTCAGATCTCTTATGAAGAAAGAATTTTCGTCTATTTGTAATAATAGATCTGTCGTTTTTACTTGAGTTATCAATTGCCTAAATTTAGTAGAAACTCAACAAATTATGATACCTAAGAATTCTAAGTTTACGTGTGATATCTATGTAATTGTGTCGACTTTAAAACATTACTGTGTAATATTGTTATGTACTTTACTGAATTATATGATATCAACCAATTCTCACATATCAACGTAAGAATAAACAATTTATTATTTAATCAAATGAAAACATTGCTTCAGTAACGAAATACTCCATAGATTAGATGAGGTCGGTACATAAGTTCGTAGATACAATCAGTAAATGTAATACATTCACGACACTAATTCAAAGTAATTGTCCGTTTGTATATGTAGGTGTTCAAACACACGCTCATGTTACGAATGTGTCACCTACTACTGATTCTCATCGAAATTACGTAAAAGCCGCGTTCACATGGACTCGTGATGGGAATGCCAATTACCAAATACCAAATTACAGTAGCCAGGATAAAATATTTGACGCACAAAAAATTTAAATTATTTTAGGTTTATTTTAATTTTAACCTACATTTATTTCTTGGTCATATTTATGTCTTCGATATAATAGTTATTGCTTCTTTTATAAGGTTTTAATGTTATAATTGCAAATATACGACAATTTCTATCAATTATTAATCATCAATTCCTTTACTTATTCATAGAATATTTAGTTCCGTGATGATGACGTGATTATTTCTAGACTCGTTTAAAAAATAAATAACGTGATAAATTAGATAAAACCAAATTAATAGGAATTCGATAATGGTTTTATAATCGAATTTAAAATAATGTATATATTTTTATCAATCGAACGATATCAAACCCGGTTCTAAAAACCGAAAACCAGTAGGCATTAGATGAGAGGTAATGAAGACGACGTGATCTACTACACTGCTTATTCTTTTGCATTTACTTGTATATCTAAATCGGTCGTTTTCATAATTTTTATATTAAAAATGCTTCCAAATTATACATTACCATGGATAAAGTGAGTTTAATAAATTTTTATTTTCCTTTGCTAAGTGAATAAATTAAGATTTAGTTTCTCAAATGTCTTATTTATGCATTGAAGTAGTTTCAAGATGAAGTTATAATAAATTATGATCAGTTTTTAAATTACTTATTGGGTCAAAATAGCAATCTTATATTAACATTTTCAAACACTAACGTTATCAATAGACTGCTTTAAATACATAAATTACATAACAACGTAGTTACGTAAATGTTCAAGATAAGTGATTATTTATCTATTGATAAAATAAATCGATTTTTTACTTCTAATATCTTTATAGAGTCCTCAAAAATTGATTTCTTAATTTAATTTCCAGTTTTTTGATTAAATCAATTAATTGCCTTTACATTTAGAAATTACATAACAATTACATATAAAGAGAATATATTTCTAAACTTATATCAAGACTGAAAGCTTTCGATGCAGCTTTTCTCTCAGTTTCTAAATTGTTGAAGGAAATCTATGTCGGAGAATATTGCGCAGTAAATTCAGTTGGAAGCATCTAACGTGATCTATTCTTAATACCGTCTCTCTAACTTAAGTTCTCTCAGATAAAAGGAAATCCCGTTTTATCATTTTAATCGCGCAGGAATGTGAAGCTACCATTTTACCTCAAAACAAGGTTTACTTCTTTAGATTAAAAACAGTTTGTTCCCCTTTGTTTTCTAACTTAATAAAAGTAATAGTTGATGTTAATACAAATTGATAAATAAATGTTATATTAACGACGAGAATAAATTAGAAAATACGAACAAACTTATATAATTAGTTTGGGATCTCAAAAGTAGCAAATAAGGAAGTAGGAATTGTCAGCATATAAACTCAATGATTAAAAACATTTTAAGATCAAAGAAAATAAATGTTAAAGAAATGCGCAATTTTATCTAGTCTTTCTAAATTGTATTTCTTCAGACAATATGCAAAGCTTCAGCCAAGAGGAGGATTAACTGAACGAAATAATACAGTTTCTTATACTTTTAAAAATAAAAAGATTTACGTCAATGTAGATTGAGATTGAAAGCAATTTATATGCATTAGTAGCTTATTATCATACCAATAACAAAAATGAATAAAACTACAATTTGTATTTTTAAAAATAAACTAATTATAAAAACTTACTTTTAGATGTGCCACAGTAGTCTTCCAAACAACGACTGTTCTTATGCAATATTCAGTAGACAAACAAAAATAAAAAAATGCTAGTTTTAGTCAAGCGTCACGTTCTCAGAACATGTAAAACAAATGCCTATCACATGCAATGACTCCAGCGAAATAAAAAGTAGTGCATTCATAACAACAAAAGTGTCGCTACAACCTCATTGTTTTCTTTTGCGTATCAAAAAACACCTCTCCTTTAAAACGCTGTCTTTGTTATACTTTTATAAAGAAATTGAGAGTGCATTGTTACATTGCAAGGTTTTACTTTTTGTTGTTATTTTAGTGGCCTCATAAAGAAATAGAGCACAAACAAAAAAATAACAAACCCTTCCGCATTGCTGCAGAGAGGTGACCAGTTTGAAATTACAGGTGATATAGTGAAGGTGGTTGTTCTTATTGTGATAATGTACTTTCTTTGTCTATTGCGTGATCTTAATTGCTTTCTTTCATTGAAGATCATTGATTTATTGTGGTCCGCACTGTCCATACAATGAGGTTTGTACTGTGAAATTATGATTGCTTTTTACTTTACGCTTTAGTTTAATTTTAATATTCAAAGCAGAAAGTTACCTAGGATTTTGAACGTATAGGCATATTATTAAAATATTTTTAGAGTGGAATTTCGCTGAAGTATTTTAAAGATCGATTAACGGCTTATAAAATTATCTTTAGAATAATCTTAACATTATCAGCATCTTATATCACACATATGGAATATTTACACATTATCCAACCATCTAAATGATACAACTTGTGATTTTATTGGCAATCATTAGTCAACGTTTAAACCATCAATAAATTGCCTACAAATTGTTATTTATCTTAGACATGTCTGGTATTGATTTACATTAACATTTTGGCCTGTAGCTCGAATTAAGAGTGTATTTGTTTTATGATTTAAATTTTTAATTCCATAGACTTATTTTAAATACGACTCATGTGTGACAAACCTTATACAGTATGATGTCTGTAGCAGTTTACATAAATAAAAACATAAATTGCTAATCAAAGACGTGTCAGCGTAGTATATCGTCACCCTATGAACAAATAACGTCAACAATTTACACAATGCGAGAAAAACTGTACTGAAATAAGAAACGTACGTGACATAGTGTCAGAAACGGAGACGATTGCTGAAAACAACGTGGTTGTTTCATATCGGAGCTGCGAACACTCGCATCACGCCCCGACGTTTGTTATCCGCCGTGTATTTGACGAGCGGTAACAATATTTGTGGAACGTGACATGCGACGTGGTAAATGCCACATATCTAAACATTACACGTTGGTGAACTACAATTTTAGCTAATGCATGTGCCTCCCTTATTATTCTTTTTGCTACAATAAAAGCGCTGATTACGTCTTAGTGCGACGAAATTGTCGGGAGCTGGGATACGGGCCGTAGGGGGCCGATATACGATAATATCCTGCAACATCATGTAGACTGAAATAGGATATAATGGTTAGTCATATTTGGTGTTCTAAATCACAAAATATTCTACGATACAGCGACTACTAAGTTCCGTTTACATTACCATATTTATGAAAAAGGCTCAAGTTTGAATGAAAAAAGTTTCCTTACTGAACTCGGGTTACTTAAATCATGGAAAATGCAAATGGATCCTCCATAAATTGGAAAAGGTTACAAAAATTTATCTACCGATTTAGAAAATCACCAGTCTTTAGTTTAAGCACTACTTTTCCTTTTGCTATATAATTTTGAATTTTAATACCAAGTTATATGAGTTCGACTTTTGAATAAACTTAAAAGTTTTTTTTAAAAGAATTTGAAATATGACGATGCTTACGAGTTTCGCATTCACAACGGCTTTTGCTCCAAAGATTCTACTTCCAATTTTGTCTCAGATTTCTGATAATATGCATATTAGATATTGGTACCAGATAATATGTATTTGGTTTAAGCGAATTCCAATCACACACTTACCGTAAACTGATATTTTAATACGACGCCTGATAATTTTTGACACCATATAATATTTTTTATATTTAATTGAAATTATTATAAAAAGAATTGCTCTCTTAATATCATTGAAAAACAAAACAGTCTTGTAGTCCCTTTTTAGCGTAAATTATGGGTGGTCTCTCGTGTTTCTTTTGCGTAAATTATAAGTGCAACGCTTTATTTTTGTGCATTTATTTTTTGATAACTAAACTTGTTCATGTTTAGTTTAAAATTTCTAATTATATAGATATCTACTTTACTCACTTTTTCAAGATTTATCTTATCAATGGTAAAGAACTCTGCAACTACCGCACACAGCGCGGGAAATCATTCTCGAATAAATTTAATTAATGTACAAAGATTATCTCCCTATATTAAACAGTCTAGCGCTTCGGTCAATCTCATGATAAGTGGAAACTATTTCTTATCATTATATATATTCAAATGTACCGCGGAATGATATTTGTACTATCTCTATGAGAATTATATTACTTTATTTGAATAGTAAGTGCCTACTCTTAATTATTTAATAAAATTTTATATTCTATAAAATATATAAGAGCGTAAACATTATATTTATATTCTTAAAATACTAATAAATAAATAGAGCATTTACATATGTGCTATATAAATAAAACACATACAATGGATAGAAGAGTACTGTGTACAAAATACCACATTTTTTTCGAACTTATTTCTTTTTTCATATTTTAAAATTCGAATCTGAATTGTTCATAAGTTATTTACTTATTTTTATTATTTATTAGTTTTATTACACGACAATGATTAAACCTTTATTTTATTAGTGTCTATAAATTTAATGATACTGAACCATTTAAAAAGTATTGACTGTGAGATATCAGACTCAATTACCAATTACAGTCACAAGATAATCGCAATTACCTCTAACTATAATAATAAATTTTTATACAATCTAAAACTTACTTTCCTAGAGTTCTATGTATATTGATAAAACTAAAAGGAGACAGGTACGTACGTAATGCTGGATAAGCCTTGCATGTAAGCGGTTTGCTTTCAAGCCTCTCCGCCATAAAATGCATGATGAATGACGACAAGCCCTCGCGTGTTGCCGGTACCGTTGTGTCCCCACTCTAAAGGGCTGGGCCGTTCTTAGCTAAACTAACAAGAACCGCCTCTCGTCCCACGCGTATTACAAATATAAGGCGTAGAATGCGTCAGTACAAACCCCAATAGGTCATGTAAATTTGGTCGGCTTTGAACAAATATCGGAATAGGGTTCGCTGCACTCGGCACCATGTTTAAAATTCGAATGCTAATGGAACACGACTCGAAAATGGCCGATCCTGTTTGGTTAGACTTCAAATCTTCTTGTAGAACATTACCAGCAGTGTACATCGTCATTTTTTTGGTAAAATATGTGTTAAAGATAAAGTAAACAAAAAAAAAACATCATGTAGATATCCCTGTAAAAGTGACATTGACGCAACTATGGTCGAAGCCGCCTTAATCAGAGTAAAGATAACGAGTTACAGTATATGTATGTTATTACTGATTATGTCGAATATTTATGATTTGATATGAATTGAACGCAGATATAAAACTCGAACTACACCGATTACATATGCATAGATAAAGCTATAATGTATATTCACAGATAATCCAGATGAATTTTAGTTGTATTATAAATTAATTGAAGTGTAAGAAGTATGAAAACATTTTGTAAATGAAAACTTTGAAGCTATACTGTAAATTTAAAGTGTTTTATGATAATTTTGTTTTTGTGTACATTTATTAATGACGCTCGTAATGTAAAATTGAATGAGGTCCAACAGATTATCCTGCATTAAAATGCATTGCAAATAAAATCCGTTAAGAGCCTCCCAGCGTGAAACAAAAATGATTGGTCGGTCAAAAGAGCGTTCAGAAACCGCCGCCTTGACACATGGACATACGAAAGCTCATTTTATGCAGGGATAAGATTCTCGGTGCAAATAAATTTGCATTTTTTATAATAAGTATCGAATTAACGTAACGATCGTGGTCACGAAGTAATAGCTGCTCCAATCGGAACGTGTTTTATTTCGTAAATTATATTGCTTTAAATTGCCTGTCACCGTGTATCCTGTTACATAGATAATAAATTAAACGATATTTTTTTGTTTTTATTTAAAAACGGCTATTTAATTTTTTCGTGATATAAATAAATGGATAAAAAGTGATTAACATACCTTTAATATTTTAAAGAAAATTATCTCGAGATGATAATTTATTGTGAACTTTAAAATCGTTTTACTTAAATCTTTCGTAGACTTACCATAAATAATTAGTAATAGAGTTTTTATCTTACGAACATTATAAATGTCAATGTTTGGATGAATATTTGTTAGAAGGTATCCAGAAACGCTGTATGGATTTCGCTGAAATTTGACATTGATTTACATAGTCTGGAAGAACACATAGGCTGATACTTAAGTTTAGTTTTAATTTCGTAGACGGAGTCACGGGCGACGGTATTAATTATCACAGGAACTTCTATTATTTCAATATTTACTTAAATGCAACTTGTATTAAGTTATGTAGTAAATTTTCGTTTGTTATTTCATAGAAATTACTTTATTTTAAGATTAAGATTAGAATAATTATATAGAGTAGATATAAAAATGTACTGATCTAATTTATTAAAAAAAAACAACAATGTCGCGACGGAGAGAACAATGTATTCTGCTTATTAACTTTCTTTTATCTTAAATCCTTTTTACGAAAACTTTTTAGAAATATAATCTACAAATTGTTAGTGCCTCAAGTCACATTTTAGTCGACATTGAAGGCATCTTTTGTTCTCATCTCGTTCACTCACTGATTTCATTAACTCAAGCTCGAGATAGACTTAATCTCAGCCCGGTTGTAGTCTCGAGAGGCCTAAATTAATTTAAAGAACAGAACAACATTCAAGCAACTGTACACAGAGATTGCGTTTACCAAAATCATAACATTACAAAAATATACCTTATACTAAGACAATAAAGTTGAATGTTATATGTTGTGCATGAATACAAAGTTTGTTGAAGTGCAAAGATATATGCAGATGTGGTTGTAGACCAGATGCCCCCAACGAGTTGTCGAGCCGTTGCTTATCCGAATGTTATGGAGTTGAAATTACTGTTGAATAATTGTTTCGCTAATGGACGCCGAAATGTAGCAGGCGTGTTATAACTGCTGAAGCTAAAATTGGGCAGACTGCAATTAATAGGGCGTGATTTTCAGTAATTGTATTCAAATTGCATAATATTTTACAGTGTGTTTGTATTATTATAACCCGATACAACCCGAATAATCAACGAATTAAAACAGATGTAGAGTTATTACTTTCAACGCGAAGTCGCAATTTAACATTTAAGAAGCTATGCCTGTTTAGTCATCAGTCTGAAGTCAGTTTTATAATTATTTTATCTACCAGAAAAAGTATTTCCATAACACAAATCATGTTTTATTGTTCGAAAAACAGAAAACAACAACTTATAAAACAAATCTAATCTAAATCTAAGAGCAAAGGATTCGTTTAGATAACACCAAAGTTATGTTTAAAAAAGTTAAATTGTTTTATTTTCATAAATTTCAATTAAGCTTCGAGCCATCAGCGCTCTCGTGTTACGAGACAGTTTTCTTACAACTTGTCTTGGTGGGTTTGCTTTAGCCCGCGAGTTGAAAGGGAATTAAGTAAATTACTACGAACTAAAGAGCAAAGATAATTTACTTAAGTTATGATAGCCTGGTACATCGATGAAGCTCTTGTGTCTTTTTTCCTTGTAATCGTGGATAACATAACCTACAGTACAACTTTAATTGATACATAATATTATAATAGTAAATCTAACCTAGGACGATAAGCTATACAAATTTTTCAAGCGATACTTTGTACAGTTAAACACCAAATATATTCCTTATCTAGGGTGCACACATGTTGACTTTTTTTTTCTGTTAATAACAATATCGTATATGAAAATTTATAAAAACTTTCTCGAAATGAACAAAGAAAAGAAGAGTTGCATTTGTTTTCAAAATGTAATTCAAATAAACGAATATGGTGTGTGGTCTTAACGTGTGAAGACATTGGATACACCCCACACTCCCGTGGGTGTCGTGTGTCTCGGGTTTGTGATACGTACTTAAAGCATGTATAGTTCCAAGATTTACATAGCGATAGTTTTGTGTACAATCTACTGATAGTAGTATAAGAAAAAGCCAGCCGTAAACAATCCTATCTATTCGACAAACAATGATACGACTACATTTGTACCTAATACAGTCAGGATTGTCAAATAAAATAATATGACGCATTTGTGCTTCTAGTACAAGTAAATACTATAGTCGTTATACGACATGCGGCATATTAGTGGTTATAAATTATGCATATCACCCACATCAAAAAGAAATCTGCCTCCTAATAGAATATAACTGACGGGTAAAGTATTTTAAAAATTACCTGTACGGAGGTATTTGTGGTCGACACTATAATACGATAAATAAACGATAAGATATGCTTTTATTGCATATCGTGCATATTAATACGAAAAAACGTACGAAGCATTTTTGTCAGATCTCATTTACAATTTATTTTATGACTATTGACCTTTCTCGCACATAATGTAACTATTTTAGTCCTTTATATGTTGATACCAGTATATTTTCATAAGTGATTTTTAATTAAGCTTAAAATGTCTTAGCGTTAACATTGGTTTTTGCCTTACTCCGTGTCTAATTTTTTAAACATTTTGAGTTAGTGTTTAAGACGCTCCTAAATAATCTTAAATGCGCTTTGTTGATATTAAACCTAGAACAAATTGTTGTCCCCGTATGATATCAACCTCACTGCAAATCCGACCCCGTCGCTAAGATGCCTAAACTTTCTAAGTCAAAGCACTGTTCTAAAGAAGACTGTTTGCAATTTTCGACTATCGAACGAAGGAAATTCGGTTATTCGTATGCAGAAATAAGCGAAGTGCAACGTGGTACATTTCGGTAATGGGACACCCCTGCTCTCTAAGTTTGAATGAACCCCGCAGTAAAGCCAGGGTTGTCAAGAGGCTCTTTGTTTAATACATTGTCATTTGTTTCTACTGTTTAAAAAAGAACAGTGCTTTATACACTTTTTATTATTTTAACCATTAACAAAATGGAACAACGTCATAAGTAATTCAAAACATTAACTAAAAACTCAGGAATTGATTTAAAATATTTTTATAATATTTCTTAAGCGATTTTTTCTACACACAAGGAAAATATTGCTTTACATTTTTAAATATTAATGATTCATTTTTCATATATACAATTATGATAAGTTGACGTTATTCAATAAATTGATTGCCCTATTATCAATTAATATAATGGTTCAAGAGTTCAAAAGATAAGAATCACGCGTAGCATCTAATTATAATAACAAATGTTGGCTATGTGGTATATAACCAATAAATGTAATAAAATTATATTGCTTCACACTGCATATCTTTAGCTATTTGGCTATATTATACTAGATATTCGATATAAAATCTAAGATTTTAAAGATTGTAATATTTAAACTATCAATTTAGAGTTAATGATAGGAATTTAAGGCATAAATAGGTAAATTAAATATGTGAATGGATTTATAAATATTTTCAAAAAAATATATTTGCTAAAATATAATATTTGATTCACACCTTAACGCTTCTATTTTTTATTAAAGTCTATAAATATTTGAATATGGCCTAGAAGTATGTCATTTGCAACTAAATGTAACACAAATTAAATTAAAAATATTTGTGTAGCCTTTTTATATTTAGATTCGGTATAAATTGCTAAGTTAATATATATCATATTTCTTATTAATTCAAAGTAGCTGTTGCCTGCTTCGTCGACAATAGTACACGTTGTAATACAATTGACAGATCACTTTTTAAAAAGATAAAAGATAATTATTTCTTTCCGTCCTCTAAAGGAGTACAATTTACAAATACTGTGATCATTTATTTGCTATTTATTTACTTATTTTATTTTCTTTTTCTTCCCTTTTTCTTTCTGTAATGGTCTGAAAACCGTTCAAACTCTTTTCTTTTTGTTTAATATATTGTGAAATTGTTAATGACGTCTGTGTTTGTTAATTTGCTGTTTTTATAAATTAATTAGCGACCAGTAAGTACACTTAAACCCTGTGGATTTATAGTACTGCTGTCTAATCGATATTATAATTATTGCAAAATGACAAAGACGAGATTTATAGAACTATTCTCCTTTTTTATTTCAGATATTTCGTAATTAAAATTAATGTCTTAAAAGGAGTTGATTCGTATTTGTTTAACTTACCGTCATTCAACAATTTTTATTACAATAAACAATGTAGGAAATGTTCCAATTGTTTTATTAATAGAAAATGTAGAACATAACTAAGCGATTTATTTCGTCATTTTTTGTACACTGATTATGTCATTTCGTGTAGGCGTACTTTACACCGTCCGACATAATCCCTTGAACATTTAATATTGCGTGTCTAATTGGAATAAAAGTTATTTCAATTGGATGGTTTGTTAACAAATTTTAAATACTTCCCCGAGCTGGTAATTGGTCCTTACCGCATTTGTTACAATGATTAACTCTCCGTCATTTTTGACGAAATAATTATAGTAAAAATTGGTGTCATTAGTAAAAGCTCGACCGAAATTTGTAGCCTTCAATGTTAATATACATATTTACCAGTACCTTTTACATTGAGGCATGATAATAATTTAGGAAATTTAAAAACAGAAAACCCAAAAATAAACTAACACAATTCTCTAAACATAGAGATGAATATTTTAGCGTCGAGGGACTGCGCCAATTATCAAAAATCACAATACTATATTAAGATGCTTTTTAAAAACTTGAGTTGATGTATATAGGATTAATTAACGAAATACGTAAATACGAAAGGCTTCTTCGCGATCTTTTCAATCATACCAATAAATATGAAAACTCAAGATAAAGTTATTCAAATCTATTTATAAATAAATTTAAGTTATACTACCAGATAATTACTATCTGCCTTAGAAAACATACTAAATATTTCCGTTTGCAAGATCAAATACTGTTCATGGTAGGAATTCAAAGTCGCCAACGCCCCCTGCCTTGATCTCTTACGCCATCAATTCCTTATTCCCCCAGAGTACGAAAAGTTATCGACCAAACATTTCCAGCAATGTTTACTAACAAATAGAATAGAGAGCCTATTGCGCATGCGTCAATGTTTGTGTGTGCGTGACTATAAATACGGCGTCGGGACGCCCGCCCGGGCCGGGTTACGCAACACCGCTTCCTCCAGAAACATCCCCACGCCTCGTATATCTATCAATGCCACCATATTAAAAAAAACAAAAGATAAATCTATATCTGTTCTAAAACAAACATAAATATATTCGAACTATTACTTAAGCAAGCGAGTTAAAAATCACACCTATTCATTTTACTCCAATTGGAATTGCCTATCATTAAATGCTCTTGCCCTATCATTAAATGATTCGTGATAGTATCAAACTTATAAGACTTAATAACAAGCTTATGGAAATGAATCTTAGTTCTAATAAGAATTAAAAAAATTCATCGTAAGAATGTAGTATAAAAAAATGTAACATAGAGTAATTTTTAAAAATGAAAACGAATTTTATAAAATACAGACCACTATACAGGTCTTAATGAAATAGCAACTAGCAAGGTTTTTTTAACCTAGACTTCGTTTAAGAACTCACGTAAATGTAAGCGGAAAGCATTATTCAAATTTATTCAAACTAAAGTTGACGGACATTTGCCTCATTTGCAATTCCGAATTTTTTCGCCTTTGTTTTAAGAGAATAACCTGGAGCCGGTTTCTTTTACGGAGAACAAATTAAAATAGGTAAACATATAAGAAAATTGTCTATTAGTTGTTGGGGAGACAGGACGCCATTAGATGAAGCCTAACGCCATCTATCCAAAATCCTTGGAGGCTTTTCCTCGCAGACCGAATGCTGCGGGACGTAGATGATTTTTATAAGCTTGCTCAATATTTAAATATATACATACAACAATTATGACTGTCTTAAATGTTAACTTTTTTATTTCTGTATCCTTATGAAGAATTGTCATGGTTTTTAATTTTAGTGTTCAGATATAAACTTTACACAATTACATTGAAAACTGCATAATACGGAACTTACTTTTCATACTTTTACAGCGTATTTTATATAAAATATTAATTTGAAATAAACGTTACCTAGGATATGTGACGACAATTTAGTTTCTGAGTTTTTCATCGGTGGCTTACATATAATTTGTACACTTTAATTGTTTTTCGCTTAATAAATATAAAATTCCTTTATATTATGAATAAAAGTATTTAACCGCTTTCACATTTTTCAAAACTAAACTTAATGAATACTTTAACTTTAAAAATATATAATTGTAAATATATCACTGAACTACAACAACGTAGAGTACCTAATAAAAATTATCAAAGTAACTTTAGTATAATATTACAAATATTTAAGAACTTCATACAAATTCTTTACAGTAATTTCCTTACTATGTGTAAATAAATTTTTACTATACATATACTGAACACTTATAAAATACACCCTCTTATTTGTTCGTATTTTACTACAATCGATAATGTTTTTTTCCCTACAAATAAGTTCTACGTCCCGCAGCATTCGAATAAAACCTGTTTCCAGACGAAGCCTTATAGGAAGCACATCCCTTATTTGTATCCGTCTCTTTTGTATCTCGGTTATAGGTGTTTATTAGAAAGAGACGGTTTGATGTTTCGTATGTCCTTATTTTGCAGGAATTTGATCAATTCTGGGGTCATATTAAGCATTTCTTATTCTTATTAGGTATGTTTCTCAGTAGCCAATGGTGATATAAATTAATTAGATAATATGCTAATAGACAATGACCTTGTAACTTTAACTAAAGTTCATCTTTTCACAAATAACCTTGTTGTTTTACTAAAATTGTTTCCTTATTTTTATTCCGTTTGAAAATTTTAAAATTAAACGCCCGATTAGGACGGGATTCAAACAACCAAGCAAAATTTAAATGAAGCAAGCATTTAATTAAACGTGAGATTTTAATAAAGTAATTAACTAAATTAAAAAGGGGACCCAAAAATATTGAAGGTAAACATATTTTGTTTTAACGTTTGAGTTAATTAAAATTGGTTTGGTTGCCGTACTGTGCACATCAAAATTAATATAACCAAAATTATTTGGCATTCTAAGTTACTTTTGTATGATCTGTAACTTAGCTTATAAATGATAAACGGCTTCTAATAAGAATTTCTTACATTCACTTTTATTTTTATGGGGTGGTAATACAAAGACCTTGATAATTAATCCATGTGAGTTAACT
The DNA here is from genome assembly GCF_000836235.2 of Papilio xuthus. Classification (NCBI taxonomy): domain Eukaryota; kingdom Metazoa; phylum Arthropoda; class Insecta; order Lepidoptera; family Papilionidae; genus Papilio; species Papilio xuthus. Next base: position 2,355,509 of record NW_013531726.1, read on the forward strand.
TAACTAATTAATCTGGGCTCTATAGGTCCGTAATCATCACATTTATGGTCAAAAATAAATATTTCATTTGTTTTGAGTTTTGCTATTATGCTTAATTAATATGAATATTTATAATTAAACTTAAATAATTGCATGCAATATTATAATGTTATTTTTCAAAGTTATATTTTAAAACTCACAGATAAATATACTTTGGTAAATTCATAACATAGTATTTAAAAGGACACTATTGTATTTTATGCGTCATAGTTAGGCATGTCTTTCTAACTTTGTCGTCTAATCCGCTCTATAAATATTGGTTTCTTTCTATCGCTTTCATTATCATAGCAATAAATAGCATACTCAAAATAACTTGATACTTCATTTCTAACTCTATATTTCTATAGATTTCAACTCTATTACATTTGTTGTAAGGTTTATATTTGAGTTTACATAACTAATCGAGACATTGAGTGGCAACAAAGGTTCAATGTAACCCACAGCCACCCACATGCATCGGCATGGTGAAGGTTGCATTTTTTATATGTGGTATGAAGTATTGAAATGAACATTTCATTTTGCTTTTAAAAATGTTTTTAAAAACATAGATAATATTTATGATTTATATCATCACAGAGTTTTATGTTTATGTTTAGTAGTGTGTAAGTTTTTGATTTTAAACTCATGTATTTTAGCTAAAGCATCGCATATAGTAAGTTGAGTAAAACAATCATATTGTTCACTATCAGCTCAAATTTAGTATCTCATATTTACGTAGAAGTTAAATGAGAATTAAATAATGGTTATACAAAATATATTACATAACGACTTGATAACAAAAATCTTAGTTAAATTAATGCGAAAATTTTGATGGACAAAGAAGATCGCGTCGCGGGCAACAGCTAGTGTTTTATAAGCGCCTTGGTGTTATTAATTACAACATTTTAAAACTTATTTAGTAGGAATCACTATTGTAGATAACAATGATTAGAATCTTATTCAATTTCAAATCTGTTCCAAAGCTATGTTTAAAGATACTCGCATACTCCGTGAAACTATTTTTACTGAACGATCGAAGGCCATTCGATCTCATTAGAGGCCACTATTTTCCCTTTGCCCCTTCGTTCCGCAGTTGAAAGACAGAATGAATTTATGAGCAACCGGCTCAAATAATTGTTTTATAAAGAAACTTTTTTTTTTATTTAATTTAAAGATTGTCTTAAAGATTCCGATGAGAATTAAGCAGTTATACTCAGCCCACTCTTTGATCAGTTTGGAATTTTTAATTATTGCAAATTTTAAGCATGAAGCACTTTAAGGTCTTTGCTTTTTGCAAACTTATTGTTATTGTTTATGTTTCTTGCATACAAAATATGCCTGCGCGAAGTTTTGATGGGATTTTTTTTTTGTTTGAGATTTTTATTTTTATTTTTGGCATTTGCATTCTCAAAAAAAATGTTGACAAAATATTACTTATTTTGTTTACTAGATATTATTGAATTTGAAACAGAAGAGATGAAATTAATAAGTAAGATACTATGAACAGAAACGTAACTACGCGTGTTGATTTAATAATTATTACAAATGCTTTCTGTACATAGACGAATTCTCTATCATGTTTTTCGACCTTCAAAAGTTCAAAGCATTTACTGAAGGGCAATAATTGCCACCTGGTGCAACGCGACGCTAGTGACAATTTGCTAGCTTTTGTGTCTCTCTTCGACTCAAAGGAGAGAAAGGGATGGAAGCATGTCTCCAACCCCTAGACTACGCAAAATGTCAATGAACCAAGTCCGACTGCGATACACACGCGTCCGGACATGCGTCCTTGGATAAAAATATAACTCTAATTTTGAATTATATTGTACTATCACAATTACGTATTTAGTATTTGGATCATGAGTCACGGGTGTTAAAATATGACTTTGGCTTATTTCTCGGTCGAATTTGTTTACTAAGATATGCATCGAATTTGATGAGACAAAAAAAATCTTTTTTTTTCCAGTCGCATAAAATTACTATAGATTTGTATTGATTTTTTAATTTGTCATTTTGATGCTTTGTCATGTAAAAGTAATTTGTAAACGTAATCCATAAAATCAATCACTCAAATCTATTTATTATTCACGATGTTTGTAATTTAAATGAAGATCTGATAAATAATGCGGCGTAAATAACATAGGGCATTGGCCAGTTAATAAGTTTCGTAATTCTGAGAGCGGTTCAGTACGCAGAGTGACCGACATTGCAAGCCAATAAAATGCATGAATTATCCAACATTCAAGTGACAGCTGGCATCAGATGACGCGTCGTGGGACGACAAATACCGACGATCAGGAAAAAATGTTTATTTTTTTTAAGTTTCACCGTTTTCGACCAGTACCATTATGTTCGGATAATCGTAAAGCATTTCGTAATTGTATTGAGCAAGATTGCTTTGAGGTTTTTTCCATAATTTAAAAATTCGTATACTTATATGCATGCTAATGATCGACAAACTTAATTATGAAATTAAAGAGCTAATATTTACCCAAAAACAAAAACTAAATATTAGCCTGTTAATTTTACCTTTTAAAATAACAAATAATATTACGAGATTATATTTTTGTTGAATTTGTTTTTCTGATTTCTAGCAATTATTAAAAATTCAGAAATGTTTTAAACTAATTAACACCACGGGAGGCTCTGAAAAAATCTACATTTTTTCGTTGTAATTTAAGAAAATTAAAATATAGAAACAATTGATGCATAATTAAGATCATATTAATAAGATGTAGAGTTTAAAAAATGTCCAAGGAATGAGACAAATAAGATAGCCATAGCTAAGATTTCTATATATTTACTTGGATGCTTGTTTTAATACAAGTTATTAAAAATCATAGAATAATATTTGACCTTGGAAATTATTTAATTTGTTGGGAGTTTCTACCGTTCCAATCGAGTTCAATCTCGTGCACGCCGCTCAAGTCTGATAAAGATGTCTATTTCTAGCGTCGATAGAAATGGATATAGAAGAAACTGACATTTTTATAAAATAAAATAATAAAAAATAATATATATTCTTTGCACATAAGTTTTACTTCAAAATACTTAGTATACAATAAATTAAGTACCTTCTTATATTATTAGATACATTTAGACTATATAGATGTGAGATTGTCGCTATATACCTGTCAGGCAAAAATATATTCGTTGTTTTTAACTAAAAAATAAATTTAAATTACATAATGTTATGAAAATCAATTATATTTCATACTACTAATAACTAAAATATATTGGTTTATCTTTACTGGTACATAATTTACCCTACATCTGGCTATGCTCAACACTTGTTTATGCAGAAGTTAAATGTCAAAATCAAAAAGCGTTGCCTACCTTCAACCGACAGAGGAGGAGGAAACACAGAAAAAAGATATTTCTACTTCCAATCCATCCCGTCCTCTAGCAAATCCACTTCCCTTGTGACCGATCCGTTACATGAAAGGGTAGGAAGAGGAGTAAAATTCGGCCTCCGGCATGAACTCTTAGATGGATCGAGGAATCACTTTTACTTTACACCTGTCTTGTATGTGTGGTCGTGGTATTTCACGGTACGAGGAGGCTACTCTTACACTCTAATATATACCGGATACAAACTCTAGGAGTAAATGTAATGCTTGAATGGTTTTCAAGTTTACAAACAATTTTTAATATTATTAATTGAAAAATGAAATGCATATATTTTTCTCGAACCTTAATATTAGCCAAAACACAACATACCAGAAAATAAATATGAAATGTCATTAGCTACTCTATTCGACGAGTGCGTTGCGAAAAAGTTCCGATATTTCATACTAGATGTCGCTACTCGTCACTTTTGTTGAGAAACTTTTAGGCATGTGTTCGTGAGCAACGTTGAACGCATAGCTTTCACTCACACTGCGTCAACTTTGTGTACGTATAGGTTCAGCTTACGCAAACATACATCGTCTGTGAGTGACGGCTCGTAGCGTACTCGTAGTAAATAAGCTCTACGCTTGTATCTGTGTGTATCTTTACGTTGAAGCGTTACACAGCTCGTGTGTAAACACATTTTATAGCCACTTCGATGTTTTCAAAACTCGCAGGATAGATGGCGCTTGTAAAAGACGAAAAGAAACAGCGATTAGAAAAATTGTAAATCTGTGTTAATGATATTAGATGCTCAATTAAACCAACTTTTTGTTATTAAAATAAATAAGTTAGATCTCAGTGAATTAACTTTTACAATAATATTGAAAGTTAAAAATTCATGTGTTAAATAATGCAATAATTATTATATTTTAAATGCATGCCAATTACATAATTATGTGTTATATATAGAAGACGTTTTCGACCAACCGTACACTTGTGTAAATAGATAAAGGATATTAAAATTTAGAGGATGTCAAAATTAATTTAGATATAAAATGTGTATGTTTGAAAAAAGCCATGCACAATATGCTCACCTATTTTAATACTTCAATAGGCAAAACTTCAACAGACGCTACTGTTAAGAATGATAATAAAATCATGGCTGACGCTTTCTAAATTCAAAAAAAAATTCAAAAGCGGCCATTTTGGTACTGCGTATCGATTGGTAGGAAAAAATCTTTTGTAGACGACCAGCATTCCCTATTGGCCCAGTTTTTATAAGAGGGTGACACACCGCTGTGTGAACTTTCCCTATTTTTTTGTGACCAAGATCCTTTTAAATGTACTCGCTACTGCATTATTGGTTCAGATGAAACCGTACCTTCTTGTTATCATAATCAAGTTTATACAAGTGTATCAAAGTTAACTCTATGGCTGAATTTGAGTTGTTCTTGACTTCATCAAAGTAAGGTGAGTCCAGATTATACAAGACTTTAATATTTAATTAATCTGTTGAAGGTTTGAGAACACGTATAAGTTTGAATTATTCTTAAGTTAACTTTCCTACTTAATCTTTATTCGGGGTAAATGTTATGTATGTTTATAAACATAATATTCGTAAGAAACGATTTCTTACCACGCCTTTTTGGGCTCCCGACATTTCGTCATAACTTTGCACCATGTTGTATAAATCCTGTTTCTTACGAATATAATATGTTAGCATAAACCATGAAAGTTTAAAGTAAATATGTCTACTGTCTGATTATAAAACTTTTAGAAATTTTAATTTTCTAAACATTTCATGGCTAATTAATCTGAAAAGATTTAATCACTTTTCAGAAATACAGATTTTTTATTTAAATCAAAAAACCACAATGGTCAAAATAATTTATTTCTACTATAGAATATTGATTACAATTCATAGTTAATATATTTTTCTATTTTTAAAGTTCTTTCCAAAAAGTTTAATTTGTTAGCACCGAATCCAATTAATATTAAACAAAACCATTCAAAGATAATTCCAACAAATGTAGACTTACAGTTAGTACGCTCCACTGAATGGCTAACAAGGGGAGCATTGTTTTTATTATATTTTAGCAAAGATATTGTACAGGTATCTGCTATGCCAGTCTGGAAATTTCTCATCATATCAACGTTAATATTTCTATACAACATCATTTGGATTTTAAGTCCTGTTATAAAACTATAAAAAATATAGTTTCTCTATTTATTAGTTTTTGATTATAACAATTTGTAAAAAATGTGTCATTGGGTGGTTGTAAAACTAGAAGTTGCGTAAGTTTTAATGTGTTTCTATTGGTAAAAAATTTGAAATGAATTTATCTATCAGATCGTTAGACAAATAATCAAAATATACATTGTTAAATTATTAAAATTTTATCAGGCCATCTATAGTTATCGCTCTTATCTTAATGAGATTACAACGAGCCTGGTCAGATGACCATGGCATTTGGATATTGCTATCGAAATTTCAAGGAGCATCAAATTTTAGGGTTGTACTGTATCAACAATTTTATTAGGCATAATATGCGTAGCAAATTTTTTCAACTTTTATATTTTTTCTGTATTATGCATTTTGCATAACCTGTGTTTGTTACGTTTCAGATTTTACGTGATATTGTTGAAAAACTTAAAATAATCAAGATTCGATTTCATTAAATTACTCACAAATTACCTCTATGTTAATTTAATTCCTTCGGTTCAGTACAAAGTTTCATCGCATAAAGTGTCTATTCGTATTGTTTATAAGTTCAGTTCAATCTCATATATTAAACGGAGCTGAAGCAAAGTTAGAGAAATTCATTACCGTAAATACGAATGGAATTTCACTTGCTAGCTCGAGTTCTGATTAGGTAAAAGCATTGATCTTAATATCGATTCAGACGTGAGTGATTTAGAGTGAGTTTTATCGTTCATTTGATTTAACTGTTTGTAATTAGTTTTCTTGCCGAGATAAAACTTTCTTTGAAATTTAATCTTATGCAATACCTACACTGTTTACTATGATTTTTAGGCACTTTTTATAAAATATTTAAACCAATAAATATACGCATTGTAAAACTTATCACGCAACTTGGTAGTTCTTAATTTATAAAGTCAGTTTTAGAACTTTTTGTATATATTTTAGGAGCAATGGCAACGTATTACGTACCCTTGTTTCAAAAATATAATTTTTCATAAAATAACGTGATATATTGTTTAAGAACATAATTTACTCAAGTTCATTTCACTTCTCGACGCGGTAAATAACCTCGAATTTGACACCGAGACCCTCGTCCACCAAGACGTCTATCAGCCACATTAAGACACGTCAACGTGAGATTTATTGTAAGAAGTAATAACATAAAGTGTGACATAAAGTGCGTCATACTGCGGCATAAAGTTACGTTAATATCAACAGCAGGAGACAGACAGTGGCCAAGAATTAAAACGACCATTTTAAACTTGAATATTTCAGGTCGTTTCACTGACGATATGTCAACGTAACATCGCTTATCTCCTTATAAGTTAAGAGCTAGAACATTTTCATATCATTTTACTTGTGACAGATTACTTTTGTCCCCCGAAATGTGAGATAGGATCTCCGGGTGAGTAGAACATAAAATATAGTTGAGTATATCATCGCGTGAACTGGGCTCGAGCTTTATACTTGCTTGTGGTATTTGGTATTGTTTATCGAAGGTGTGAATGTGTGTATTGCTTACTGCACTTACTGGTTTATATAAACGTTATTCATTCCACGCAATTATAATTTGTATTAGGGTATTTGTTATACAACGATGCAGTTATAAAACGTATTGTATTTTAATATATACATATGCAAAAAATATGACACTTTATAATTGAAATGAAGCAAACATATCGATTAATTTAATTAGATTATAGTACCTACGTAAAAATATCACATCATGTGGGTGAATTTTAAATTTAAATCTTTCAGTTATTATACGTTAACAAGGTTACAGTGACGCAGGAAATTGTGGGGTGGTTCACACCGATATGACGCTGCAAATATTGTTTTAATCCTACGCGGTTTGCATTGAAGTCAACGTAATTAACAAACGCCTGTGAGGTTCGAAAATAAATTGGATAGGGCGTTAATTTACCAAACTTTATTAAACATGTAAATGTTATACTTGAGTATGTTTAAATCTAGTACAAACTATTTAATGTGTTAGAAATATTGTTGTATATTTTCGCCCAAGTGAAAAATAATCTGAAAAAACAACTCGAAACAATGTACAAATAGGATACGGAAGGTAAACCAATTAGTTAATGAAGTGTAAAAAAATAAAACCTCCCACAGAAAACAATCACGCTTACCGAATTCGAGGTACGAATATAAGCTCATACTGTATACGGTAATGAAGGTGGGGGCGCGAGACAGATCAAAAGATCGCTAGAGGTCTTAAGGTAAAAGCTTGGGCTTTTTGGCCTCAACGATAAACGAAGGCTTAAAGCGGTGTGTTGTTTTCTTTGACGCGTGTAATTACTATTATGTTGCCTCCATCTACATTCATTACAAATATAAGTTCTTATCTTCTTTAAATGTTATGTAAAATTCACAAGCACTGAGTATCCAATATACACAAAGAAGTTTGATAAATATTATTTTGCAAAGCTTAAATTACCTAAACTTAGGTCGCCGATTGAAAATAGAGTTTCATTTTGTGTAAGTTATAATATGAAAAAATTATGCACATTTCTTAACAAAGGATATTTCTATATAATATACGCTTTTACTACTGTATAAGTTTGAGAATGCAAATTTTGTTCTTTAATTTAACTTTAGCTGACTCACAAATATATTTTGCATCGGAATTTTTAGCAATTCTATTTGCGTCTTTAACAATTTTCTTTATTAAACTTCTTAACAGTTTGAATATAAATTGTACATAATTTTATATTGAATTGAACATTTTTATTTTGATAAGGAATATAAATTACCAACGTAATATTATTCTATTTTTTCATGCATGCAACCTGAATGACGTAAATATATATCATAGAGAGAAATAGAAACGATGACCTAAATATAAATAATACGATGAGAGAGCTTCCCGTTCTCTCTGAGATTTAGTTCCCGCAACTGTATTAGATGTGATGTCATTACCTTTATGAAATACAAAGAATGTATACCCACACATAACACATTTGATGGGAAATAGAATTAAATGCCTAATTATATTTATCTTAATTTTTTTTAATTTACACAATATTCCATGCATTTCAATCATTTCAATTCCATAACATTTTGTTTTTAAAATTTTAAAATTTATAGTTATTTAGGTAGAGTTGGATATTTAATTTTAAGTATAAATCACATCGTAAGCTACGAATAATAATGGTAATATTTTTTTTCTAACTTAATTATTCAAATGATATGAAATCAACTCAGCCAACATGCATAACACATATTCTAGTATTTTGTTTTGCAAAAAAGTCGCTCTTATAGTTACGGGAAACTTCAAGTGGACATAAATAAAGGCCGCAATATTTGGCGGTCCCATCTCGACGGGTGGTGGGCACGAAGCGTTCAATTTTACATAAACCAACAGGCAAGCAACTTAGGAACCTAAAACCTCCCGAAAACAGTTCAATTTTCCCTAAATAGCGTGTAAACAAATTTTTTACATATTAATAAGATATAACGAACTTTCTTCGTTACAAAATAAGTCTTATATTTGAACAGCAAGTCGATGCCCGTGGAAATATTTGAACTAAAATTTCTTCGCAAAACTGTACTGTCACAGCATCAGTTTTTGGAACAACTTGGATTAAATAAATTCTTTACAGTACCATCGTCGGACACAGACAATCTAATTTGCTTTAACGGCCATGTTTTACAAGAGCTCATGTATGAAAATCATAACAAATTCTTATAATGTCGCTCAGAGAATTCGTACCTAAAAGAATGCACCTTATTTTTTTTTTAATTAGACTGATTCACAACATTTCGAGGTTCTTTAAATGAATTAGGATTCCGGTGGTGATTTTTTTTACGGAATTTTGTCTGTTGTCTTTCAATTTCTTGTCGGATTTCCTTATTTTGAACTGGGGTAATAACCGAACCATTTGGGAATCGGTACCCACCTTTATGCCTTAATACAGCTCAAGAGATTTCCCCTTGTCCATTCCACACCATACCTACATACATTGCCACTCGGATCACGTAACAGAAGACACGATGGCTTTTCTTTCGGCTCCATTTGACGGCCCGAGAGACTTATTATACTGTGTACACGAGATCCGAGGAATATTTTGCACAAATATAATCAGGGATGCGAGTTTTGTCCAAACAACTTTCTTGTTCTTATCCAATGTTATGTGAATGAATATTCCGGCCCGCGCCGACCCGACGGATCGCAAATGTTTGGCTTCATATTGGATGGCCTCGAAATTTCTAACGTAAAATATAAAATATATAGGTACAATCTTATTTTATGTGTGCTTTATTTTTGCGACAGAAAATCGTTTGCTATTGGTAATAAAATTTATAGTTTTTTTGGAGTAGTTATTAAAAAAAGCTTAAAATGTAAATTAAATTTGAAAACTAATTGATAGTTAAAAATAAATAAAATTAACGTCTTCCGTATTAAAAGTACCAATTTGTAGCCAATTGACTATTGACATAAAATATTTTGTGATTCAAAATCCATCTATTAAGTTACTAATATTAAAGACAATTGAATGGAGACTACTAATTTTAAGTTTAAAAAAAACTTTCGTTTTCAATGAATAAAGGTAGATTTACAAAGCAAACAATTTTTTTTTACAAATCCCATGAACTCTGTACTAGATGAAGGTTTTTCACCCTCATATATCCGTAAACAAGGTAAACGGTACCCGGCGGCCATCGGAGCCTCAATAATATAAAACATGCGGCCATATCGCCTCCACGTGTGTTTGTAGCATCCTCCCCGCTCCCGCCCACAGTATGCGCACGTCTGCCGTGTATCCAATAGTTCGCATTAGATACCTGCCTTCAGATAACACGGGAAAAGCTTCCCTTACTTTAACAATCGTGATCTCTTTGATAGGACCGACGTACAAACGTTATTTGGTTTTATGTTTATTAAAATATTGGAAATCGGGCAGAGATTTTGTGCCTCATCTTGTTACTTTATTTGAAAACTGAGAGTTTGGAAAAATATATTTTTTTGAAAAGATTTTTGTAAGGTTTGTCCGAACGACTATGTCATAAATAGCAATTTTATTATAAATGTTGTACTTTTTTTCTTATCAGTTGAGAGGTGCAAATTAAAAAACCTTTTAAATGTAAACAGAAAACGTTCTAATACAACTAGAGTTCGTTTCAGAATTGTTAGTACTCGAATGTTACCTTACACGTAAATTCTCAATTTTCGCGTCCCTTTTACCTCGACCTTTTTTTAGTCGTTCGTAATCTTGAACCGGTGAGATTGAATTATTTTCGGACCAAATCGAACTACGTATCAAATACGTTGCGTTAGCTATAGATAATATAATGAAAATTAATTACGTGTAACTAAATAGAACATTATGTTTGCTGCACACAAAATAATACGATTATATGTCAGGTATGATTTAAAAAAAAACTAGTCATCCAACTTTGATTTTAGTTATTAATCCAAATGACATTGACTAGTTTCGAGCCCATCGGGGGCCCTTCATCAGGATGAGTGGTACTGGTGTTATTTCGCGGACGCGGCCCGTCGCTCACCGTGTTTATATATCAGTTTTGGTATAATGTCTCACGAAAGTTTGAATAATTTAATCCAAATGGATTGCATTGTACGAGACACTATTGAGTTTACTCGACTAAAATCTTTCATTGACCTCAATGAACCTTATCAGTTCAACTATCTTAGACGTAGATTTGTAAATCCAAGTTTGTCTGACGTCAATTATTACTTGTTAAATTAATAGCTACATATTAATTTAATGATCAAGTGCAATTTGAATAAATTGAACTTATGCATACGTTTTGCTTAAAGTAATTAAATAAAAAATATTTCTACTATGTAATTAATATTTTCCCTTTTATGTTTTGCAGAAAAGTTCTTCTCGACTAAGGCATGGGGCACAATTACACACGGTGCAATCTATTAGTTCCAGAAATTCTGAACAAGGAACTTATACCAAACCTTATAACTACACAGGTACTAAAAGTGCAAGGTGTCAGGAAGCATAAATAACATTAAAGGCTATGAACATGGAAATATTAAAAAATAATCAAACTATTTATCAGTCCAACTAAAAGTTTTAAATGTGGAAAATGAAAAATGAACTGCAATATCATAGGATACAAAAATTCAATCATTCAATTTTTCCCAGTCGAGCTCAAACTTCAACTCGCTATAAAAATCGAATATCAATATTTCAACGTCACGTAATCGCAACGGACGTACAATAAACAAAAAAGTGGAAGCGACGTCACTAGCGTACAGGCTGTATCGAGTCAGGTAAGTTTTCATTGTTCCCCGCCCTACGTCATTGACATGCAAATGAGGGCGCGCCACGCTACAGCAATCCGACAGTTATTTATCTCCGATTGGCTTCGTTTATACCATTTTGACGGACAGGTTTCCAATTTCGTCGTCCCATGTTTACATTAATTACGAACGTAAAGCGGCTCACTGGTCGAGCCAATTTCATTTTAAAGCCCCCCGAATCGATTTAATTTTCGCGATGTGAGTGACCCACGCCGATCGCCAAATATCGTAATGTTTTCTGAGAATAAGTCACTGGCAACTAAAAACATAAGATCTGATTACAGGGATCCTTTCATTCGATTTTTTCATTTTACCTTTTGTGAATTGGTTAAATAATTTTTGATAAAATATTTTTTAAACATTCCATTTTATCTAAAATATCTAAAGATTTTTTTATATTTACTGATAAATAATAGTTTGGTCACATTTGGAATAAAAAATTAAAATAATAATTATTTTTAACAGACTTCCTAAAGAAAGATGTTCTCAATTGGTCCTGAATGTTTTTATGTTAGTTACGGTTGGGTGTAATTCCGTGTAAATTATCAACTAATATTAATACTTCAACAATAAAAAACAGGCACGTAATTAAGGCCGGAGCTCCAATCTCAAATTATTTTTTGCCCTTTCCGAAAAACAAAGCATCCATAATGCCTACACGGTCGTCCGCATCCATTCAATTCCAAGGAATCTCGGTTCCAGATATCAAGTTCGGCCAAAACCGGTTCACATTACCATAATATTAGAAATATGGTGCGACTCTCGTGTGTGTTTGTGTTTTTATTAGAACCATAGCTGCGAATCGATAGAGGTCGCTAAGCTAAAAACTTTGCTGCTGCTTCGTTTGTAATTTGGCAACAGATAATCTTTAATAAATACATTACCATTGATGTTAAGTTTATAAAGTAGACATGTGTAGGGTAAAAGTCCCAATAACGGTCCCAAATGATTATTTTTTGCAGGTCACGTTCGAAGCTTATCTGGCTTTGGGCTTGATAATAATAAGTAATACCACGAACTATCGGTTGCCATCCACACGGTCCACTGGATCTGCCTATGCGGTTTAATATTTCAATTTTTCAATTGACTTTTTATAGTGCGTTTAATTTTTACTAATCCATTTAGAGACATGGTCTTAAATTATATTATAGGTAATACAAAGCATTTAAATAGTTTATTTTATTATTATAAAGCAGTTTTACAATTTACAAAAAATATACTATTACTAGTGGAACTAGATGAAGAAAATTCATGTAACTTTTTAAATTTCTTTATATATTTTAATCCAGAAGGATAATCGTTCCAATAAAGTTCAACATGACTGGTGTATAAGTAAAGCCACTTCCAGACTCTACTATCACGTAGGCCGAGAAACATGGAGCGTCCTCAAGTCAATATCAATAAATGGGATGTTGGGAAATTGGATGTGTTTCGGTTCATCGCGGCCCACACCGTATATAATAATATAGTAATGAGCCGGTTCTTGCCACTCGTAAAAATATGCCCGATGGCTGCCGTTCTACGTCTGAATATTTAACGCCCAATTTTACTAAAAAAAACGGCCATCTTTTTCAACAATTTGAATGGTAATTAGAAAATCTATATGCTATGGAAGATATTCAAATCAAAGATATATAAAAGCTTTACAAGATAAATCAGTTTAAATGCGTATTTCGAGCGGGCCTATTATCTTGAACCTGATTGGTTATTCATAATTAAAAATCAATTCATCCATATTAAGTCTTCATAGAATAATTATGTAATTCTGATAACATACCACGTTCCCTGCTTTTCCGTGTTCCATAAAATATAAGATAGAAAATAATTTTAAATTTCTGTTATGCATTAGATGAATCTTTATAGTAAATTTATTTATAGCACGTTGCATCAGCGTACAAAGATTGATTTGACATTGACACAGGGCGCATGCGTATTGCCCTAATTGGGTGCAGAGGACTGGTTGGTAAAGGAAAACTATATAGAGTATGCATTGGAGTGACTGAGATAGTTATACTACGTGCGCCTTGTATAAATAAAACAACCGCTTGGTAACATGGCCGACTGAACGGTGCAACTGCATGTAAAATATTGGGTGCATAAGTTACCGATAACAACTAGAGTTTGTTTTGTTATAATTATACAATATCACCTTTATTTCGTGCAATATTCTGTGAAATAAACTTTAATTCCAAGTCTGATATTTCATAAAATTTGATATAATTTCTAAACAATTGTTAAAACTATACTTATGTAATTTTGTATGGTTAATGATACGACGTTCTTTCCCGTGTCTACTGCAGTTGACAAATAAACTTATTTAATTAAGATAGTTCGAGGCGAACATGTATGTTTAAAATGCTTTTTAATACATACTTTATGCTCGGAAACAAGTTAATTAAGTGACCTATTCACTTCGAGGATTCAAAATAAAAATGGCGAAAAATTTAGATCTCAAGTAAGCGAAGCAGACACATACAGACTTTTATTTATAACTCCGGATTAATATAAAAGAGTTCTTGTATTCACAGTTTTGCTCATCACTGTATTTTAGTACTTATAATTTGCAAATATAGTTTTAAAATATACGCAATTCAATTAACGTTATTCGATTTAAGCGGAGCGAAAATAATTGAAAACAAAATTAGGTACAAATTTCATTCCAACAACGACCAATAAGGAGTTAAAATTTTAAAACGGAAGATGAAACGAAGGCATTCCAGGGAAAGGCCCGTCTGCTAATCACTTCAATTTGGCGTAAGCGAAGTAAATAAAAGTTTAAACAGATTAAACTTCGTAACGAGGGCAAGCGACGGCGAGGAGTGGGGGGTCGGGGGCGACGGGAACAAGGCAGAAAAGGTGTAATTATCTCGTCCTATTTTCTCTTCTAATTTCACCTAACTCTTGTCATTCACCAAAACTCGGACTTAATTGTAAAGAATTTAAAAGTCAACTGGAACAACACTAGACATAAAGAAAGAATTAATTTACTTAATTAGCCAATGCTAGATAAATCTATGATATGCCTATATTTACTACTAGGTAATAAAAATATGAATATGACACTATCTATATATTTTTACTTATGAGTTAATGCATTAATAAAAAAATAATTCAAGCAGTTTTCTAGTCCTGCAGTTCTCAGGTATGGTAAATATACATACAACATACAATATTACATATGTCGAAGAAGATAAAACAAAATGGTGAATTTATTTTTTAAGTTTTTAATCAAATATTCGAGTATCTTTTTGTACATTTACGTTAATCATATAATTAATTAATGGATGCCTTGCCTTATATTTGAGATTAAAATAAGAAGATTGTATTAAAATTTACATATCTGTAAGTAAATTATTCAAATTTGCAGTCAAGTCAGGATAATTTAAACTTATTTATAACACATTGGCTGCTTGTTTTTATTTAATTTCAGGTCCCATAAATTAAAGCAAGAGTTTAACTTTGATGAAAATTAAATTTTTCTTCCGTATGCGAATGAAGGTAATAAATACATATTTTTTAATTAGTTGACTTAACTGTTCTCAAGGAGAATAATTTGTTTCTTTGCTCTATTCTACTTGTTTTCTATACGTTTTATTACAAAAAAACTTTTCAGAGATGATGAACATTAGGATCCATCGTTGAATATAATTCGATGTTTGAAATAAATGCCGAGGTAAAAAGTATACCTACATTAAAGGGAACGCTCTCGTTATCGCTGTGATGTAATTTGAAAATATTATGATTTAAAAGAACAAGTGTTGTTAAATTAGCATGGGAATCGTGGCAACCCGAATTTTATGAAAGGCCTTTAGTAAACATATCGCGTCGCTCGCATCCATCAGCCCGATGTATTTTGCTTGGATTTTCTGCGATCATAAAAGCAAAGGACTTATTAAGAACAGAAAATTTATACGTCACACTCCGTAGGTTATATTTCGCGTTGAATATATTGAGACACAAAGATATTGCGAGTGTCATTTTTCAAATTAGATCGATCGATTAGCTTAAGGGCATGTATTAAGTTTTATATAAAATATTAATGTTATTGGGTATGCGAAAAGAATGGCCGGAACCCAGATTTACGAGCGCGGAGCTATCATTACATACGACTTTCAGCATCTAAACTTTATTGGATTCCGTTCAAGATAAACAACGCCATGAGGAAAAAGTGGAACATCGCAAACATGTTAATAGAATAAATCTGTCTTTTTCAGGGCTCGAGTGCTGACTAAGAGATCTGCCGTCCGCCGCGAGACGCCCTCCATTTGCAAGTTTTTGTTATCTCCATGCTGATATTGGTTTTATCCGTGACTTGCATTTTATCAATGTATTATCTGTACTTACAAATTGGATTGTATTTGTGAATATTAAAAAGGACCGTTTACATAAAGAATCAGACGATGAGACGCCCCTTATTTAGTTATTCTATATGCGGTTCGGTGTCGAGAAACGTTTAATGTGATTGAGAGTATTTTTGTTTGAAATAACAGAAAACTTCAATTTATTTCGAGCGCATTCTTAATGTCTTTTTCTCTAATAGAAACAGTCTAGGATACTTCAGCAAATGGCTAGTTTTTGCTCGAGTTAAGTTTATTATCGTACGGCGTCAAGGGATGCAGACGAAACAAAGGGGCTTTTATCTAAATAGTACTGTGATATTTGTTATATTTGCATTCACCTGCAGCGAGCCAGCGACGCCGAGCTTATCTTATTAAAGTTGAGGACAATTACTGAGGTGGAATATGGCGAGCTTTAGGGCAATTTTGCTCGTTTCTTTAGAATTTATAATTAGGCAATATACATTTACAGGTGAGTATGGTCGTTTTTCTTTTTTTTTTATTTATTCAATTAATTTTTTACGCGAAGTAGATAATAACTGATGAAGTATATGATATAAATATGTATACGCGATACATTACTATCTCATTAAAAACAAATTGTTATAATAATATAATATAATAGAATAAATAGATAAGGTCAAATCTCTAATTTTGCTTTGGGATCTTGCTAAAGCTTTAAAGCTTTCATGAAATATAATAGTATGGGATCTAATAAATATCTGTTATCTTAAAGTCTCGTAGGTGTGTAGACTATATAGTATTCAACTACGTCCTAGTAAATATTTATACCATGAACTTTGTGTATTGCGTAAACCTTTTTAGAAAATGTATGATAATTTTGTTAAAAGCTTCAAGGGAGCCGGACCCTTTCCATTTGGTACGAACCGGTACGAAGACGTCTTGGGCGTATATTTCAAACAAGTCATGGTCTGCGATAAGGCGCTGACAGCAGTGAGTATGTCGGAACGTGTCTCGGCACCGCTCAATATTCATGATATCGCTAAACCGCATTTAGATACATAGATCTGAATAAAATCAACATCTATAGATATTGTTATATACTAAATTATTGACTATTTTAAAATGTAAATGCATGCCGACTAAGTTATATATTTACATATTTTATATAGGTACCATCTATGATACACTAAGCTAATGTATGTAAAATTATTTTAGAATTAAAAGGAAAAGTTATTGTCGTGACCTTGAAATAAGTATCATCTCATCGAACCTTCTATATTTATCGTCCTAGATGCAGATTACCTAAGGTAAGGAAGTGTATGGGATTCCTAACCGGTAGGATGTTCTCTATTTACAACTTAGTACGCGTTTCGACCTTTTTATTTGTTTGGGTATGTTTTTTTCTTAAGACCAACTTTCATTTTCAACAAAAAGCGGATACGTTTTACGATTTCACTTTTAATAAAAAAACCCATTGATTGATAGCGCCAGGTAAATATTGCTTCTGTTAAAGTTGCGATTGTAAAATTAGACAATCGTTTTGTTTTTTTAACAAGCTTACTTTATACTGTCGGCAGCTTCCGCAGGCTTTGGTTATAAAACATCAAATCGCTTTACGGCCATTGTTAAATGTTTACGACATACAAAAATATTATTATATATTGATTTCTATATTTCATTGCTTAGTCAAGAATTTGTTTCATAAAAACATTTTTGAACTTGCCATATTAATTCGAACTTTAGTTTTGAACGCTTTATTGTTTTCAGAACTTTCATAATCGCCGTGCAAACAACTATCGGTAAAAATTTTGTGGTGCTTATATTTAATAGCATATCTTCTTGAATTTTAAAAGTTGTGAAGATCTATGCATTGGTATATGTTTTCTTAAGGTCATGACCACACAGTATACCAAATATCTACCACTAATCTACCTTTAAAAAGGTATATTTACAGTTTAAATATTTTTGTCAGCGACGTAATTTTAACGTGACCTCACGTTGGGTTGAGCGTAACGTAGGAATGTCCAGTTGTGAGTACGCTACTCGTAGTTTGTAAGGGACGGTGTTGTTATAAACTCGGGGGGACGCAATAAAGAACATTAACATGTAAGTAATTCGCACAGCAACCGCTACTGTACTTTGTTTCTAGAAATAAAGTTTATTTCTTTTTAAATCTACCTGTACAAATTCCCCGACTCTAAAATTACTTTATAATTGCTTAGGTAAGTAATTAAATTATATATTACGTACCCTGAAGACATTTCTGTTGTCAATATCATGTCTAATCTTCAGAGTTCAAAGAAAATTTAAATAAGATTTTTTTTTTATTTCATATATCGGAAATTGTTTTTATTATTAAGAATGCAGTGACGACTAAAATTACGAATAGTATACTAATTTGGAAGCCAAAAATAATTCTGTCTCTTACAAAGAGTTAGGCTTAAGGGCAGGGATCTGATATTACAAAAATTTAAAAGTCCAAATAAGAAATTTCAATACGGGTTTTCTATTTTAAAACAAAACGGACAGCTTATTTTAAGTGTAGTTTAGCTTAAGCAAGCCGTAAGTAACGGGAGCTTTTAAAGAACTAAAAGTCTTGTAGATAGAACTATGTAATTTGAAACCCTAATAAGTTTATACAAAACCCTTGTTTTATCTTTGAGCAATCTATGCTTTGTACTCTTAGATATTAAGTCTGGCGTATTTTAAAAATGTCTGTGGCTTGTCTCTTCAGACATCAATACATAAAGCTCATGTTCTAGAGTAAATGGGATAGTATTAGCATAATGATGAAAATTATGTTTCTGTATGAGATGAGTCTGTACTTGAATTAATAAGATTAATGCAGCAACAAAATTTCAGACGATAGTTCGGCGAGTTTATTTAACATTTGCCCTTGAGCTGTTATATTATGTGACTACTTAATAAATTTTATTAGAATATGTTATAACTGTAATATTTAAAACAATACATAAACAAATATTTATTTACATCCTTATTTCTATGAATACATAAACTCTTAAACCTATGATATAAAATAAAATTAAAAAAAAAACGAATAATTAACTAAAATATGTTAATAAAAGGAGTCCCTTTAGGCAAGGTCCCGAAGATACTGGCAGCGTTCCCCCTCTGTACAGCTAAACTAATTCTTTGACCGAGGTAG
The DNA here is from genome assembly GCF_000836235.2 of Papilio xuthus. NCBI lineage: Eukaryota > Metazoa > Arthropoda > Insecta > Lepidoptera > Papilionidae > Papilio > Papilio xuthus. The sequence goes on from NW_013531726.1 coordinate 2,374,822, forward strand.
CTGCCAGCTCTTCGGTCCCCTGTGATGTCGATTAATATGAATTTTATAAAAGCAAATGTTAAGTATTATATACGAAACCAAGATCTCAAATCTTCGTTCATTAAACGCAATAGACGGGGATTATTAATAACAACTTTTAGAAAAGTAATTGAGGATTAAATTTAGGCCTCCGGAACGCTAAAATTATATAAATAATTTAAATATTTTTCAAATGAAAACAAAAAGAATGCAAATTATTTTAAAAAAAATCTTATATAATATATAATCTAAAAATAAACTCACTATTGTACTATTTAAATAAGGCCAGGCTAACTCAGTGAGTACACGTTACGTAAGTAATTTCATACGAGGTAATTTTTCTCTCAGCCCCTATTTTGTCGTGCGTGGTTGCTATCAGGTAGAATTGAGGTCAGGTATCACGATAATTAATTACAACAAGACGTTTGCCATTTGTAACCATATTTAACTCTTTTGTCGGTGAAACGAATGCCTCGAATTAAAAAAAAATTAAAACCAATGGATAAACGGAAAAATATTATAACTTGATATTTAATTTGATTGTATTTATCGTATTGTACTTCAATTAGTGGATTTTCAATAGTTATTTTTATGTTTTGTCAAACGTATATAAGTAAACTATGTTACACAATAATTTGATAAAAAAAACCTTATCTCTTTTTGAAAGTACCATGGCACAGTAATTTTAATTTTACTATTCATAATTATTGTTAATAGATCACGATCAGTTTAACACCATTATTCACTTAAAACATCGTGAGAAACTATGTGCGACTATGTACAGTAAATATAACAAAGATATTTTATTACTGTAAAATTTCAAACGAGTAATGTATTCGTAACAATTATCTACATATGATTTTGGTAACATAATTGAATATAAAGTTTCTATTCTCATATACAATAGTCTTTAAATAATAGAAAAGTCTACACCAAGTTTACATCTCGAAACATTTCGCTAAGTAGATAAGAACTATATTAATGTTAAAGGTATAAATTTAGCAACATTGTTGCTCGAATTGTTTATGTCTGCGAAGCTGGTCGGTGACATCGCTCAGTCGCTTTAATTAAATTAAGAAATTTATCGAGACAGTCACTTAGCGGCCACCCATTTGTCGACATTTGGCAACCATTTCGCATCAGCGAAATTCAACTACAAAGACAAACTGTTCATCACAAATGTTACTAAAACAAATTCATTTAATTCTAAGTTTTAGTTACAATAACATGAAAATATAATAAAAGACTGTAGGCATAGGAATGTCCGAAACTTTTCTAATAGCATTCGTGTAGGTAAATATGACAAACAAGAACAAATAATATATGGAGCGTGTGGATGTATTCTACAAATTGAAGCGGCTTGTGTACGATATTGCCCGCCCGGATCGCGCCTATCCATACTTCGACAATATTCCGGAATTGAGACACGCTTACGTAAGTACCTACTGTCGGAACTTGGCGAACTTGGCTACGTGCGCTGGCACAAATGTTACTCAACTTATGTTATTACTTCTTGTCAGATATTAATATCACTTGACACGATATTAAAAGCACTTGTTCAACATAACATGGCTGCTTTTATTAGTCTCTGTAAATAGCAAACATTTTACTTTTACATGTTGTTTCTTCTTTTTATCTTACTTAATGTCATTCTAAGGGACAATATTCTTTAAAAAAATCGTGTCTCCACGCCATTGCGATCATCTATGTAACGTAGAGTACTGTTAACATGAACATGGCATTAGGTTTCACATTATCCGAGGATATTATTTTCGGACTATTTTCTTGTAAAGCTATTTCTTACTTCTGATCCTAAGCCCCAGATTATACAGTGAAAAGTAGACGGTAGCTATTATTCTGTCAACTCCACTTGATCAAAGAGGTGATAGTTTTTTACATACAACACAAAGAGGCTAAAGGGGTTACACTGAAACGTTGAATTCTCATAAGCGTCGCGTGACGCATCTTAATTAAACCACTAAACGTCAAGGTGACGATCTTAAGCTTTTCACTGAGCGCCACCTCACGTAGACTTGTAAATTGGTCGACGCTGATATATTAGAACCTTTTAAGTATGGGCTTGGCCTTAAGTGCCTCCTAACTGTGACATAGACTAAATTTATGTATTTGAAAATAAGTGTGTAGGAATGTTGCGTTGAAATGTAAACACAAATATAGTCTAGATATTGCTTAGAAATCGACTGGATTTTAAAATGCTTGAAATTCTTTTCATCTCCTATACGTATAGAGACTTCTATTTATCATATAAACTGTTATAGATTGAATAAAGTTGAATTATTTTCGTTTGAAATAAAATTTTATTTTTCTTTGTGCGCAGTTGATCAATTTTGGATCTCGCATCGGTGTATAGGAGCAGAACATTTGGGTGTAGTCGAGACGTCGGAATTGGCACTGCTAAAATAACGAACGGACGTGCCCTGCAACTGTAACGAATTATTTTTAAGTCTGGCGCATACATAATTTTTCAACGCTATCCTGTTTCTACCTCATATAGTTGTTTGCTTAAATAAAAATGTAGAATAATAACATTTATATTTAGTATTGTGAAAAGTATTTACTACAGCTGAATAAATGTGATTTTGATATATGGTTTTATTTACTACCCCTTCTTAAATATATTTTACAGGTATCAAAAAGTACAAACTATTGCAAATAAGGAACTCTGTTGGTTATGTTCGTAAGTTCGTGTTTGTTAAGATAAAAAAAAATAACTTGAATCTGAGTTTAGAATTATTTTTTCATTAGTTAAAACGAGCGCGCTTGTGGAGTTTGTTGGTTCAAGTTTTACATCCGCTCGGAGTGAAGTAGCAATAGAGAGTGAACCTCGACACCCCTCTCATCTAACTTACGCCATTACCGGGCTCTTCCATTCGTTCCAATTTCAAATTTGAAGCTGATGCCGCAATATATGGCACCGCGACTTCGCCTCGCACAGAAGCTGCAGAACAGTAAACTGAATGGAGTGGAGTAGGCATAACAATATCATTTACGTATAAATGTTTACGCCTCGCGGTTTATGTAAATCTTGTAGACTCCATGGATTGGAAAAAGACTAGTTGAATACTGAAAATGGTTACTTTGAAAGTATTTTGATAATAACATGACAATTATTGATGGTATAAAGGGACTAGCATGAATATGCGTGAGAACGTTTTCGTAATTTCATAGAAAAAATTGTATTAAAATTTAAAAATATTTTTTTTCGGTAGTAACATACAACGGATCTAAAGCACACTAACAATCTCATACATTTTTTGATATATATTTATTTGTCGATGACGTTATGAAGGAGCGTGCCGCAAATTTTCATATAGTTAGGAACCACAAAATTTTTAGTTTTTATTATTTTTTGTATGGCTAATTTTTGCTGAAACTTGTAATAGGTTTTCAAGACTAACGAACTAGGGAGACGCAGCGACGAGAAGACAAAGAAATTTATTAAAAAATAAGTCATTCATCGCAACTATAAAGAAATTTAGAAACTCATAACAAAATAAGTTCATGTTCGTGTTGGCAAGAAAATAAGTTGACAAGAAAAACATAATTTTCTGTCAGTGAGGATATTTTCATAATATAGTGTACAATAATTCATACAAGCAAAAATAAAGTGTCAAAAACGTTAAAAACTGAATATTCGAAAAAATTCATACACAAATAATTTGTACCAATAAAGACAATATTGCTAAAATTCATGGTTCATTCACTTTATTGATGTCATCTTGGAAATTCGACCTTTTAACAATGCACCTGGCACATCGCTCGCCGCGCTCTCAAGTTCTCAGCTATCATTTATGCACGCCTGCATGCACACACGCTAAATTACACGACCGTGGCCGTGTGCCTACTGACGTGTAGCTTTAGCATTCTTCGCAAGATTAGAAGACGATTTAAAAACATATCACGAAAAATGTTGTAAGAAAACTTTCGATTTATAGTATTGTGAACAATAAATTAATCATTTTATTGATGTCCACAAATGTTAATTTTATTCCTAAGTTTTAAAGTTGACGTCTGCATTATCATATTGGATAAAAAGTATGTGTACACTAGCGCCATCAGTAACATTTATAAAGTGCGTGTTCCAAAAAGCAAACCTTGGAATCAACGCCATCGTGCGGGGAACGGCTAAAGTATCTCAATTGCTGTTTTACGACCTCGAGATATCCAAGTGTGCGTAACAGACCCTGCGCACACCGGAGCGTGAAACACGTTCCGAATTGTGCGTGTGGTTGTGCGTTTTATATGCTACGTTATATCCATGTACAACGATGTAGCGCTTTCGACTACATTCGTTGTCCGCCCGTTAGATAGATGGCATTGGGTGTATCTTATATACGGCTGACCTTTTCAGTGCATAAATTATTTGAATTGAGCACTCACCAGGTGTAGTAGACTCACTCCTCGTGTTTTCATTGCACATGTTTTCATCAAACGGCCGATCGCGTTTGAGCAGCGTTCGAGGTAAAGAACGTTATATAAATACGCATGCGAGAACGAATTTAGACACAACCACTTTTCGGTTTTAATTAAATAAACGAATAAAAAAACACGAAGACGTGTTTGCCAGCGCGTGGTGCTTTCATAACTGTGATAAATAGCATGAATTTTGTTGCACATAGAGAAAAACATGTCGCGTAGAAATGTGGAGCGAAACTGCTACTACCATTGTTTAGTTTGCCGATTTATACGGCTCGGTTACAGTTGTGCCTTTTATTGAAGCATTACCGATAAAAAGAGTCATAATAGGTTTTATAGGTAGATTTTAATGGCGATATGCGGCGCAGATTTTCACTTCGGTCACTGGATCAGAGACATGAAGGCAGCGCCACGCGCCTACCGGTTGCAATACAAAATTAAAGATGATAAAATCAGTACTCATTAATATTTCACCTGCCAGAAATTAATTTAGTAAACTCTTCAGCCATTTTTTACATTGTTACAAATAAACACAATTTATCTAATTTTATTTGTCTGCGGTTTTTATCTCATTTTGTACCTATTTAGATGTTTTCCTATAACATATTTAATGAGCCAAATTAAGTTAACATTATTTGTATGTTGGAAAAAATTAAAGCTATAATTTCGAAAAAAAAAATTATGTTTGTCTTTGCCTTAAAGGTTTTAAAAGTTGATTAAAACATCAGAATCAATTAAGGAAAGCTATCAAGACTATCAACAGCTTTATCTGTGTCGACGGAGGATTTTCAATCGAGATCTCTTGATTAGCAATAGGCGGGCAACAATGGCCGGTTATCGTCGACCTTATCGGGTGTAATGTGCGTGGAAATTCGCATTCGTTATCGAGAGCCTAGAGACGTGTTCCAGTTTGTTATCGGCGAGGTTTGCGGCACGGAAATTGTTATTGTGTTCGCTATATGGTCTGTTGAGATTACCGCGACCGCCTATTTTAAAAACAATTCATTGCAAACCTATGCTTTCGATTGTGAAAAGAACAAGTTTAGATTACAGCGTAAGAAGTCTGTATAAAGTAAGAATCATGCGAGAGATGAATCAAAAATACCTACATCTTTACATTAAGTGCCAAGGCACAGATAGTCTCGATTGTATCCAAAAAATAAACTTAAACTGTCAATAACACTTGCCTACATCATAAGTTTTTCCGTGTTTCTTTCGCCTTTTACACTATTTTAATAAAAACGTTAATTTTACTTCAGTAATAAACTAAGAAACAAAATATAACCTAGTTAATAGTGACTCTATTAACCTAAGAAAGATGTTTACCGTAGACATCTCAAACAAAAGATTTGGAACTAATCTATCAGAAATGCATGTTTCAACCGTGTACGAATTCAACAATATTTTTTTTGTTTTAAAAAAAATTCGTGTCTTTTATATGGGAATGAGAAAATTAAATTAGTATACAGATTTTGTACAGAATAAAAATTACTACGCCTTAAAGTTTATTAATGTGTTATTTGATATTCACAGATTATATTTACAAGTTTTTTTTTCTTAAGAAACTTTATTAATTACAACAGGCCTTTATTGTTTTAAATATATTAAATACCTACGCTTTTTTGAGTAGGTATTAAATAAATTGATAATCAATTATGAACAAACTTTATGTAATTAAGATATAAATAAGAAAACGAATTAATTAATCTTAAGAGCTCATTACCATTTTAATGGCGCAAGAATAAAAAAAACACTGTCCAAATTTATATAAAATAAACTGCAGTAGACATTTTTTATTTAAGCATACTTTGAGAACGAATATGGAGTTTGAGGCACATTTATGCTTCAAAACTTCCACGTAGATAATCAATTTAAATTACTTATCAGTGGTGAAATTGTTTTCATTCCTGATAAAAGTAAAGACAATACATGAATGAAGCTTAATTTAACATAAATTAAACATAAGCATTTTATACAAAAGATACATGTCATTTTCATTTAGCGAGGTCTTTCAGTCAAGCTAATTACATTTCTTGCTTAAAAACTGTAATGTATAAAGGATTTAATTATTGCAAAGTAATGTTTCACCACCTTAAAATAACCTTAAAAAAATTACATAATACAGAATGAAATAAATGCTTTCAATCTCTTATAAGGATATCACAAATGTTTCACCAAAACTTTAAAGGAAAAACAAGTCTGTGTTTAAAAATGTCACTTGCTTAAAAACTATTTCTATATTTGTGGGTAAGTTAAAAGAGTCCGGTCTCAAGGCGACGACCTCCGCGGCCCAGCTGATCGCAACGCCGTTACGATCTTTACACCGTATGACGTCATATCTTTTTTCACCACATGATTTACAACCCGACCATAAACCCTCCACGATAACTGTACTGATTGTTTAACAGTTAACCGCAATGTTTAAACCCTTTCTAGGTATCGTGTATTGAAAATTTTTTCCCTTGTCTTTTTGCTCTACTTTTAGTCCGTCTTTTGTTATACGGAGCAATCGTTAATGTTATGCAATTATGCAAAAAACCGGTTGAAGGTTCTCTCGATCGATGAACAATACGGTGTTCGTTAGACAAAACATATTTTTGAATTGATTTTCTACGTCCGCTATTGTCTGGCGTGCAATGTGCGCTTAACTAAAATGTTGACCATAAAATGCAAAATACATATCTTTGTTGCTGTTACAAGGATTGTTCCATTTAACACAATATGAGCGGACTTATCTTAAATACGAATATGTATATGAATAGAAACGAGTGAAATAAAGTACGTCCGAAGAAATAAAAACAGCATTTTGTTAGTTTCTTAAACTATGCAGAAACGAAATATTAGATGGAAAGCTTGCAAGTCCACATTAAACTGACTTTTAGAAAGCGAGTATCTATGATTCAAAGTTTTACAATATTTTTGCATTAAATCTCCTTTATCAAGACTAAAATGTACTTAATGTTTGTGCTAGCAATTTAAACTATGATTAACTCTATTAAAGATGCCGGCATTATTAAATTTGTTTATTTTTAAACTTACATTTTAGCTGCTCTACATACCGCCCATAGTGTATCTTGGCAATAGTTCTCCGCGACTTCCCTTATTGTCTTCCATTACAGTCGGCGCCCTTCGTCGACGGCTTGAGATATTTTTTTCTAATCTAAATATATGCATGGCGTAGTGGGTACACATAAATCACGAACTCGTTACAATTTACGAGCTCGCTCTGGAACACCGATTGGAGCACAGTTTTAGGACTCCGCAAAGTGATGAACTTAGCGGATTCTTGAAAGTCTTAACAAAAACTTTATTTAATTACCAAGAGTAAAACCCACAAGTAAAATTAAATTTATATTTATTTTTTAGAATTTATTTCCTATACATGCTTGATGTATAAATAATACGGAAAACGGACTATATACAATTTACAGATTATAGATATACATTTGCTTCATGGAAATATTGTACGTTATCGAAATCCTAAAAAATGTACCATTTAATTTAAGTGTATAAATTTATTAAACAGCGTCTCCACCCGCTTGCTCATGCAATAAACACGCTACCAAATCGCTTTCAAGGGCCTTAAGCGGCCATGACCTGGCGTAGTCGGTCGGGGATAACAGCGGATTGGCTACGTATGCAGCAGGCGTATAACGTAAGACCCCAACTAGCGTTCAACTTTGTACCGAGGTTATTTGCTGAGACAAGTGCATGGAGACGAGTTAAGTCAACGAGATATATCCGCGCCCGCGCTGATCGAAACAAATGAAGTTTAATGAAGTCGCCATCTTTCTCCAGACGATATGTCTTTTGTATATTTGTCATATTAAGTAGAAAATAGTATTCTTCCCATAAAGTAAAAGCTTGTATTGTAATTTCTTGATTAAACTTTTCTCAAGACTCATAAAACTTAATTTAAGTTAAATATTTTTTCTTTGCCGCAGGTTTTTTTATTTAAAGTTACGAACAAGCGTGAAGTGCGTGTAAATTAGAAATAGAAATGAAATAAATTAAATCAAATAACATTTATCCGTGGATATTGATTACAAAAACTCATTCAGCAGTAGAATAGTGGCATTTAGTAGATAGCTCAAATTTCGATTCAAAAGTGTTGCTAAGCGCCGATGTTAACGTTTTCGGACGTTTTGAATCAATTTCAGATATTCATCTTTAAATATATATAACCCAGAGTTCACTTTTGTATAAATGCTTTTTTAGTTTATGGTAAAATAACGTTCTCATGTAACCATGTGAGGTAACGCGGGAAATGTGCGCTGAGACGCTTTGGCTAAGTGTCGGAATATTACCTACTATGGCATATCGCATGTATTATATCATAGAAAATTGTATACTTCAGCTTTGAAAACTCTCTCTTTTCCTTGATAAAATTATTTATATTCAGATATTATCCATTTATTAACTTATTTTTTTATATAAGATTGCTTTCTATCGTGGATAAATTATAATCATAAAAATTTTCAATATTAAATTTTTTATACCAATTTTCTTAATTTGTAGAGTCAACTAGTTTCAAGTCTACTCATCGAAATTTAAATTGAATATCAAAGTTAAGCTTCAATTTTGTTTTATGAAACTATAAGGATAAAATGTTCACCCATGAAAGCGATCTACGAAATTCGATGTATGAAACTTTTTAATATGAATAACAATTCCGTCGCTCTGAGAAAAATATTCCAATCACATACATTATCTGAATATCTTCATATGAATAACAGTGACGATATCCAGACTGTCATAAAAGCTAGGCTGCTTTGTCTAAGATTTATGGATATTTTGTTTATAAGTTTGAGGACATCACGAAAAACAATGTAAATGGCGACCTTGTTCCTTTTATTATTTAACTTAAACTATATATTTATATTTTGCCTATATTATGTCCTATATAACTTGAATATTGAAAATGAAATAATTAATGTTAACTAAAAATAAGAAATCACTTATTTACAATTTTTAACCGTAGCAAAGATCTCGTTAAAAATTAATTATGTCTATGTATTATATAAAATCAATATTTTCACTAGATATAGTAGATCAACTCAAGTTGGTCGGTTGATGGTAGGGAATCGCATTTTCGTATCGATCGTCCGTCTATTACGCCGTATCGTACCGCCATCCAAAGGCCCGTCCATTATCCGGTATAGCCGGTCAAACGAGCGATCGGCTAATGAAGCTCTGAGAATTTTGCCAGGACTGTCATTACAGCCGGGACGTAAGCGTCGCAAGAATCCAGGCCCTGCGATTAAACCCTACTTATGCACGCCCCATAAACTCTATGTCATTATAAAACGACCTTCTGCCAGTAAATTTGATGCTCTTACAAAAATTTACTACTAAATAATTATAGAGAATTTGCCTAAAATAAAATGCTTGTTCGTTTGTTTTTAGAAAACAAAACCTTTAGATATAAGTTATTAATTAATTTTCATGATATTCTTGATATATTTCCTCGTAGTAAAAGTCTTCTTAAGATCAATAGATGCCGGAAAGGTTTTAGTGTCAGAAAACATCTATCAATAAAAATTTATAGAGACCTAGTAAGAATTTGTTTTTCCTCTTCACTGAATCCTTATATAAGAGAAGGTATAAAGTTTGTTTGGGAGTAACCTTTTTACTATCCAACTTTGTATTACTTTATTAAGAAACGAACCCAGCGTGAGGTATACTCACTTTCATGGTAAAACTCTCTGAATAAATAAAAGTTACATAAATTGTTTCTTGGGTGATGTATAAAATACCTACGTAGGTAAAAATGAATACCTATAAATATTCATGTGCTTATCTATCCATATAATACGTAACGATTTTGGCTTTGGAATTAAAGACGTGTTTTTATTAAGATGACAAAATATATACTAAGAAAACTTTACCCAGCAACATCCAGGACAGTAAATTCAATCATGTAGTTTAGTAAAATACACCTTTCAATTTTTTTTTTTCGATTACTATTACAACTAATTATTATATATTATTAAAATAATATGAAGAATAATAATGAAATAATAAAAAGGATAATAATCGTATGATACGTATCGTAAGCATATCTTGTTCTGTCAATTAGCGGGGTCTTACGAAAAGCAAACACATCGTAAATTAGGCCTCTCACAAACATAGTTAACGAGTGTGGGCAAACAGGCCAGTGTGAAGAGCCCTTGTATCCAATAAGGGTGGTGATCGACTTGTATACCGACTGTTTGTGGATGGGGCGTTATTTCATGTATTTGCTTTGTACGTGATTGAGAGAGTGGTTTGTGTGATCTAATATATTGTTATGCTATGTGTTCGATTGATTAGAAATAGTTCTTAACATTTATTTTTTAATTGTAGTTTTGTGGCTACATCTACATTGTAATGAGTTTTTTTTTTAATTTTAAGCCGAAAGTAGCTTTACAGTCTTTGTTAATAGCTTTAAATTTAATTAATTAATTTAAGTTAGTTGACTTATTACATTATGTTGCTATAGCGGCTTTATACAAATTTAATGTTAGTTTAGATTCGGTTGTTAATTTTTATCGCTTACTTAGTTGTATATACATGAAATGCGAGCTAACCATATATAAATTATCTTAGCACCAATAATTTTACTTAAAAAAATAAATTAATTTACCGTACATATTTTTTTACTATTGTTCCTTGATATGGTTGTAAGAATAGTTTAAGTATACTTTCGAACTTTCTAGACGCGTTTGTTTGTTAAAAGACAAACGTCCAAGTAACATGTAGTCTTACTACTAAAAATTCGTTAACAACTTTAACTAGATCTGTAAAAATTGCATTGCTTACCCTGTGGGGGAGGATAACAAAATGATGGAGAGGTGGAAGGTCTACATATACTGGTTAAACATGGTTCATCTTTGAGATCGTCAGTTGGATGAACACGCATGCCGTGGTGGGATGGGTAAGGTGGTGGGTCGGTATTGAGATGGTGTTTACTACGCTCCAGGGAGAGAGCGGAGGAATGAAATTGGCGGATGTTTCTAGATGTGTCACACATGGGTACGCCTTGCAATGAAACTTTTGCGAGGCCTTTTTCATTTTTGACACGTGCGGGATAAAGTAAAACAACGTAAACTGCTTACATTCACATATTACACAAGGTCGGAGAATATTTCAGGTTTTATTTATTATTCACATCCAAAAGAAACTTTATTAAATTTTTCTGCTGACTATAATTCTTGTGCTAATATAAACTGTGAATATTTATGTAGGTAAGATATTTTTCTAAGAATTTCATACGTTCAATTTAAAGTAAACCGTATGAAAGGAATGCATGCAATTTCCTAAAGTAATAAGATTGCAGATCTTTGCTGTTATTTAAAAAAACGTCTTCATCGTTAAGAAAGGAAATTCAAAAGATGTGTTAAATTGTATAAAATTTATAAATAAAACGAAAACGTAAGCGTTACAAACTTGCCAACAATGTTGTTGTTTTTCGCATGGAATTTTCTCAAAGTATTTTATCCACCGACATGTTTGTCGCTTACGAGCGAAATGGCCGCGATGTAACTTTATGTATTTACTCAAGAAAACATGAAAGTGAAATTCTCTTGATATATTCAATACGTAGAGAAAATATTTTATATTAAGAATTGAGTTGAAAGTGGAATTGTTCAGATATAAAACCATATATGATCGTAAATACGAAACGTTAATACCAAAAGTACAAACACATTACTTTAATTCGAGCATAACACATCTAAACCTCTATAGAGATATTAGCAAAATATACAAGATTTTTATAAAACCCCATTTTGGGAGATTAAGATATTTTTTATTACAAATCATATTTTAAATTACACAAGTCTTTGACAAAACTTTTGAGTTAATAAATGTTCCCAACCATCGCTGTATTTCAACTTAGAAATCATCGACACGGCCTTTAAGTCGAATAATCCAATGACAAATACTACGAACTATAATATGGATGAAGAATCCAAAGATATAGACGTCAGAGTCTTTGAGTCACCAACTATCGTACATATTTCAAAATAACCGCTCACAAAACCGTTCGACAATCGAATTGAATGTTCGAGCGTCGGCTCATTTCCTTTTTGTTGCGTAGACAGCGTTCATTTACATAAATTTACCTATTGTTATTCGTCGGGTCGACTGCCATCTACGCTGAGACGACAAGATCTTTGAAACTTATTCCTATAGAAGAGGAAATTTGATTCGTCGATACGCCGGGGCAGGCAGTATCGGAAATGACTTGAATAACAGACCTATTTTGTTCCCTTTTGTTTTCTTTAACCTTTTGAAGGAAACGATGGGATAAACAAACTCTCTAGAATATTGATAGACCTCTCAGGCTTCGCTACCTAAATGTTTAAGGTAAAGAGTTGAGCGACGCATTTTATTATGTAGGTAGACGTAAGCTCCTTTAAATATAAAATACTATAGGTATTCTTATAGCATTTTAGTTATCAATGCTTGAAAGATAGTTAGAAAAACTTTTATCAATTTTAAACACAGTACCTAAAAATATAGCCTTCTAATGATTACGGCAGAAGATATTTATTTTGTACCATAACAACCGGTTAGGGTGACCAATATCTTTATTTATCTACTTTTTTGATACTAATTAATTGTATGAAAAGCTTCTGTGTTCCAAAAACATCAGATTAAAGTGTTTCATTGATTGATTATTTAAAAATTACAGAACGGAAAAATATAAAACAGTAAAAAAGAATTTAATTTTCTTGGTATAATAGAAACATTTTATCTGATGCTGTATAAAAAAAACCACAAATTCAATCATTTCGTTGTTGTTTTGTCCTAAGAAATTCTTCCGACGTGTTTGTATAAAATTTAGTTTCTTACGTAATTCAAGTTTCTGTTATATTCTTAGAGGCACGAGAAACTATCGTCTTTATTAGAATCGAGATGCGCAAAACATCTTAAAACACAATGGCAGCGTACAAAAGTATTTCGGACGAAACATCGACGAGTTAATGAAAGGCATTTGTATGTAACGGACTTGAGCAAGTTTCCTCCGGGGACCGATAATGGTGTGTGCTACGTATACTCATAGCAACTAAAAATTCCTTTAATATTATTGAAATAATTAAAATTAAAAAGGTTAAAAATTACTCTATTCCGTGTTAAATTGAATAAAAATGTAATTTTATAGATTACATTGTAATTTATTAAAATATGTCATTCTTGTTGTTAATTAATGTTATATTATTAAGAAACATGTACAAAAACCATTTAATTGATTGTACAAAAAATCAGTACTTTAAAAGATTATAATAATGTAACTTTTTTTACCAACGCTACAAAATGTAGAAGGGAATTTAATACCTAATACGTACATAATTACAAATTGCAATAGAATGTAAATAGAAATTATTATTAAGATAGAAATCGATCTCTTTCGCAATACGTAATAAGTGTCACGTGAGTTTCATTCCAGTAGAAACGGCCCATAGCTCGTCCGAGAGGTGGCCATTCGGCCCGCGCTCTGTCGGATACTCCTCCGCCTCCGTTCCGTATAAACCAAGCATTTTCAGCTAAAGCTTGAAACTGAATTTTAGCCGTGCATCGTAAAGCGAGTTTTTTTAAGTCTTTATTTCTTTCTCTATATTCACCGTGGAATTTCAATCAGGAATATTTTTCTACTTTGTAATATATCTGCATTTTTAAAGAATAGTTACTTAAGTATAGAAATAATTAACACAAACTAAATCCAGAAAATTGAAATTTATTAACTGCAGTTAAACGAGAAATTCACGTAATTTTAATATAACCCTGAAATAAAAAGGTAAAAATAAGTTACAGTTGTATATAAAAAACCGTAGGCAGAAACTTTAAAGCCCGGTAGTGCAACTGGTAACGCAACTCGCTTTCATGTCGCCGACTCGTTATGTCTACATTGTAAGAAACTTTACCCACGCGACTCAATATGTTAATATATTTTACGTATTAATTAATGTGGTAAACGTTTCTTGTCAGTCTATACGAACTATTTATTATCCTTCATTCCGTTTCCACATGCCGTATTTACATAATCAATAAATTCAATGAATACAATTAACGACTTAATTACTCACAATCGAAACATTTTAATAAACAAGAATACTTAATTAGGTCATTATAATATTAAGTATTTTACAAATTTAAGTTATAGGCTGTGGTCTAATTTAAATCTTCATATATTGTTTTACTCAAGGCATTCTTCTTTCGTATTTTTTGGTAACTCAAAACAAAACACAAATCTATTTGTAGTAACGATTATACTACTGAAAATGTAGCGAAATTTGTTTTTTTTTTTAGTTTTGCTGACCTTAGAAATAAATAACTATTGTTCCAACAACTTATCTCTGTCAATATTACTATATTTTTCTGCGCAAATCTCTGAACTTTCCGACCTAAAGCGTTGCGAATAGACGCGTAAAACAAGGAACAACCATTCATTTAAGGTTCTTCGAGTTACGTCAGCTTATGAATAAAGAGGGTCGCCTGCGGGGAAAATAAGGGAGTTATTCAAAAGAAAAAGTTTTTTTACGTAAAAAAGAATGACGACTAAGCGCTGGATTATCGTCCTTCGCTGACAAGAACTTTGCGGATCCCAGGGACGTAAAACCTAATTGTGATTTAATGTACGATTTGCGACCCAGTCGCACGAACAAGTGTTTGATTATTGCCCAAGGGGGAAATACGATGTTAGTGACTTTTGAATCAATTAAAATACAATCATATTAAGAATTTATATTTTTTATCGACATGTTTATGCATTTTTAAACGTTAAATGATGTATATCGTCAACACATCATCATATTCATCTTCACGTTTTATCTATCTACTAGAAATAAAAACTATTTCGCCACTTCAAAATTATAACTTTAACCATAATTTTTAACTACTGTGATAAATAAGCAATTTCCTTAATAATTATGTTCCCTTCTCACGGAAACCGAGTTCAAACGGATGACTTTATAATTATTTTCCACATATGGGTGAGGTGGTGATTCGTTCCAGTACATTAGGGATATTTGGGACATTCGGGGCGTGGGGCCGACATCCCGGTCGAGTAACGAGATATCAACCTCGGCGTGAAATTGTGAAACCAAGAAATTTTCAAGATGATATTTCGCTTTCATAAATTAAAACAAATGAAGAAATTCAAATTTTTGTATTATTTTTTTATAAACAGCGGCAAAATGTTGGTTATAAGGTTGAGCGAATACCAAGAGAGCATTTTGCGCTTTACAATTTGCAATTACCCAAACCCGCGCTCACTGGAACGTCGAGATAATGCCCCCGCTAAGTTCACGGAGACCTCCGTCAATGTCCTGAGAATTTCGTCTGCAGATAAAATGAAATCTTGCTACTACGCAAATATGATAAGTCCTTTTGTTGCAGAGAAATATTTTTATTTCTCGCGATTAAATATCTTATAAATTTTAATCTTTTCATATATAACGGTCTGGAGAATTACATCTTCATACTTAGCAGTTTTTTTATTTATATTTCTTATGAAAATCTATTAAAAAATGTGCTTTAAATGCTCAAACTCATTTGAATGTTGATGCTTATTATAAAGCATTTTATTTCAAACCTTAGTAACATAGAGGATTTAGTATAAATAGTTGCAGAATGATTCGAAGCAGAGTAATCTGCAAATGGAAGCGATTGGAAAAAACATTGTAACTTTGGCTAATTTATTGCTTGACCTATTTGAATTAGGTTAATAGATGCGTAATTAACATATAAATAACTTCTTCTACAGGATGATTATTTAATAATGCTAATACTACCTGTATCGGATTTCTCATCATATTAAATAGACCAAAACTAAATCTATCGTATTGTATTATATTCTTGTGTAAATTAGGATCATGATGTACCTTAATATATAAATACCAAATAATTAACTAGAAAGAAACTGGTAAATAAGCAAACACAATTACCACATACATATTATGTCTTAAATTTTCTTGCAAATATTTTGATTGATTGCATTTGGACAAATAAAGTTCAAGTTTACAAATAAACTTTGCTGTCCGTTAAATCATATGATGTAGGTACTGACTGCGTAAAAGAGACAAAATAAGATAATAATAGCTATTTTAATATTTAAGTTCAATTTACAAGTACTTTTAGTGATTATAATGAAGTGAGTTGTATCAGTATGTATATATATAATTTATTTTAATATATATATTATATATTTTTGAAACATGATGGAGACATACCTACAATAATGCATAGCGACAATTTAATCCAGACATTGAAATACAGTAGTCAGACATAATAAAATAGAGACATCGTAAGCATAAAATTTCTCCTTCCAAACCACTATCAATTACTTAATAAATTTAACTTAAATCTAATCTTAAAGAGCACTTGAGTGATCTTGATAAATATTCAACGATTTTGAAAGTATTGAAGTACTCAAACATTTATCTTGAGCAAGAGTTTCGATATTGCTGCAGGGATAATCGTAATTCGAACTCAACTTCACAACTAATCTGCTTTAATATTTACGAAGCCTGCTTTATACCCGGGACATTCGAGAGAGAGATGAGCTTATCAAATTTCAATATCTTTATTTGTGTTGGAAAAGGACGGTGCTCTTAGCTAGACTAATCTCGATGAAACAATGTTGCGTCTTAATTCAAAGGAATTTCTGCGAGCAAGTTTTGAAGGCTTTAAATTGTCTACGGAAAAATCAACTCTATGAATCACTAACATAAGTACCATATTCGCAAGTTCCAGTTTAAGGTCTCCTTTTGTTATTCAAACGCGTATATGAGTCGCTTCTTACATTGTAACGGTTTGTGTCACATGAAATGTCGTTATGAATATTCTCTGTATAAAATGTGTAGGCATTACATTCTTAATTATTGATTAAATTATAAGCAAATCGTGTTAACCTACCACGACGCTTGATATAACATTATTTAGATATTGATCTTTATTGTGAGCTTATTAACTTAGCCTAGGTACAAAGAAATTAACGCTAATTGCAGTGCACATGGCAATAAAACGTTGCAAATAATTGCTTACGTTACTTGATCGCTACATGACTTATTTATATCCTTTTCACAATGAATAACTTAACTGAAACTAGTTAATTAGGCGACTGGCTCAGTGTCTGTTTCTACCAATTACAACTAGAAATGTAATCAGGTTTGGAACATGAGTGCAACTACCAGCTCTAAATAGAGATAAGTTATCAATGAAGGAACCGGAATAACGTACCTTACGTTACACACAAAGTATTTGAAATTTAAATGATAAAAATACCAGTTGTCTTATTACCTTAGCTCCAGTTTTTTACAAGGAACTTTTTAGTCAATTAAAATTTTGTACCTGTTGTATTATAATTTTTTTTTTTTAATTAATAAAGAATCATTTTTATTTCATTAAATAGACATTAAATTGAATAATGAAGTGTAGGAATTTTCGATAAGCGTTAAGCAAATAAATCATGTGGCAAAGGGATCGCGCCGCCCCTTCCCGGGCGGTTTTCAAAATGGCCGCCGCTCAACTGTGAGACTGTCCTTTCATATTTTTTGCGGACCGTCCATTTTGTTACCTTAACTTTATAAACGCATAGATAAAAACGTGGCATTCAACTAGATCGATTAGTTCATTCATTTTTAATGATATCATCACGTTCTTTTAAGAAATAGCAGGTGCTATTTGTAACAGTTTTGTTTCTCAATCGTTTTGGATTTGTTCCAATTTAAAACCTAAATGTTATATGTCGTTTTTTGTTAAGAATATTACCAACTATAAAGTACATAACCGACCCGGTATGCTCGACAAATCAAGAATTATAAAGTTATATTATTAGGAAATAATATTACTCATTTTATTTTAAAGTTTGGTTCGAGAATATTCTGGTAATAATTCTACTGTCGTAATTATTACTTGGTGGTGCCAATTTTTTAATTTATATCCTAAATAACAACATTTATATTTTTTAATCATGCTTTGTTGTAATTGGTTGAAGCTATTTAATATTTGATCCGAGCTTAGAAGATGAACTCACCACTAGCTACGCCCCTACGGTACTTTATTAACTCTTTAATCTCCTCAAAGGATAATATTTGACTCGACTGCGTGGTGGTAGGTACAAGTTGGCTCCATCTTTATGATATTAGGTTAAGTTCGCTCCAAAAGGATTAAGCGAGTACTTAATTCGACGCTCCGGGGCCGAAATAAATTTAACGTTTTGTGAAGCTTACAAGGAAAAACTTGTGACGTACGAACGGTTAAGCCCAGTCGGAATCTCATACGAGATCTTTAGTGCCTACGTCTTGTGGATAAGATGTGTCAGTATATTTTCAGTGAAAATACGACTCTATAAAATAAATCAATTGAGCTTTCGATACGGTATGAATCAGCTAAATGAAAACGTATCTAAGTAAGTGTATGATGAAGATTTATGGAAAAAATAAAACTCTTACAACACCATAAACTGCTGTGACCAGATATTTTCACACAAATTCACTTTTAGATTTTCATTTACCGATGGCTATAATAATGTGGTAAAGATAAAACAACTTTATGCGTGACTGTACACAACAAAATTATGGTTTCGATACTGTTACAAGGATTTAAGCGAAGTGTCCGATCGGGAGCAATTTATGCAGGATTTGGCCTCGTTAATGACTACTAAATTGTACCGATTTGTTCGCGATACGTCAAAGGAAGACACCGCTCGAATTCGAGCCAAGATGCAAATTAAACTGTTTATATTTTCCTTTAATATAAAAATATGCCGGCGAATGGAACGAGGCACATGGAGGGTAATTGGAACGAATCTCTCGATATTTTATTTTCCGCCTCAATTTTATTTTATTTCGTCGAGCGGAGCGCCTCTAGCTGAATTGAAGGTAATTGTAGGCTACGAAGGGTTCACTTCAGGGAATAATTGTACGAATACAGAGGCTCCGGGAGAGCTTAATGGAAGGTTATGTCGACGCTCCGTTGTTTTACTGGGTCTGCGAGTTATGCTTAGGTAATACTGGACGAAGGACGGAAATTATCTCGGGAACGAGTTTCGTAAAAGCGGCGATGGGAACTAATGAGGCGATGGGTCCCCCAACTTGCTTTGCGAATGTACAAAGGGTATTTACTTTAATTTTGTTTACGAGTCGACGATTAATTTTGATGGTTATTGTGGACGTTTGTCGGAATTATTTTGTTGGTTATGAGTATTGCATACTTTATAGAACCTTAAAGCTATCCACATAAGTGATGTAATTTTTTTAATTAGGTAATGATTCCCCCATATTACCTCACAGCATCGACTCGAGTTTACTATGCATTGACGCTTATTTTAAGATATATTATTATATGAAAATCTTACTTACCGACGCAGACGACGATGTTCTGTTCCAGGGGAGCTCAACCTGCGGCGCACTACACATCACTGAATAATTTAAAATATAATGAAAACCTCGGACACAGTTCACGGGGCGTTCCCTTTTAAAAATGCACTGCACTCGGGTTTTACAACAGTGCAGGTTGGTCGAAAACTTCTAAGACTAGGATAACAGTCTCGTAAAAGAGGTGGCCCAACAGCATCAGTTGGCGATCACCAGGACGAATAAACTAGAAAGTGACTGAAATAACTCTAACACTAAGTAAACAGAGCAATAAACAACAAACTGCAGTCGAATAAAATAAAGAGTTTCAAGGTTACATGTCTATTTCAGGATTTTTCTTTTCTATTTTTGGATAAAAATCATATTTAATGAAATTCATTTCAAATAAAAGCTTAAACTAACACTGCGGCAAAACACAACTTATATACCTATATATATAGGTACAGTTCAAATTAATAACTAAATAAGGAAGTCCATGCCAAGTTTGTGTCCTTTTTATTAGTTTAATTAATTAGTTATGTTTTGCCGCAGTGTTCTTAAAGGATTTTAAGATATCGGAATTAAATTTAATTAATTTTAGTAGTTTGATAAAATGACGAAACATTTTTAAATTAACTTATCATAAAATGTTTATACGGAAACTGTTATGTAGTCGGTTTTTGCTAATATTATGTGGAGTTGCTGATACAAAATTATACAAATATTTTTTAAATATTTGATTTTCTATTCATTTACATATAAAACTAAAGGCATGTAGGCATTATAGAACACGTGTTATGCCAAGAAATATGTGTTTCAAGAATGTTATAAGAATTTATTACATAACTGCACGTCAGACTAATTAATTTTGAGTTGGTCAATTTTTGGAATGCAATAGAGCATTCAAACGCATCTACCAAAATGATCTTTATGTCAAAAGTTTTAAAGCCTATAACAAACGTGAATTTATCATCAGTGTTTAACCCGGTGTACTATTATAAAAGTGTAGGAAGGGAAACGAGAATCGGAAAAATGTCAATGTCCCGTAACGTTCCTTAATACAGTTGTTTCGGCGTGTAGGGGAATTATATTTGGTTACATTTGAATAATTCCAACATCAATTCAAGCCTCAAATCTTCATGGCATTTGAATTGTTTACTTCTAATCCCACCGACAAACTTGCCATATAGTTTTTTTTCAATCATGTAAATATGTATTTTGTGTTTTTAGAAAGAGATGTTTTGAAATCCCCGTGATTTAGTTAAAAAAAAAATTGAAAATTTAAAACCGATAGTCCAACGACCACGATGACAGTGCACCCGCATACGGCGCCGAAATATGGCTGCCATCTCATTTCGCATAACGATTGTATAATGCAAATTGAAGTGGAAATTGGGTGCACTCATTCGCCAACGTTACTTTCGCATAATCAAGTCGGGTAGCGCTTTCGATGCAAATACACCGCCATGTTCACAAATGAATTTTTAGTAACGACACATTCAATGGAAGTTATGGTTTCAACGGTTTTAATGGACTTACAGTGGCATAAATTTCAATGTTAGTCGTTTGTTGAACATGAGATCATAATTATATTCCTTAATCTTACTAATGGATCTCTGGAACGGCTGGATTTTGATGAAATTCGGTAGACATGTAGAATATAGTCTGGAGACCACAGGCTACTTTTTAAGTTGTTTTAATTCCGCGCGGACGGAGTCGCGGGCAACAGCTTGTCGAATCAAAATCAATGATTTATTTTTGAGTATAATCTAACTGACACCTATTTAGTTTTACACATTTGTGTCATATTAATTTTATTACCTACTCGGAAACAAGAAAAAGCCTTGTGACGAATGTCATATTGCAGGTTATTGCCACTGACATTTTCTACACGCGTTGCCTGGGTTAGACTGTTTATGTAGGTGGATAAAAACATTCTGTTGGACTGTTGTTAGATTACAGTGTTCCTAAAAACATTCGTAAACATACAGTTATTCGTAAGCAAAAAAAAATCTAAACGACGTTATACAATTTTCTACATATTTCACATTTATAAACACACAGCATCTAATTCCCAAAGTTTAAACAACTGTCCGCAATAAATATAGGAGCCAAAGCCAAGAATGTCAGCTTCAAAGAAAGTTTCGACGGGCTTTAATAAATAACTGAAGTACAAATATACTCATATTTTAATTTTGCGCAAAGGTTCAATTGATAATAAATAATCCAACCATTATTTATTATTATATTATGTCATCTTTTACGTGGAAGAGCTTAGTTTATGCCTACTACATCTAAAGATTTAACGCGTCGTATGTTTGTATATACTTGCGTTAAAACGTTTTTATATTTAATATACTTTCAATATTTTCGTTCGTAATATATTATATATTAAGTTTATTCTATCCCGTTCTCACTTTTATTTGAAATAAGGCTCATACTCATGGTACGGAATAAGCAGAAAAGCTCGCAGGCGTCGACAGCCAATGATATACGCTGAGCAAACGCGTGCCGACTCACAACTATTGGTTTGTTGGGCTAGTGCTTGGCCCAAGTTATAAGCGAGAAGCGGATCCATATTAATTATTATAAATACAAAACATCTCGACTAAGTAAACTGTAACATTTAACTCTGAATTCAACATGATAATTATACCCTTGAAAATAAGTATTTTCCTAAAATATTAAAACCAAAGCCAAACATTATGAAGTCTATCAATTAGTTCCCGATTGGGAGAGAAAAGCAAAATTTATGGTAAAACATGGAATAAAGCTACACATTCATTCGTTAGATAAACTGACAGAGCTTTAAAAATCATTTTGAAAAATTAATTTTTACCAACTCTTAATCAAAATTGACCAAATTATATTTATTCCAATTCAATAGAGAGTAATTATCAACGTCAGTTTGTCTTTGCATGTTAAATTATAAAGAAAATAGGTTCTTCAGCCAACGACACTAGTACAGAGAATGAGCGTGGATTTTTTTTTTAAATTATCCGCGTAAAGTTTAAGACTCGATACATTGAGATTCTACTCAGGCGACTACCTTTTCATACGTGGAACTTTTACGTAAGCTCTTCTGCTTTACGCTTGGAGAAAATTTATTTCGGACTCCTTAACATGGGTCGATACGTTTCTGTAATGATAAAAATAATAAGAATCCCCAATGACTTGACCATCTAGCCAACGAACGTCGTAAAGTATGACAAAATGTTATGCCTTATTTTTTGGAGAAATATCAAATCTTCCAAGTTTTGTAATAAACTACTACACTATTTGTAAGTTATTTCTATTCAAAGGAAGAAAAATATAACGATATAAAAATAAGTAAGTAGTTAAAGAAAAATCGAAGTTTGAATAACTAAGCATATAAAAATAGGGCTTTTTAATCTGTTGCAATTCATGATATACTTTTCGATGAACATGAATGGACATTCAGGTAAAGCTGATATAAACTGACCCATGTAAATGAGAATGTTAAAAAAATTCCATTGTTACTAGGTACTTGTATTAAATTAATATTCTTAAAAACTTTCAAACTAAAT
This sequence comes from Papilio xuthus, assembly GCF_000836235.2. Taxonomy (NCBI): domain Eukaryota; kingdom Metazoa; phylum Arthropoda; class Insecta; order Lepidoptera; family Papilionidae; genus Papilio; species Papilio xuthus. The sequence goes on from NW_013531726.1 coordinate 2,398,166, forward strand.
AAGTCAAAGATATTTAAACGAAGTAATGTTAGACGTTGTAAGAAGTCCTGCGTGTAGGTATTAGCGAAATAAAGTTCTTGTTTCTCGCGGACTGCGACGCGTCGCCGACACCAATCTAAATAATTGACGGGTCCGATGTCCGCTACACTCTATGGGTCTGCTCAGAATAACAATTGAATGGAGTCGTCTTTAGTATCATTTCATTTTTAAATAAATAGTAATCTGTAAAAGTTTGAAGCTTACTGTTTATCTTATTTATATGTAGTATATGTTGCAGGGTTTATATCTGAATTAACTGTACTATGTGAATTTGCATGTGTGTTCAATATGTAATACTTTATCGTTAAGTATATGTTAATCTACATTGTAAGTTCGTAAATTTTATAAAGAAACTATCATCAACCTATAACGTCAAGATTACCGAAGTCCGAGTGCTAAGAGATTTACTCACTTTGCGTAAAATGTTTAATCCGGCTCCGCATCACTTATTTTGTATAGCAGTAAAGGGTGGAAGTAAAAAGCAAAATGACGAAAAAAAAAGTATTATTAGTCTCTTACCGAAATGGAATTGGAACATTCTGCGGGAAAAACTTTCAGAGAAAATTCGCTTGCATCTCAGTACGCTTTACTTAGCCTGGGCAACCATCATACTTTCACCGCCTTTACGTACACCATTTAAGACAATTTCAGCGAATGGAATAAAATATTATTTCTTGTTGAGTATTTTGCTATGTTTTTGTTGCCTTATTTTCTACATCAAAAACACAAGTCAACGGACGTTTGTGTACTACGCTTTATCATATATCAGTATACATATGAGCGTCGACAGATGATTTCAAGATGTAGACTCAACTTAATTACGTCATTTTATAATTTTTTTGAAGCAAAGGTGTTATATCTTCATACTTCGAAAAGGAAACGTTAAACATTAAAAATACAAAGATATCCACTTCGATATTCGCTTAACTTGTTTCAAATTAGTCCGTTGATAATTTGTCGGATCGGCAAAGCTATTCAGAAAATCGAACTGTCAAACGTTGGTTTTATGAAGATTTTATACATTTTATATTTTCTTTGACGATGCCGCTTAAGCGGGACGGTTGGAGCGAATAATACTTCTGGCGGAGGTTGGGCAGGCTTCATTGTAAAGCTATCCTGAGGGAAAAGTTACGAGCGTGACAGGTGTGATGCCGAATTAACTTCTTATATAAAGTCGCTTTTTATACAACACCGACAGGTTAATGAGGACGGGGGATCTCCGTAATGAAACAACGAAATAGAGGTCGGTCGCTCGTTCTCTAGGGAGTTAATTAAGAACTTTTCGTATACTTGTGATTTAGTTTCTTATCTAGTCTAACTTATTTACGAACTGTTATCCGAGGCTTGAATACCAACCTGTACATATTGAATCACCACAAAATCGATGCGTATTTACCTGTAACAAACATATTAAATTTCGTATGAAAAAAATTGATATATGGTAATATGACGATTAAAAAGCTATACTAAAAACATCGATTTCACAAACTCGTTCGATTATTCGATTTGCATCCTTTTCGAGAAATCGGACCTGATCATCGGACGATGACCTTTGCTGGCGAATCATTCAATAAAATTAAGCAGAATGGCAGTACTCTTGACATGCAAAGAGACATCGAATAAAGTTGCTGATGAAACTCGACAAAATGGTAGCATAATAAATGTCAGAGGCGATCCGTCTGCAGGCACTGACCTCACAACTAAACAAGTAACGCCCCAAATGAATTAACATTTCAATGCCAGACAAATGAGGGCTTATTGTCTATGACATCATCGTAATTCATGAATAGAGTACGCGTTATCTATAATAACGAAATTTTAAATTTTAATCGAGAAAAAAATATAAATTTAATTCTACAACACAAAAAGCAAATACATATATGTATGTAAATGGACAATCTAACATAAAACTAGCTAAGCTACAGTATTCCCTCTCATCGCTCTCATATAAGCTTAACAGCCGTCTAGACTCCGCAAATACACTTTCATCTCGTTCCACACTAATGCGAGTGTTATTGTTTTTCAAATGATCGACGGACAATTTATGGTCTTTTTTTATTGTCGACACGGTGTATATCGATTTCGCAGGCGTCCCATGAGGTTGTTTCAACGTTACATCGTAAAAATTAATTGAACCGCGCGGATGTCATCGTTTCTATAAAATAACAATCCACGGAGGCGCCAGATGCACGCTTTATTGTGTACGGACAAATTGAAACCTTCGGCTTTGACGACGATTGTTGCGAAGTTATTGTTTTTATATTATAAACGAGAACGTTCGTTTTTTCGCAAGACAACCTCTTGGTATAAATTCTTTATCAATTTACTTATATATACCTTTTAGAAGTAGGACAATCGTTTTCTTAATGCTTAAACAGACCGTGCTTATATTCTTTATTATAAACTAAATACCTCTAGGTATACATTTACAAATTTAAATTTCAAGGGTACATTTTACGTAAATAAATTTTGGTTCTTACAACAGGCTTTTCTATGGAGAAAATACTTATCATACTCAATTTTTTTGTACGAAAAGACGTTAAGAGATACTGTATTTTTACATCAAAAAAGTAGAAATCAAGTAATAAACACACGAAAGGTTAAAAGTTTAGCTATAAAGTGGCAGACAATTAGTAGATAAACTAAAATGATTGCCGTTTTCATCTGCTCTAGAAAATAGCCCCGAGGGTGTGAAATAACTTTACTCAAATGTAATATAAAGTTAACTGTCTAATTTATAAGTAGACGGTTACTCGTCAGGAAAGTACTTAATCTTCAGTCAGGTATATTTTATCATCCTTGTATAGAGCTTGGAATATTTCGACGAAATTTAAACTTCTTTATTGGATTTAATTAACTATAAGCAAGCGTTATCTTTAATATATAAATATCCAAATTAAGATCCTTTTTATTTTTATATGTCAATATATACTAAATTGATTTTATTAAAAAACAATGTAGCGGCAAGTATAACAAATTAAGTCTTAATGTTTGATTAAAAGTTTTTCGGTATAAAATAAACGTTATGACAAAATAATCATTTTATAATGATACTACAATCTAAAGTAGAAAGTAATGAATTGTATAAATTTATTTATCAGAGTGTGTAGTCACAGTACAAGCGGTTTACACAATATGTCTACTAAGATTAGTAAATCAAAAACTATATGTCAAAAAATAATTTTATACAACATACTTGAACGTAGACTTTCATAGAATAAAGTGTATGGCGCCATTATTCCAAAACTTACTTTAATTTGATTAATAAGCACATTTAAATACTACTCTTCACTTCCGAACGCTTTGAAAGTAATACCGTCAAATGTATATTAATGCAAGCGCATTGGCTCCAGCCCAAAATGTGATAGGAATAAGTAAAACTCAAACGCCACTTGAAATTGTTGAAAGACATTCAACGACAATAACTACGTGTTCAAGTTAAAATTGTGGCATTTAAATTCTCCGTAGCACTTTAAAGTTATGTACACAAAACGCTTTCAGTCACACCACACCCTTACTATCGCTTCATGTGGCGCTTTCAAATTAAGATTGTATAATTATTACTTAAGATTTTTGAAAAAAATTTAGAAAATGTAGAAATTATTGGTTATCTCATTTGAATAAATAATCGTTTATTTTTAGATTGGTACTCCAGGCGGAACACGGCATCGGCTTCATCTCAACAAAGTATTCGTATCGATTCGCTGGTCTCGGGCGGTAGGTACCACGTTCCGGTGTTCTATTTTCAACTACACATCCCGAGCGGACTGTATCTCGTTTGATTCGGACCGGATTGATCTCTTTATACTTTTACGAAATCGTTGTATAAGGTAGCTTTTTAATTAAGACCGCAGACATATACGATGTCGCTCTTACATTTCAAGACCTTAAAATACCGGGTTGTAATGAGCGTAGGCACGTAGCAGAAACATTGTCGTTCCGAATACGTCGGGTCGAGGAGGACATATTTTATTCGAGTTGATACGATAAATACGCTCGGTGGGATGTTTTTATACTTCACGGACGAACGTATACCTACCAAGATATGCAAATGGTAGGGCATCATCCTAAATGTATTCGATTAAAGAAAACGTTCAAGGGAAAAATAAATTTTAAATTGATTTTTTAAACTATTGCAGAAATCAGACCTTTTATTATATTGCAAGGTATTTTTTTTCTTCATAATATTATATTTTTATTTTGTTTAAAGGTAATTTGTAAGCTCGGTATGAAATATAGACACATTAGCAACATATATTTAAACTTTATAAAATAGAACTGAAGCTTAATGTCCATTAGTATCCAAACTCGCAATTGAAATAAATTCCTATTTTACCTAACGAAATGAATATTATTTGTGTAGGTTATTACCTTCATACGTTATCTCACCAAACACACGAGGATTTGCTTTTAAATGTAAATTTTTTAATAGCAATATTAGATTACATTTTTTTCTCGTTTAGTGCCGTCGCAATGTAAAAATTCAAATATTTCTGTCTTGCGACTTATTTCCATAATACTCAAAAAGAAACATTTGTATACCTTGTATGATAATTTTATCCATCAGGGTTCGACGGAGACGGGGCAAAGGTAATTTTGTTGAGATGTCTGTATCGATATTACGCTATTTATTAACATTAAGTTCCTTAAGGTAGGCGTTTTATGTAAAAAGCAAGCAATTGAATAAACTTTATTCCTGATTTTATAAAAATTATAAAATCCTGATATTTGTGATATTTACCAAAGAGGTTCGTATCTTAAACCGTTTAAAAAGATCCATACTGTATACTAAATAAAAGATATATTTCTCTATTTCTAATCAGAGAGTTTTGACGTGGAAAATGTACAATGTCCCAAGGGATTCAATATAAGTACTGCGGCACATTTTCTTATCTGCTAGCATAACTGGTATAGAGTTTGAGTTCCAATATTACGACGGAAGCGAAGAGATAGCTACCGACAGACTGTTCGCAATAACAATAATGCGGGAACGAAGCTGGGCGACCTGCCAGAGCTATCGATCCACCGAACTGACGGAACCAGAAAAACTAGACCCCTGAAATCATCTATCCACTCCCACATTCACCCACAGTTCAGATAAAGAGAGGGGTACGACATGTCAACGATATTTGGTCTCGCAGATACACAAGTAGGTCAGAAGGAAAATTTACAAACACTATTCCCCACGATTGTGGATTTTTTTCTTTAAATAAACCGGGAAATGCTTTCCGGGTCAATGCAAATAAGGTTATTTATGTGGAGGAAGGAAACCAAAGAATACAAAAGGTGACTTTATTAGGAAAATGTCACCATAGAATAAGGCAATATGTAAATATGAAAAAAAACTGTTCACACGAATAAATATATAAATATTATTTATGTAATACGTAAAAAAACTGAACACACGCATAAAAATCTCAAGCGGAGTTTTATAACTCTATAAATTATAATTAGGCAAATGGGAGAGATTTTTCGTCACTATTTCTACTTTATTAAAACAGGTGTATTTTGAATATTATAGTTAAGATAAAATAAATTGAACACCATAGTGGGAATGTAAAAAGTAAAATTAGTCATAATGTTTTTGATTGATTGTTCTTAAAAGTAAACAAAAAAATTAAATGTTCAAGCGTTTAATCATTAAAGTTCGAGAGTCAAGATTTATAAGTATATCTCAAGTATTTCTTCATTATGTCAAGTTTCCGAGATAAGCGCTAGGTATACACAAAGCGTATCTTTTACGTCGTCCATTGAAAGTTGACCTTTCTAGGGTCGTTTAATCTTGTCCGCGTAGCAACATTTTCTACGGTCGCAGAGGAGCAGAAGGTATCAAGTTAATTTGGTAGGAGTTTTAAGATATTGTGAAAGGACGCTATGCGACGATTAAGACCTCTTTAGATAAAATATGTAAAGGTTGCCATACGTTCGGCCTGACTATAGAATTAAAAACACTTGAAGAATTTAAATGAAGGTCAAAATATTTTTAAGTTAAAAGACAAATTAATTTATAAGCATTAATTCTTAATAGAGACGAAAGCAAATCGAATTTAAGATACTTGGGTGGTCTTTGCGTTCTTATGTTGACAAAACATATTGCTTACTACATAAGTATTATTCACTGCCAATAAAAAATTAAGGGTCGAAATAAAAATTGTAATTCATATTATTTGTCTTTGATAAGTTTACGTGTATAAAGACATTTAAAGCGTAACAAGAAATTAGGGAAACTTTTACCTTGTTAGACAACGGATTTCATTAATGTTACAATTTCCCTTACAAATTGCTTGCGGCACGGTTGCTTTTTTGTATGCGAAAATAACTTTGACAAAGAATGAAAATTACATATTTTTTTATACAATAGCAATAATTATTACTTAGTTTTTAACTCATAAATTATTTAACGCGGAAACTGCTTACTATTGATTGAAAACTAACCTTAAATATACGTTCCATTTTCATAAAATAAACAACAAGGCACACATAGGTTATATTTCTTCATATGTCATTTTTAAGCCAAAGAGGTTGTATATGTTCCCTGTTATTTTAACCTAAAATAAATGTATTTACATTTGATTGTGTTCTATTTCAAACGTTTAATTGGAAAATTATTGCTTAAATAAGAAGTTTTCAATTAAGAAAGAACCAATTTATTTCTTGTTTTTTCTGTAATATTTGAAACAAAAAGGTTTTATATCTGCTTTAAATGACTTGAAATCTTCATAAGGTTCAAATGTAAAGGTATACATTTGAACATTTTTTTAAAAGTAATGAAAAATGTAATACCTGGTTTATTCTTTGAACATTTTATTTATAAACATAAATATAAACAAAGAAATTAAATTTTAAAAAAGGAATTTAAAATAACCGATCCAAATAAAGTTTTTAAACAAAATTTACGTATTTATTCAACATTCATTACACCCAGTGGACTTGCTTAATGCACAATTAGTGATTTTAGATGAAAACTTTAGTTGGATACGTAGGCATACGCAGCAACACTGGCCGTCGGCACGCGATCTCGCGTGTTCCGATCCCGCCCCATTCGCATTACCTCCTATCCTACAAATAACTACAAATAAAACGGCAACACACGCACACCCAACATACCAACACATAGCCAACACGGCAAATGTTTGCGAACTTAGGTTATGTTACCTCACTAATTGATTGCGGCCATCAACACGGGAATTAATGAGTGCTTTTACAAAGTAAATGTTTCCGATTTGATAATTTAAATAAAGTAAAGCAAACCAAGAATTTCTTAAATAGATTTATACTGTTTATTTTGCTACATTACGTTGCTTATTCAAAACTAGTTGTGGCCCGCGACTCTATCCGCGCGTAATTAAAAAACTTAATAGCCTATGTGTTCTTCCAGACTATGTTCTACATCTGAGTCAAATTTCATCAAGATCCGTTGAGCCGTCAGAGATACCGTCAAACAAACATCCATCCATCTAAACATTCGCATTTATAATGTTAGTAATAACGTACTCAAATAACTCTTATCTAATCTATATTCCGAATCGATCACGCAAATTAAATATTCAAATGTCATATTGTGATACCGTATAGAACTATTGCTATTCATTTATAAGGACGTCCAATTTAAATACATTAACTATTGCGTAGAATTTAATCAAAGAAAACAACGACCAGGTTAAATTAAATTGCCACCGTATGAATATAATCCGATGTTTATTTAACGCAATATAACTTATATAGAAATGATTATATCGACATATTTATTAAAAAAAAAATTAACAGTGCTTCGATTAATAGTATTGATAATTCCTGTCCGTCATAAGAAATTAGTTTTTTATTAAATCATACGAATGTAATAGGTAAGTAAAAATGTAAGTGGATATGATATCAGAATCGGTTGGAGCAAGTATCACGAACAATTCAGTTTGTACATTATAGTCGAATAAAAGACAAATTTCAACCTACATGAGCTCGACCCTTATTTGCCGAAATAGATTTGTTTCAAGTACTTTATACATGTCGTAAATACCTATAAAGCGGGCAACGGAACCAATTGACTTTGCCCACGGTCTAGACGCAAAAGTGACATCTGGTCATATTAACAAAACACATTCGTATATACTTTAGTTATTTATTTAAATAATTAATTATTATTATTATAGTAATCGAAACAAAGAAGATAACAGATGTGTTGCCAGAGTTATCCTGATGATTGATATGGGAACGAAATGGACATTAAAAAGATGAAAATTAGAACTACATTTTGGACATATGTAAAGTATTAATAGTACTTACTAAAACATAAAAGCATTGAATTGATTGCAGCTGTTGAAATTAACTGAAATGTGTTAATGTAGTTTCATTGTTTTTTTATTAAATTAAAAAAAAATATTATTGTGCTTAAGTGATCTTGGTTATGAACCATATTAAGAAAGTGAAAATGCTCGTCTACTTCCTTAGTTTTGAATTTTTATTTTAAATTCGTAATTTTATTTTTCAGTTTAAATTGCATCAACACAGAATTCTTACTATCTTTTTAATATTATAAATGCGAATGTATAAATTGATGGATGTTTGTTTGTAGGTATCTCCAAAAACGGCTATACGAATCTTGCTGAAATTTGGCATAGATGTAGAAATCAGTCTGCAAGAATACATAAGCTACTACTTAAGTATTGTTTTAATTCCACGCAGTCGGAGTCGCGTGCGATAGCTAGTATTATATAAAATTAAATAAATACATAGTTATATACTTGTAATAAGTATAAATATTCACATTTTCTTATTCAATGGGTTTGCGTCAGTTCCGGGTGTGGATATAATTGTTTTCGTTGGACATTTTTAAATTTATTAACGATGATATCGTTTTATGTGACATGAATGAAACGTACGCACTTATGTGAGTTTCGTGAACACATCTAACGAATTCTTACATACATTATAATATATATTATATATGGGTATGATGATCGATGAAGTATCAAAGATAGATGAAAAAGTTTTTAATACTATTAGCGCAGAATAACACCCTTAATTTGTCGTAATCTTCATCATTTGGTACTTTATGATATTAAGTGCATTGTTTTATTCTATTCTATTTTATTACAAATTTATCAACTTGGATGCACAGAAATTTTGTCGTTTTACACATAATTGAGAATATAACTTACCACTTAAAATACACAAACACAAAAAAGCACACCTTTTTGCCTTTTTAAATTCATATCAAAGTTGTTTACACTTTAGTTATACCACAAACACTTGTAATTTTTTTTAACTTTATTATTCGGCCCATATCAAATGTGCTTTAGTGTAACAAAATATTTGAGGAAACTGAAATCCACAATAAATACGTATTAAACGGCTTCTATTTGCCGTTGCCAAAGTCGAAATAAAGACGTTTAATTATCAAGCAAACGACCACTCTATAAAAAGCTCATCAAATTAACATTAATAATGACCTCACTCCGTAAGTTAAAAATTCGAACTGAACATTTTTGCATAAAAATGCGACCACATTTTAGAGAACATTAGAAAAAGGCAATGTTACTATTGTTATAATATATTACTCTAAAAACGACTCGCCTTGCATCATTGTATTAACCCTTTAGGTTACGAAGGAACAGTTTTTACGCGAGCTTTTTGCTCTATTTTTTTCCGCAACCGCAGTTAAAAAATAATGCAACGGTCGTCGACTTGCGATGCAGAAAAAAGTCATTTAGTAAAAACTTAACTGTTCTTATTGTTTTTTTTTAACTGAAAACCTCAAAGGGCACAGCTTTGACCAACTCTCTTATTGCTCTCTGGTATTAAAAAATATAACGGTTCTCTCTCTAAGGCGGTAAAGACGCAATCAGCAAGAACGTAAATAAAATTTTAAATATTTTTAGTTTTACTGCTCGTTGTTATAAATTTTATCGCGTAGTTTGTTAATATTTTCGTTATACTATAGACGGTCAGCTGCCGACGGCTTTGTAAAAATTTTTTGAATTAAATTAATAAAAATCATTAACCTTGTCTGATCACAAAAACAAATAAATTTTTATAATAACTATAAAAACTAATTACGTAACAAACATGTTAATATGATAAAATTATGTTTTTTTATAAAACAAAAACATTTTACCAAAATTTCGACTGACACTTCTTTTACTTCAGTGACCACTAAATTCAATTTGAATATTCGAATAGTCATTTTGTTATTTTCTAGTTATTTTGTTCCGACCCAGACCATAATGGTGGACAGAGAGTTCTATATACATGTTATATAAATCTATGCATACAAATACACAAAATATAAAAATGAAGCGAAGATCTCCCCTCTCTACCAAAGTGCTAAAGTGTGCGTGCCATTTTTACATAATGTTGCCATTCGACACTAGATGGCGCTGTTTTTAAGCCGTACACACTGTATTAGAGTTTACAATTAAAACACTGCACAAAAATAATTAAAAAAAGTTAATTTTATTAAATACTCAATTTATGGCTATTTTTATACTATATTATAATTTGTAAGTTTACTCTTCCACCAGCGCCAAAATATACTTAACGGAAAACTTCGGAACTAAACATGGTTTCATGATGGTAAGAGGTAATAAAAGGAGATTATGTTTTGCTATACTAGAATGTATTTCCATAGAAATAAAGATCCTTTTCGTATACTCATTTTGTATTTTGATGCCTTATGAACTAGTCAGAAATAAAAATTAAATTCAGGCTAATTATGGCACTAAAAGAATTCTAGCTTAACAATGTGGTTGTTTTAGTATGGCGTCGCTTGGGTGATTTTCAATACTGAATGCCATAAATATAAAGTTGCACTAATATTTTGCTGACTTTTCTTTCAATGACAGAATTATAAAATAATTCAGAAATTTCATATTTCACATAAAAAAATTCTTGTGAAAATTTCTATTGAATTTCTTTTACAGTTTCTCTTCAATTTTCATTATTAACTTCTACCTTTATAAATTGAATTATATTCTTTATGAAATTCCTAACATAATGCATGCAGTCAATGCAAATAAACTTGAGAAACAATAAAAAATATAACTATTAAGATATTACTCACTTACTGGAAAGTAGCAAGTACTGTAGTAGTAAGTACTGGGAAGCGAGACACAGGTAGTGAAATAGAATAAACTTTTAAACATAGAATATTATTAATCTATTATTATATTCCACTCATTTATGGTCTGTGCATCAGCTTTTCGTCCTTTAAACCGATCTTACATCCTATGTCCCCACACATTTCTTCCTAGACCTACTCCTACCAGAATACCTACCCTACCTTCCTACCTAACAGCCCACCCTCCTAACAGTGGTAGATCCCGTTTTAACATCTTTGCACGAATTGGCCCGGCTCCCCAGTGAAATACCACGACCACACAGGCGTGAAGTGGAAGCAATTCCACGTTTTGTCTGATGAGTGTGCGTTCCGGAGGCCTAATTTAGTCCTTTTTCCCTTCCCACCCTTTTTCTTATAAGGAAAGGATGGGAAGTGGAAGTGGACTTTCCGTATGAGAGAATGCATGGAAAAGGAAGATATTTTTCTGTAAATCCTCTCCTCCGTCGATTAAAGGTCGGCAACGCATATGCAATTGTGTATGTCTATGTGCAACAGTCCCTTCGGTATTTCAGCGATTTCAGGTGGCTGCTCGCTCGTTTGCCACCTTATGAAATAAAAAAAAGAATACCCTTCAGTTTTCATATTTAAAGTTCTTCTTTTCATCTCCCATCCTTTCTAATTAGTACATAAGTGCGTATATAATCTGTAACTATGTAACTATACGTACAGAGTGCAATAACTCTTATAAGAATCAAAAGGCATAACAAAAAATTTCAACCAGTAAACTAAAACTTTCTCAGTACATTTTTTATTGCTTCCTACATTATTGATTATGATGCTATATATGGTATTGCCAACCATAATATTGGAAAGAAGACTTGAAAGAGGATAAATGAAGAAGCAGGTTTATATTTGCAGAAACACTTGAACAACAAAAAATATCTTATTTGGTTTATGGTTTTGATCGGTTTCCTGAATAAACTATCCTATCTTGAATTATATTAAATTACAAATTGTTGAAATTTTGTAGTTATCCGTTGAATAGTACAATTTATGGTCTTATTCCCCCAACCAATTTCTTATAAGGTAAAGATGGGAAAGTAAACTAGACTTGGCACTGGTGGGGAGGAATAGGAAAAGTAGATATCCTCTTTCTGTACGTCCCTTCCTCTGTCCATTAAAGATCAAACTCATTAGCAATCTATCAACTGTTAAGAAGAAAATCTGGAAATTAGTCAGTATATTGAGTCAACACTAGCCTTACTAAAATATCGACGTTTGTGTCCCCTCACTATTCATTCTGACACAAGACTTGGTAACGAAAGCACGTCATTCGCGCCAAAAGATTGTAATTAATAATGCCTAAAACAGCGTAGTCCAGATGTATATGATTTGCGCTCACTTACCTGTTTCAGCAAAAGTAGTTTGGAAATTTATCCCGCATATACATCATGACATGACATTTTTGTATGCATAACATTTAAACTGCTCGTGAAAAGGATCATATTATGACTTTTACGTTTTACGCAAATAAATCTCAGTCACGATTTAATCATGATCAATCGTAAAATGACTACATGGAGTCACGGTTGATGTCCTTGATTAATTTATCTACAGCGTTTTATGCGATTTATCTTGTTATTGCCAGAAATTGCAATTGAATTCTTCAAAAATATTATAAGCCATATAAGGCAATAATATACAATGCCTAATTGAATAATCCTTTATTAATTTAATTAAATAACTTAAGTTTTATTAATCTCTACATTAGAGTACCTTCCTAGCATGTTTCATACGGACTGCCTTTAACATAATGTCATTATCTCAGTTACTAAGACCTTACAAATGCATTTGCCGTTCCTATTGTGTTACGAATGTCTACGAGCGTCAGTGTTTTCTTGTTTGGTTATTCATATATAAAAGGACTCTTAAGTCACAATCGCAATCAAGAAACTAAATTTGAGACTGGTCTAGTAATATATCCTTAGCTTCCAAATGTCAAACCACTCTGGTCATTTTACGATTTGCCCTTTCCCTTGTTTCTCTAAGCGTTAAGATGATAACCAAAGGGTCCAGATAAAGCGTGTCAAACTGTTTGTTGAATGTTTTAGATAAACTGACATTCTATTGAGGTTATTATTTTCTATATGCAAACTGATTATGTGGGCAAATTTTGTAAGAACATAAGAATACATTAAAAAAAAATCCAGCTTGATTCACGCGTTTTCGAGAAAAAGGGGCTTGACAGACAGACGGACGGACAACAAAGTAATCAACAAAGTTACGGAACCCTAAAAATGTTCAGATAAGAGTTAATTTCTAGTTATGCGAGAGTTATGTTACGTTTTATTTTCCTTCAATGCAAGAAAACAAATGACATGAATAATAAATAAAGAAGTCAAAACCTTCATAAGTAATCAAATTTAAATACTTATATACTCTTAAGGAACATTAATAAAAGCTTGTTCTAATGTACTCTATATTACTATGCACGCTATGAAAAGATAATTACATATTTCCTTTAAGAAAATACTCTAGAAATGTAATGCGCCTAAAAATAACATATAATAAATAAATGTGTCAAAGCTTATTAGAAATTATACGAAAGATAGGAGAATAGTTCTTTACCATAATTTAATCCTTGTCTAATTACGATTAATGTAATAACTAACTGACTGGTGAAAATCCCCGTGAAATTCCACCCGCAAAACTCTTTCTTTAAAAAAATATAGTTTGAACGGTGAAAATTCAACGTTACTATATTCTTGTTGGAAAAAAAATCGTTGTTAACAATATATTTAAGTTAAATACCATATCTTCTTATTAATTTAAAGTATATGCGTTAGATATTATTTATTGTATAGAACTTGTTGGAAGAGTTATGAAAAGTCTTGTTATATGTATTATATAATAGGAACGGAACTTAATTAAATACATAGAATTATATCCATCCACATCCATAGTACCTAATAAATATAACCTAAATTTACCCTTATATATATTTAATGCGTCTATTAATAGCTTATTTGCTATAAACTACTCTTAACCAAATAATTTTATTAACAAGGACTATTTTAGATTACGATACCGAAGTCTTTAACTATTGTACGATTTAATTAAAATAAGATAGATAGATAAAGCCTTTATTAACTGAATTATTAAACTTTTCTTTTTTATATCATAAGGTAGCAAACGAGCAAGCGGCCACCTGAAATCACTTAAATAGCGAAGTGACCGTTGCCCTTAGACATACGCAATTGCATATGCGTTGCCTATCTTTAATCGACGGAGGACGCACAGAAAGAAAATATCTTCCCTTCCCATGCGTCCTGTCATCCGGAAAGTCCACTTCTACTTCCTATCCTTTCCTTATAAGAAAGAGGGTGGGAAGGGAAAGAGGACTAAATTAGGCCTGAGGGACGCACACTCATCAGACGAAACGCGGAATCGCTTCCACTTCACGCCTGTCTTCTGTGTGGTCGTGGTATTTCACAGGGCAATTCGTGCGAAGATGTTAAAGCGGGCTCTACCACTGTTAAACTGTTAACTTAACATTACAATATTAACAAACTTATTTTCTATTAATATAATACATTATTAACCTATGTTAGATATGTATGATATAATCGATTGCCCAGCATTCCGTTGCGTGTCAGGTTGTCCCTCGACATAGGCCTCCCCTAGTCTCTTCCACAAATAAAAATAAGAAATCACACAGTAAATATTCCATATAAAGAAATATTGATCTTAACCTTTTTTTTATGTAATGAATAATTAAATTAACAGCTGTGCAATATTTTTCACGTGGACGAAAAACTATATCTTTTAAAATATAATATATCATATTAAGAAGGTGAGGAGGTCTACATGCACGTGAAGGATTATAAGAGCCAGGCTACTGTTAGATATTTATCCAAAACCTTTCAAAGTTGATTTCATAATAACCAGATATCTCCTTGGTTTTCTTGAAAAAAGAAAAAAAAACATGCATTTATACCCAAAATTTATGTAAATGAATACCGTACGTCATGCCAGTTTCAAATACAACAGTCACGTGGTTTAGTAAGAAATTTTAAGATAAAATTCCACTTTGTATTCCTTATCAAAATTCACAAAATTTTAAATTTAAACAAATTAGGTACTACCAAAAGCGCACATTTAATTTAATAGCCTTTTATAACCAGTTTTTTTTTAAATATTTCATATCCTAAATGGCTACAGTTTTGAAAATATTACTTCCCTGCACGTATCATTCGCCATGATTGAACTAAACGTCCGACTAACAAGCCCCGCCCATTCCATCATGGTGGTAGCTTCACCTTTCAAACATAAAATAACCAGTTCCAACCGACAGATAACTATTCATCTCTCACCGAAAGAGATATCTATATCCAAAACACATGCACCAAACCGAGATAAATGACATGTGCAAGCGAGACAGCAATATTTTATAATGCAGCTCACGTTGCTTTGCATGTCAGAAATAGAAATTTACTTGGCATTACAAATGCAACTTTATCGTGAGTGCATTAAAGCTGTATTTACATTGCACCATTCTCTCCATGCTTCTACAAGTCCAATCTTTGCTAGAAAAGGAAAGACATATAATAAATGCATAAGGTAGTAGTAAAAGAAGATGTAGACATTATTTTCGTGGGCACTTGCCAATGGAAATTATTAACGATCGGTAATAGATGGCGCTACAAGTATCAAATTTGATAATGTTCTTTCATGAATTTTTTTTAATAAAGCATAAAGTAAAATAACTTTTTATTTGATTTTATTTCTAACTGATCGATGCGGTCTTTGGTTAATAAATATATTACTTTTCTATACGAATTTATTATGAAAGTTTTTCGATCTATAGGTATTTTTATTAGCTCAGGTATACATTTTTAACCTTTTAAGGATACTAAGAATCTATTTATAAGACGCAGATGAAAAATTAAACCTTTTATTGTACTACAGTTTAATAAAATCTCTAATGATTGCACTAGTAATAGGCACTCGCCTACTAATAGTTTTTATGTTATGTATTTTACATTGTATTTTATATATGCAGTAAAAACTTAGTAAGTAGCCTATGTGTTCATTTAGACTATGTTCTATATCTGTACCAAATTTCATCAAGATCCGATTAGCCGTTTCAGAGATTCCTCACAACAAACCATGTAAACTTTTGCATTTATACTATTAGTAAGATTTTTGAACTAGTATTTACCTTTATAGACTTTGAATATTTGGTAGATAATCATGATTTTGTTATATAGTCAGAAAAACAAGCCAACAAACAATAGATTTAAATATACAATAGGCTAAAATAATACAGTTAAATAAAAATAAGAACGCAGAAAATTACATTAAATCAATTTGTTATTTACGTTACAGTTCATAAATAATATGCTATATGTATATGATTTTAGATTAATTCATCTGTCATATTTGAAATGGGCGTCTCGCATCTAATCTTACAAGTACGAGGTATCTTAACTATTCAAATATATGAGTAAATACCCCTTTTAAGTTTATACTAAGCAACTCTACTAATGTAAATTTATTTTTTTGCTACATTGGAATATCCCTCGTCTAATACTTCATTTTGAACTAAGTCTTAAGACGAAGAATCAATAAACCGTAGTTTTCTGCAATTCCATTGGCATTAGTCATATTGAGATTCTACAGTAGGTATATGGGCACAAATATGAAAAAAGACACGGGAGAACCGCACCCAATGTAATCAGACATTTTTCTTTTTTGCTTCGAATCGTGTATATAGCAGTCATTGTAAACGGTGAATACGAATAACCAGGTACAAGTATCAAGATTTATGTGATTTTTAGCTTTAAAAACTGGCAATTTTCGGTATAAATAAGTAGAAAACATCAACAAATGCCGTGCGTGAATTTTTGATTGGGCGAAGCATGCAAGCCGCGTCTACTTGAAATATTCAAATGCAATACTCACGGTTGTTTTGAAACGTCAATCGGCAGCAGGTTGTCAAGCGAGCGCGCCGGCCCGTCGTGCAACTTCTTTCGCGCCACAATGCCGATAAACGCGCGTTTTCACACAGAAAAACACAAGGTAGCACACGAAAAAACACCGTCACATTTCGGTAAAAGTGCGGAGCGAGCCCGAGATGTGTCGTCCGTGGCCGCGTTCGCATCTAAACGGCCCGAGTTTTATGTTAGATTACAGACGTAACTTTTATAGATCCTCGGTGCTATATAACGCGATGGGCGTGTTTGGAGAACATTGGCCCTTGTGTGACGGGCGTAAGGAGCACAATGGCTTGCGCGGGTCGTTGCACGGGTGTCATTAAATGTCGCGCGACGAGGGACGAGGGGGCAGGAGGTGTGTGGGTAAAGTTTTGGGTATTGATTGAATATGAGACGGATTAGTTACTAATGATCAACAATTCGGTGTCGGACGCCATTACAGGCGCGAGCCTTAGTGCCGTCTGACACTTTACTTACCTAGCTACCTATTTTTTCTATAATAATTTCATTTAAATACGTACGTCCACGAATTATTTCGATATGAATTGGTGTAAAAATACGGCACTCTTTAAATATATTCAAACTGAACTTTTCGTATTAGTTAGCGACATAACACATAAGGTAGCTTTATGGGTCCTTTAGAAACCTTTGGGAGGTTTGAGAAAAGTTAACTAAGTTTAAGTAAAATAAAATTTTCTCTACCTATTGATAGGTTTTTATATATCTGTTATTTTGTTACCTAGGAAATGGAATAAATGTGTAAACATATACTTGAATTTAAGTTATCTTTAAACAATTTTGATAAGAGTATTTAGTTCAGTTCTATTTTATTATTCAAGTAAATTCTAAGTTATCATTACTTGAGAAATTGAATTCCGGGTCTGTAGTTCGTAGGCGGACCACCCAACTACTTGTCAATCTTGACTATAAAATGTAAACTTGACTCTATCATGGCATATAAATTTAAATATACATAATACATGTTTTACGTTTGTCTACATAGTCTCATGCCTATTGTTACTTGTCATTTTTTATCGAAACTACTTAGGTTGTTATTTTTATTTTCTACTTGAAATAATTATATTTTCTTATTATATATCTCTAATAATTTAATTAGAAAACATAACAAATAGTGTTATTTACTTTTAAATCACTCATATAAAGGAAATAGTGAGTACCTTTTTAAATTAGTCTGTTCCTAAATTAATAATAAATTACAACAGTGAAATCGGTTAGAAAGATTGACTTTTTGGTATTTAATAAATTAGTAGAAATATAAAATTAATTAAAAATTAATTGTAGAGTGATAATGCATTGAAATAAATAATAGAAAACTAAAATAAAGGATCCAATGTTAACCTTCAAGTTGATAGCGGTGAGAAACAACTTGTCATGGATGAAATTCTTGTCTCGATAATAAATTATATCTATAAGTGCGTTTTGTAAACGCTTTCTCTTACACAACTAAACATGGCGGTGATCCATACCTAACCGCATACTTTTGGCCAATTTGTTGGGTCTATTTTGGTTAATTATTATTTTATTCATTGGTTTGGTTGTTTTGTGAAGCTTAAATATGTAACATATAGCTACAAAACGTAGAAAAAGGCAAATGGTTTTCGAGTTATAAGAGGCTTTTAAAGCAAACTAATCATGAAGTTGCCTACTGTTATTACAAACAGTAGATACATACTTTTATTTAATAAATAAGCAGATATTCCTTGTATAATCGAATTTAAAATCTCTACGTGCAGTTTTATTACGGATGCGAGTGGTTTCGTCTTTAGTTAAAGTGATACGTTTTTTTTTGTCCTTCAGCGTGGGACGGTATGCGCGCAATGATGTGCAAGGTGCCGCCTGTTATCAATCACATGTCACTAACGTTTAGCTTACTAGTACATATGTTACACGCCCTTGCCGTTATCAATGTTTTATACTGTTCAACTTGTTGAACTTTCCGTCGACGAAACTTAACTAATGTAACTATGAGTTATCTTACTGAGATATCCTTACTAGCTGTCGCCCGCGACTCCGTCGGACTATTTTCTACATCTGTGCCAAATTTCATCAAAATTCGTAAATCCGTTTCTTTTAACAAGTTCCATCTAATCATTCGCATTTATATCATTAAGATTTTGTGTTTTATAATTATACTTCACCGTTGTCATGTTTTGATAATATTGATGATAATAAATCGAATTAAAAAAAGGATAATCTTTGTCTAAACGTTTTATATTACCTATGTTATAAAAAGGCATAATTTTCTGTTTATTTTTTTAAAAATATATTTATAATTTAATTTATTTTCAAATTAAGGGTCGTATAATGTTAAATCCTAGACAGTAAAATCTAATAAAATTCCCAACCCTTCTACCCTGAAAGTCTTAGGAAGCGCGAGTACCTTAGAGACGACCATTAAAGGGTGTTAAGGTTTAGTCCTATTTTAGTTCCCTCAGCGGAGGTATTGCCAAAAACAAAGAGGTTGGTAGACGGGCGATCGAAGGGTGGGGTTCGTTGGCTGAGGAGAGAAGGCCGGGGGGAGGGAGGTAAGTACGGCTGTAACAGTTTTACGATCGGATATACGGTGTGCTCATGCGCGGTGCAAGATTCAGCGATACTGGTGCCTAGAATTTGCATCATCGGGGGGAAGGGGGATAGCTGGACATCTACTGCATTTCTTTTACTTTAAAATCAATAGTTGGTATCCATGACGTCACTAGGAACGGTTTTTTTCTATAAAGTAACGTAACACTACTTAAATAATACTTTCGTAGACAATTACACAATACATTAAGTTATATAGTAAGTTAAAAATCTATTATATACATGAATTAATACATAAGAGTAGCGTTTTCGTTTTGTTAAAATTTATAATTCTAATATAATAAATGCAAATATTTGGATGTGTGGTTGGATGTTTGTTAGAACGTATCTTCATAATGACTGCATGTATCTAACTGAAATTTGGTATATATTTAGAGCATAGCCTGGAACAACACATAGGATACTAATTAATTTTTTTTTAATTATAGTACATAATAATTCTCTAATCTCGTTATAAGAAAAAAGTTTTATTGAACCTTCGTTCTCTATGTATTAAATATTTTAATTGCTTACTTGTATGATACATTGTAACTCTGGCACTCAGATTATCAGAATCATCAATTGATCGAATGTCAATGAACTTCTTTCTCGTATATGATTTGATTAGATATATCAATAATTCATAATTGAAACAATTGTGTGAGACAGCCCGTCGTGTTTCAATTGTTCCTCCATTTAATAAAGGGTCTCAAATCAATCGTGACAATGTATGTAATTAAAAGAATATAAAGCTGTGTCAATTTAAATAAATTAATATATATATATATATATATATATATATATATATGTATATAATACACGGTATTTTAAATTATTGAAAGTGTTACTTTAAATTGGGCCAATTGAAAGGAGAGTAACGTTATTATTCCTAATCTTTTAACTAAGTTTATTACTCCTTGTCACTACCTTTCATATTATAATATTTTCCGTTATTATTGTAACCTAGTAACTATCAGTAAACCTCACATACAAAAATATAAACTTAAAATTTGGTTTATAATAAAAATAACGAATCAGCTTATAATATCTCTTTCTGTTAAAACTATTTCATACTTCTTTTAACCTCATGGTTTCTAAATATATTGTTTAATGAGTAAATACGAGATAAAAAAGCTGATTACGAAACTAGCGTTTACAGGCCCAAAGTATATTTGAGCAGGATTTCAATAAGCTTAATATAATTAAAGCAACGAATACTTATGTAAATAGTAAAGAGATATCTTACCAAAAGTTGTACAAACGTCTTTACAGGATAAAGATTTTTTTTTAATAATTATTGTTAACTTTTTTACTCACAGACCGTACACGTTCAACGATTCTGAGAAACAAAACATGTCAGCGCAATGTCACACGAAATATCGTGTACAGTGCACCTAAAAGTGTACATATCAAAGATTACATCCTAAATTAATCCTTAATTCAATGAGTTAAATTTCCAAATCAATTGTTAATATACCCAGACATTCCTTAGTTCATTTGCCCTATGTACACGATATTTAATGCACGCTATGTATCCAGAGAGGGAATTGAATCCGATCAGGTATTATGACAATTTAGGAGACAAGAACGTCCTCAAGCGATCCGTATATACAAAGTTGCATTCCGCAGATGTATTTAGTTTTTTATGGCGTCAATATTGAATATATTCATATAAAATCGTTTACACGCTTTTTAAATGGCGTCGTAGCATTGACATTTAACAAGTACGATGTTACAATGTTGTTAAATATATTGATTCTAGTGGAAATTTATTTTATCATTATCGGGACATTGCTTTTCGCACTTTTTCTTTTTTTTTGAGATTGTAAGCTAAGATAGTAAATTATAGTGTTTAGTACCTATATACTTTTTAATAACTGCACCTATTATAATCGACGTGGCACACCTTTGTTCAGTTTTAGGGTTCCGTAACTCATAGGAAAAAACGGAACCCTTATAGGATCACTTTGTCGTCTGTCTGTCTGTCAAGACCATTTTTAATATTTACTTGGTAATTTATGGTCATTAATTGCTAATTTATAGAAATAAAAATGAATTACGTGCCGTTTAAATATATAAGAAGTAGCAAAGGTGTAAGTAGAAAAAATAGAGAATGAGTCAGTAGTAGACTTATACAAAGACAAAATGTAGACATTTATATCGCTTTCTTTTATTTTATTTGTTCCTTGAGAGAGGGTCTAATTATTTTTTTTATCGATTAAATGTTAAATATAAATGAAGCTTACTCAGTTGCGTCCATTTTTATATTTTTATTAAAGAATCAATATAGAGAACAATTAGTAAAAGAGTTATGTTACTGTTACCACTAAATGGTGCGAATAATCACTCCTGCTTCTTTAAATCCATGATAATACAACTAACACTCAACAACTCACAAACACAATATTTATGTACAAATATTTTCAATAATGATGCACATTAAAAACACATTTAAAACACATACACATTTTACATATTAGAGAGACATAACTTTGTGTATAAAAGACACTTGTGTTACAATCGGACATCGGACACGTTTTATTTAAGCTTGAAGTTCCAAAGTATCGTAAGGAAACTTAAGATCATGTCAGAGCTGATTTGCATGAAAATGACTTGGCCTCCGCGCCGCCTACAAAAACAACCGGACAACTTTCCAAAATTCCACTTTTTGTGTCGCTCCCCGACTACAGAAGGGAATGTTCACTTATCTTTTCAATCAATGGAATTTAACTGATGTAAGTGTTATAAAGAAGCTACATTCTAGAGACTACGCGGACGAAGGATTCTTATCGGAGGAGCCTAATCGTTGTCATTTCCTAATTAGTTTGGTCTTTCCTTAAAACGAGGCATCTTGGTAATGATCCTGTCTAATTTCATTCCAAGTTGAATATAATAAAAGAGAAACAAAAATTGTATCTTTAACTTCTTCTTATGTAAAAAAAATTATGCGTTTCCCACACGAAAAAATAGCAACATGGAAATGCTAATAAGTTATTTTTATACAAAAACACTTGTTGTTTTTAGCATGACAAAAATGCAAATGAAATGAAACTTCCCAACAGTTTCGGCAAGTGGTTGCCTTCCTTTTGGTAGACTTATATCTTACTGTTAAATTCTAAAAGCTAATGAATGGATGCACAAAGACTTGAGCCTTTATATCGAATAACCTTTTCTTACAAGAATTGTTAATCACTATTGTACGAATGCAAAATAAGACAATAAATGTACAAAGGCTGTATGAAGATTTTGAGTTGTGTTTTATTTATGTTCTAGTGTTATGCAAATTGTTAGTGACAAAATGAGTGACACAATAACCCTTACGAATCGCTCTATCGGAATGTTTCCGTCAACCGTCTTTTGTTATGTTAATACGGTGAAAGTCGACATGAATTACAAGAGCTTTTTTGCTAAGGTTCATAAGAAAATTTGGCATATCTTTATTTGAAGCTTTGAACTATTGTAAATTAGACATTTAGTAAAGTATTACTGGGTATGAAATAAAACATTTGTTGATACATATGTACCTACTTATTACATTCATATATATATAGATTTTTTAACAAATAAACAGTCAGATTTATTTATCTTTAATTTAAATTCTATTTCGTATTTCAAACTTTTCGGTTAGGTAAAAATCTTTAAACAGCAGTGGTTACATTTAAAAAAATTAAAAATTGCTTTATTTTAAACTTATTCATGGTTATGAAAAAACCGTGTTGGAGGAGCTTAATTTGTGAATCTAGTCAATGTAATGCTGAATTAAAATGTAATTTGAACTGTTTTATTACAGCCCTTAGTCACAATGTATAAGTATAAATCGTTTGAAAAATCTTAAATAAATAGGTAGTACGTATTTTACTTTTGTATTATTTTTTTGTGGTTGAAAAACTTTATTTTGAAAAAAAAAGCGAAATTCACTGCATGAGAAACGATGTAACATTTTAGTTCCGTTTTAAGAAATAGTTAATAATTTATGTCAAACCTAAAGAGAAACACAGTCTAAATGTAGAGCGTTTTCTCTACTATATAAGTAATCATGGCACTTAATTAGCTACTCGAACGCTATACTTTCGCCCAATCACAGTGAAACCGTAATGAGTTTAATTAGGACGCGAATAAAAAATCAAGCAAAGTCTAGATGCTAAAAATAACATTTAACTGTTATATAGCTATTGACTTTCCAGTCAGTAACCGGTTATTGGCGTTTTCTAAGATTGGGGGCGATGCAGCGCGCAGTTTCACATTGTCATGCATGGAGAGATGACGTGAGCGAGAGCAGACTTCATTATATTTCGCAATATCTAAGTACTTACTTGACAGCAACATAGCAACGTTGTCGGCTGGCCCCAGCACCACGTGTCACCACTGCACTATGCAACCGCCCGCGGATATCCTTCCGTCTTACTGCTATCACTCGCGTATCTACAGTCGCGAATGCGGACTGATTTTTTCTCGCGTAACGGCCCATTAAACTCGTAGATTTCTATCTCGCTCCGCACCGCGCGCCCGGTAAAGTGTGAGACAAAGAAAGGTTGCGGTTTATAGGTTGTTGATAGAATTGGTATCCGCTCAGAAGCGTACCGGCGTCGTGTTGCATATTTTCATGCGACGTGACCTTGTAGAGGCGTGCTGTGAATAATGCAAAAAAACATGACTGCTGATTGTACTTGCATTGAATAACTAATAATGTTAGTGGAAATCATAAAAAAAAATATTTAACAAAATAAAACTTATGGAATGTGCAATCATACATAAGAAATTTGTTGAAAAAGACAAAGATAACTCACCTAAAATTTTGAAATGCCTCATCTAGTACCGACATATTAATATAATTTAACTTTTTAATAGGTGTAAATGTTTGGAAAATGACTGAATTTTTAGAAAACGTCCCATCAAGGCCACACCGCACGGTGTTATAACACGAAAGATGTTTAGGAAATATAGGCGTCGCCCAGAGCGCAGCCGTACATCTTGCTTTATATCGCCTGCTCCAGCATTGGAGAGTAGAACATCAAATGCGTTATGGTATGGACGTGTCGATCTCCCGCCGGAGAGGGATGGGGATACGAAAAAAGGGAACAGGGATGTTTGTACGGCGGATTCTTTTATTGTGAACAAACATTACGATACGCGCGAATATTTTTATCTAGCTTCAGATGATTTCATTATACTATAGTTTGATTTATTTATGTGTATATTTTTGTAGACTATGATAAATTTATTTTAACTTTATATAATATATTAAAATAGCAATTTCCAAATACATATTTCTAGCCCTACTCTAGTAGATTAGTGATTTGAACTTTACAAAAGATAATTTTGTTATGTAGATGTTAAATTATAATAATTAATAGAAAAAATTAAGTACATAAATTTCATCCTTCTATATTATGAAATACGTATTGTGTTTTCTATTCATTTATTCGAATAATTAAATATAATACCCTTAAGTATAATAATACCCTTAGACATAGGTATTACTCCCTTTATCATCACAGAATACTTTGTGTAAACAAAACCTAAAACAAAACAAAGTATTGTGTTATGATTAAGGGAGTATTAATTGTAAATTTACCTGGTATGCCTACACTTATATTTGAGATCTTTATCGTAACTAAATTGTTAGTTGCAATTTGCAATTATACAATTTTTCGTCGCAGGATTAGTTAAATAAATATGTCAAGGCAAAGGATATTTTTAAACATACTTAGTAACCAAAATGTCAGAAGGCAATCCCCGCCATTTATTTCCGAAAGACTGATTTCCGAAAATCTCAAGCGTTTCTTAAATAACTGAGATAATTGAGTTATAAAATAGGAATCAGCGCTGAGCTTCGAGGCATTTTATTTACATTCACGTAAATTGAATCCTTGGTACGGAGCCAACAGTCTCATATATTCATCCGGCCCCGCGGGTGAGGGGACAGGAGCGGGAAGGGGCAGGGGGTGAGATTCGATTTGCCTAATAGCAGAGCAGGGGAGGGGAGGGCTCACTCAATTACGCGGAGTGCGCGGAGGTGTCCCGTTACACTCAGTACATAATTACATTATCTGATAAACGGTTACAGAGAAATTTCCGTGCCCTTCCTGTCAATGACGTTCGGGGATTTTTTCTTAAATATTGGTTAATAGTATGAAAATAAACATTGTAGATATTGCATGTGCTTGTTGGTAGCTATGATTGCTTTTTAAAGTTCTGAACAATTGCGGATAAGGATAACATTGTATATTTTTTGATACGCTTATTAAATCCAAACGAATCGTTCGGTAGACGAATAATCTCAAACACCAGGACAATCAAGTATACTAAAATCATCATTGTAATAGCTAAAAGGAGGTTGTAGGTTGGACTAACTCTTCCCTTTTTCATTCATATAACTACAAATGCAAATGTAGACTAAGACTTAATAAACTATAAATAAAGATATACGAATTTATGTTTGTAAACCTCTTTCATCAAAATTCAAATGAGAACGAAAGCTTGTCCTGACTTTGAGTTTAAAAAAATACTCGGTGAATAAAAATCCAACAAATAATTTAAATGTTCGTGGTGTAGGTGCAGATTTTTTTAATGAATAAAATATCCTAAACAATCTTGTACATTTAATGAAAACAGGTTGGTTACCTTTGTTAATTCGTGTACAATTCTTATCTTTTTAGGGTTAAACGGTCGTTAGAGTTTTCATATTGATCCTATTATCGTTAATTTAAAATTAAATCCAGATACATTGTATTATGCGTTTTTTATTAATTTGATTCGTCGATAATCTTAAAGTTTAAAATTTATCCTTATATGTTTCGCTTCTTACAGCGTTCTTACAGTATTAAATGGAACGATGCAATCGAGTAGTCGGGTTGGATCGTATCCTTTGGCTATGGAGAAACGGACTAGACATAGAACCGCCGCTGTTCACCCATTAGTGCATAACGTTCGATAAATCGGACACCAATAAAATTGTTATTTTTGGAGTTATATATATTTTACTAACCGTTTATTTTTTTAAACAGTAGTGTAATATATTTGAAGTAGTAATACTGGTGGTATGACATTCCGGGAAGCGATTTATCGGACGGGCTATAAAATCTAAACATTCATATTGATTAAATATTTTATATAATTTAATAGTCAAATAGACTCGAAATGAAAATATATTACAGTGATCATAATGAACAAGACGTTAATAAACTTTATGCACTAATGGGTTAAATAAATTCTGCCTCGTTACGCAGTTGCGGTAAATATGACAAACATATCATGGAGATACTTAGTGCTCAGGTTTTGTTAGTGTGTACATTTTTGAGTTATTGAGATACATTGTTCAACAAACCTGCAGGCAAGCAAACAAATGTATAAGTTATTATTCGTCTTTATTTCACAGAGTATGGTGCACGCTCTTAACAGGTCCTGTCTTTTAAAAGTCAAATATCGCATATTTTATTGTAATCCTTCGATGCCTTTTAAAATTTTATGTACCATTTAAGGAAAAGAAAACTATGGGTTTTCGAAATTAGATGACCTGTGTAGTTTTATTTTATAACACCTGGTTTAATTTGATAAACAAACCAAACCGAATATTTAAGATACAAATTAGTTGCTTTAGAAACTGTAAACTCTTTTTATTTTTAATATACTCTTTTCTTTTCTGCTTATAACCGTATACTAACGAAATAACTCATTAGCAAAGTAAAATTTGACTAATTCCCATTTTTAAAAGTTGAGCATTCATCAGCAGTGCTTAGATAACTTAAATCGTTTGACAATCGTTAAGCTCTTATATTACAAGCTATTAAGTTACTTCAAATTAAAATGATATTGAAATATTAAAAAAACAATATTGTTTATGTTGAACTGTTCATTTCGTTTAAATAAAGAATATGTATAATACAAGTAAAACTTGTTATTTGATTTTTTTAAACTGTTGAACGTTAGCTTCAGTCAGTTGTATAGCACATAAATATTTCAACTTTGTCACTAGATGTCGCAATCAACCAATACATTTGAATTGCCGTGTTTGTACTATAGTTTCAATACATTGTTCATAAGTATATAACAATGCAAGTATAACGAACGGATCCGAGATGACCATTTAATCCAGTATATATGTATAAAGGTAACAGAAATTTGAATATTAACGAGCAGACGGGATATTACTCGGTCTCCAATAACACTAAACTGCTGATTTCATTGCGCCTGCAGTGTATTCACTTTATATACGGGCCGAGTTTACAATGTTGCTTTAAATATCAATGTTTAATTTATCAGTACGCATTCAGAAGTGAAAATTATTATCGATATTTCATCGCGATAATCGAGACGAAATCGAATGCGGCGATACTAAGCTGGTTAGGTGTTTTTGACCAATAACAACAAAACGATCTTATACCGTCCAATTTTATTTGATACGTATGTTATACTTTTACCACCTCTCTACATTCGAATTACTATGTAGGAATATTGTTGTATGGAGACAGGAGGGGTCTTCATATATTTGTAATGTATAGAGTTGTCTCGATTGAAATCATTTATATGCTAATGAGAGGAGGCGGCATGATTCCAGTAAAACCGGTATGTAGCTGTTGAGTTCGATACTTTGTACAATTATCGTTGAAAAAAAAACCATGAGGAAGATAAAAAAATCTTACAGCTAATTGAAAATTTATTCAGAGGCGTCTTTAAAGTTTTACTTTTCGTCAAATGGATCTGTTTATAATTTGATATCTTATAGAAGTAACACAAAAATGTACCTAAGAATTGATTTCTTTTCGAATCGATATTAGATAATTTATTTGTTAGATAAATTTTATTTTAATTTCATATAGAGATACATATATCGTTTTGTCTTGTCTTGTATTAAAGATAAGTCGTTGTGCGAAGGCTTGCGACTATAAATAGGATTGGCTTGTTCATGTTTGATTGCCCGCATGGCACCTGCTACAAATATATTATATTTAATAAAAACCTTGGTTGTTATGGAATAATGTCACATCTATAAAATAAATAAATATTTCCTATAAGATCAAGATAACAAATATCTATTATTTAAACGATTTCAATCTTATCTGGAAATTTCATTTATTTTATAATTTAATTATTTGTATTAAATAACAATAATATTTATTATTATTATCTTTGTAATTGCGATATATGTCGAAGGTAGTAATTAGAGAAATAATAAAACTGAAATATTATTGCTAGTTTTATTAAAACGACCTTAATACCTTAACCTTTGCATCACTTGTTAAGTATACACAATCAAGGATATGCGTTTAAATAAATATTGAGGAAATCCAAGCCCATAAACACTCAAGATGACTTTTCTAATAAGAATATTTTATTCAAACATTACTTTCGTTGGTTTTGTTGTCTTTTTTTGTGCTTATTATTAGACTAGCGTTTGTTATACTTCGCGCAACAACAACGTTACAATATTAGGTATGACAAGCAATGAATTACGTAACCGAAAATACTCATAACCCGAATACAACTACGCGGCTATAACCTACGTGTTAACATAACTACGCTCTGCTACCATCGAGTTGTACCGTACACGATGGCTTAGGGTTCCGCGGCACAAACCTTAGACTACATGTTACAGTGCATGGCGTAATATAGCTAATAGATGAAGTGGCACTTACCAACTCAATGCCCCATTCACAGCTTTCAGTTGCTTGGTCACTTTCTTGATGTCAGTCGAATCGAATAAGTCACTATCAAATAGTCTGTAGGCGCCAGCGATGCTTCCCTCCTGATGCACCCGATACACTGCATCCCGTAAGCGCTATAGACGCGCCATTGTATAACCGAACTGTAAACTTAAGCAACCCTAAACGCTAGGAAACCGACACGTCCGCTGGGTAATTCTTTTCGACCAACTTCCGTCAACTCACGATAATTACTAAAATGTGTCGACTAATGTCTTCCCCCGCAAGACCCCGCGCGCCCCGCACCCGACCGCAGCGGTGAGTGATTTTAAACTACCTTCTTGTGCGAGTGGAAAAAATTACTCGAGCTACCTAAGTCATGTACCGAACTCAGAAATCAAAACTATAGGTCTTTGATTGCATATAAAGTTGTATTAACAATTATTTTTTATTATTTTTGTCATATTTATTTTAGAATTTTATTTTCAAACTGCGTATCGGTGTGCGTTTTAGAAATTATTTACGTTTTAAGGATATACGTTACAGTGGCGCCCCCTAGGTTCTTATTTTCTTCTGGCTTAAACCTATTAATGTAATAGTAGGTTTTTAATCTTTATACATCGCGTTACATAATCACGAAAATCATCAAAAGCGTCAGAAATAATACATTTTTAACATATATACATTTCATTATAAAATGTACTGAAATTATAAAATTAAGAAAATGTTACGTGAGTGGAAGTACTATACGTAATAGTCTTTCGAGGGTTTTTCTCCTGCAATAAAGTTGCCAATAGATGGCGGTAATATATATTCTAAGCTCAAGTTAAATATTCGGACTATATTAGAGTAAAATTATCTTAAAAATTTACAAAAGATATTACTAATAATAAAAGCTTGTAGATAAAGCTACTCTAGATAATGAATCTCAATTTTTTGTTTTGTCGTTATAAATAATTGATCCATTATTCATTTGGCATGGAATATTTTACGACCGATATACTATCTTCTATTTTAAACTACCTAGTCTTCCTTTTTTAACTAAAAGGGAAACAAAGTTGACGTCCATATCGGTCGACGTTGGACTTGCAGAAGGTGTGAGCGACCTCTAATATACTTACCGAGACATTGACTTCACAAATGGTAGAGCTAGATCAGCTCTTATTTAACTTGAACTAGACTCAAATAGAAATATTGAATTGACCAAAATATTTCGTTAACAATAAAAACATCTTAGTTATATCAGTGTAATTGCTTTTTCCAAAAGAAGTGATATTGAATCTTTTGCCAAATAAAATAAGGAACAGTTTTCAATGACATTTACAATAACGTAAAGAAACAATTTCAAAGACGTGAATTTAAATGTCTATAGACAATAGAATTACATGTTTTTTTGTAAACAATGAATCCCTATGACAGCATCCGTATTGTAAGAAAAACGGTTGTATTAGCACGTAGGTGCTATTAACGACGATTCGTTAAGGGGCACGGTAAGAAAGAAAATTACGCAAACTGGCTGTAAGACTACGCTTAGATGCATTTATGATAAATACTAAATATAATATAGCGAATGTAGTACGTTCAGTGTAAATTATGAAAAAAGTAACGATTTTCATGTTGAACTACTTCCAGTATTGGTAACCTGATGACTGTTTGGTTTTTATTTTATCGCTTATTAAATATTTTAATAAAAAGGTTGGTTATATTTATAGAACCTCGCGTCTACTACGGATATATTATTATTTAAGAAAACAGGGCATTATTATTATAAATTACTTTGTTTCTGTTACCTTAACGATGATCTCTACGTTGTTATTTAAATTTTTACATTGACTTTACAAAAACTACATTACTATTTATTAAGCTTACACTATGTTTCGTATCGGTGGGAAGACGACCTCAAAAAAGTTGCAGGTCGTTTATGGATTAGAGAAGCCAGGGATAGACAAAAATGGAATCTTTAGAGGAGGCCTTTGTGTAACTTAAAAAAAATGTATAAAATTTGTAAAAATCTTCAGCAATAAAGGCTTTATTATTATGTCTCGTATTAGCTTAATGTAAGTTACAAACTCAGCCTTAGTATGACTGATAAATAAAGAAGCAATAAGTTTAATTATGATTTATAGATCCTCATTCAAACACGAAGTAATGAGGCCCTCGAGCTGTTGCTTGTTCCACTTCAGGGACTTAAGAATGAATAAATCACATGCGTAGGTAAGCGGTTACTTCTGTGTGTATCTTATTGTATTTGTGTCCATATTGTGGAATATGCAACATGGAACATTTAATATTCCACCTTATGTCTGTGTAATAGAACACAATTTTGTAAAAACTCAATTTTATTATACTCCAGTAAGGAAATATCTGAAGCTTTCTCTCTCACGTATTATAGTAATTGTGATTTAGGTCTCCAATCATGATTTGATGGCTTTTATGAATGAATTCAGGCTTAGGGAATGTTTTAAAGCATTGTAGATAATACCGTCAAGGAATATTTAAATTGTGATGTTTTTTCTTTGCCTTATTAAGAAATTTATGCAAATAGACGATTTAATTTTTTGGTATAAAGTATTATTCTAAGATGTTTCTTTAATTTTATTATAAAACATTTTTAATTACATTTTCTTTTTATAATAAATTGGCTAAACATTATTTTTTCATTACTTAAAATGTATATTACATATAATATTTATTATATTCAGATTCAGGAATAAAGTAAAAGAAACCAAGACACGACGAAATATTTAATCTTTTCCCTTTCATACATTCTTTTCTAAATTCGTCATAAAACTGTCGAGAGCACATTCATTTATAATTATACTTAACAAAAACCTCACATTTTTTTCTGGCGTGTAATTAACTACATTAATTTATCTGTACAATAATAATTACGAGACCTTTAATTATTATAGATATTAGGTAAGTATGGTTCTATAAGTTAACTACTGAGACATGAAGATAGAATCAGAAGGAAGCAGGTTATAGTCTGAAAAGCTACTCCTTAATTAACAATGAATACAACCAATAAGTACTTTGCCAATTACTATCATCTTCAAATATTAAGTTGCTTTCTCTTTTCTAAAAAAAAATATAAATATATTTTGTTTTAATTTCAAAGGAGGAAATTATTTATAATCTATACCAATGACATAAAATACTGAATGAAAAAACAATAGTTTCCCATTTGAAATAGAAGCAAATATTAAAATATTCAAACGTTAAGAATTGATAAAAAGTTACTAAAGAGAAAACAACATTTGAAGATAACATTTTTGTGTGGCCATACTTCATATAAAGCTTTTCAGACATTGAATCGCTTTCAGTTATTATTTTCATTTCATTTTAAAAATAATTTAGATAACTTTTGTAAAACATAATTACTAAAGGATTTAATACATCGTCTAAGTTATAATATTTACAATTACAATTTTATCAATTAATATTAGAACAAAGCCACGTCTAAACACTATTAATGTAACATTCTTGATTTCTTTCCTAAAAGATTGTATTAAAAGTACTCTGTAAAAAAAAATGTGGTCTTGTTTGTAAGTTTGTCTATTTTAAATATGTTTTGCACTTATATAGAAATTCGGTCACCTAGACGAGGTCGCCATTTTGTACAAAAAATCTAATTTATTTATAGCATTACGGAAAAATATAGTTTCGAATGATTTAGATGAGTCTACTGAGTTTACAATAAGACATTCATTATATAAATATATGAATTAGGAAAGATTTGGGAGTAATACGAGTGATCTAAGCGAGATCTTCCAACTCTAAATATTTTTGTCTACTTAAATAAAGACATACAATCTGTACACAGTAAGTCTAATATTTTAAAATTCGATGTATTAAGAAAAAGATACAAATGGAAGAAGTTATATGTATAAATAAATAATAAAATATTTAACTAAAACAAAAATAAAAAGCAATAGACAGGCTTAAGCGAACAGTACAATGAGTCAAAGGACAATATTAATGCACTTGGCCCATATTACCTAATTATACATTGATTATAACATCAACTTCAAATATTTTCAAAATAGTCATAACAGTAACTTAATGTAACTACTGGAACCGAGTTAAAGCTTTGACAGAAATCCATAATTTAAAATAACAAAATTTACGATTTATGATATAAGAAATTAAACAGTAATAAATATTTGATCATAATGCAGGCTGCACTGTCATAAATGTTTTAAAAAGCGACGCGTTGATGGTAAAATATAAACAATACGTTGCTAGAAACTTTGATGTAATCTGTGGACATCGTACAAGCTGCATATCTAGAACTGCCACCAAAGCGACCCGAGTAATTCAACAATTTGGTAACAAAAATAAAAGTTAACTGATTAAACACTAAACCACCGTCCGAGCATACGACTAAAACGATAAAGCAGTCTCAGATATTATATTACAAGAAATCCCATCGCGACAAACTATCTAGGATCTACAATCCATCGGTGACATCTTTAATTTTACATTTATATTTACTTAAATAATTTTTCAAAATACATATTCAGCGTTCTATAACTAAATATTAATAATATCAGGAATCGTTATCTGCTCACGTACTAAGTCTCGTTACAGTTACAAGAACAATTCGTAATTAACACTATACACAAACCGACAGCACGATAAATATTACTTTGAGATTCTCTGGGACTCGTTGTCTTTACGTACGTAGCGGCATAGCAACGTTCACTCCGGACACGAACAAAACCTCGGAACCTTAAGTACATGCAAGACACATCACTACATCTGTCCTCGCGTTTAGCTAGCTATACCGTGGTGCAGCGGGTAGGTCCCAGAGAAGGGCGCGGGTCACTGATGATGCTTGGCGGGCGGTGCGTGGTGCAGCGCCACATGGTGCGGCGCATGATGATGTCCGCCATGGTGGTTGTGGTTATTCGCATTCGAATTGTTGTTATTATTCTGTGCTGCCTGAGCCGCTTGTCGCTGTGAATTCTTCTTGTTCTTCATCCGTCTGTTCTGGAACCATATCTTGACTTGTCTCTCTGTGAGGTTCAGATTCCTCGCGAGCTCCCATCGCTTTTGTTTCGAGACGTAAGCGTTGAAGAGAAACTCCTTTTCCAACTCGAGAGTCTGGAATTTGGAGTAGGGTTTGCGTTTTTTGCGCACCGTCACCTGCCCGGTCCAGTCCAGGGGGTTAGAGGAGCCGCAGCCTACGCCGACGCCCACCGACATCGATAGGGAACCTGTACAAAGAAATACAAAATAAATACCACAAACATTTTCAATAACTTTTCAAAATTTCAGTAAATGTCAATTATTCATGAAGGGATTCAACCTACTACCAAGTATATTATGTACTATATAATGCACAATTAACCTGTCCATTATCGGCTGACGAATAGCTAAACAATAACAGATTTGAAAACAATAAATTTTAATTACAATAACCTTGAAACCCGAATCGCCGCAGCGCAGCAGAACATGTAGTTAACTAGCAATTTCTATGCGAAGCTAAAGAGAAATAATCGCAGGTCGAGGCGATAGAACTAACACGCGGCTCGGTTTATGTGAGCGGTCCTTTTGATGAGATCATCGGCGGACTTTGTATGCGAGGTTCGCAACCTTCTCGATATTCGATGCAGTCCGCACACTGCACCATTTCCTATTATTCAAAACGGTACAGCGAATGTTGCGAAATAGAAACCGCATTGTCTAAACGAGACTACAAACCATTCAATGTTTTGACGAATAGAGTCAGTGCTAGTCTGTACGTTTAGAGCTTAGTAAATATGGGTAAGACATTAAATTCCACTGGATTCCCTAGTTGCGTGTTGTGTGTTAACGTGTGCCTGCTTTTTCATTAATATTGGAGATACTTGTTGGACATAAATAATATATTTAAAACATAAAATCAAATCTTAAATCAAATCTCTTAATCTGAAAATTATGCTCGTATATTTTATATGACAAATATAATTGGGCAGAATATGTAAAAACTATGTAGAGTAAAATAATTGGATTATTTATAAAATAATACTGAATATAAATTTTTTAATTAAATATTTAATATCATTACGAGACAAAGGTTAAATGGCACTCAAAACTTTCACAATCCTATATTTTAAGCTAAGCTTTGAGCAGAGTTTAAAGTAGACCCTACGGTTTACCTGCTCGTACAGAACGACCCAGAGTTGAAAACATCTCGTCCATTAGATATCTAAGCGTAACATAAAACTGCCCTATCGCAACATCCGAATTGCGTTGCCTCAACTTGATATATTTTTTTTACAATATACCGTTTTAAAGTTGTTTAATAAATCAGATTTTATTGATGCAATTAATCACTTTTAAATAATTACCTTTATATTCGTAAATCCAAGGTGATATTTTTTTTCTATATTCTAATTTATACGGGTAATATGATAAGTGAGTGTATCATTTTATTAATTGTAATTTCATAAAAATATCTCAATAATATTAAAGATTTCGTTACTAATTAAAATGTCTTATTATCTACTGATTCGTTGTAAAATGGTACAAACAAATCGTGATTGCGAAGAAGAAATCAAGTCTGTTGTTAGAATCGTTTGGTTTCTTTTCATAATACAGAATGATATTGTAGCGCAAGCGGTTACTGTAGAGTTCGTGGAATGTTCTCTAAAACTTTGCGAAACAAATATAACTTACAAGTTGGAACGAGCGTCAGTTTCGCTCCGGACTTCAAATGAAATTGTGTCCTGTCCAGCCTTCAACGTTACTTATTTTATTTTCTTTAAAAATCTTTAATTTACATAAAAATGTATAAAATTTTAATAGTAAATAGATGGTGGATTATTGAAATCTTAAAACTTAAAGACCTGTATGTTACGAATTAAGTATTTGTAGAAAATAATCAAATAATTTCATTAACGCAAAAAGTTTTTAGCTCAACTTGTTCTTAGACTTTTATTTGTTACGTTTAAGAAGCAATTAGTGTCGTAAAAGTGTAAAGAGAAGCGAGGATGTCAATTATAAAAAGAGGTAGCGATCAGTGGCAGTAAAAGTGCGGTTGTCTTCCCCCATAAAAACGTATCTATTCGTACTCGGGTTTGCTCCACTCTGAGAAAATTTTCTACCAATCATAAACAGCAAGAAGGTTCTTATACCTTTGGAATAGAGTTGAAATTCCTATACAAGTTTTGTTTGAGAGCAGTTACATGTTTATAAAATGTTTTATTTTCCTTAATTTCTTTCGTTGTTGATAATGCAAACGTGAAAAAATCACAACGCATATGAAAAGTTTAAGATTTATTCAAAAAATTCAAGTATTGTTCAACTTTTAAATAAAGTTAGTAAACATAAGTAATTAGCTAATCGTAGTAATTGCATAACCGTTAAAAGCAATAAATACAGAAATCAAAGTCAATGTCAACCTGATCCGAGCCATAAACACAATAATAACTTCGCACAGCCCCGCAGGTACAACTTTTTCAACAATTGTTTTCCTTTAATGGGCCATTATACACGCGTTTTACGCAAAATTATGTCAAGTTACACCTCTGGCATTGCAGAAGCGCGATAAAGTCATCTTTATGGTCAGCCGGCGATCGAAAGCGAACTAGTAACGTGGCGCGGCTTTATGAATGGAGTGTTTTTATTGCTCTCATATTGACATGACGCTTGTAGTTTCGTAATTACTACTTACTAGCGCGATTTAGGGAGGGAATCAGTATTATTGCATGTCTGACTTCGTCGCGGTTTTACGATATCATAAAAGTGATATATATCTACGAGTGAATCTTATGCACCGACCTAGCCGGCGAGCCTCCGGCTTCCTCTACCATTTTTTATCGCCTCATCAGCCTATAATGTGTTTATTGTGGCAATATTTGGTTTATTGCCACTACTGAGAGATCAGTTTATTGTTTTAACGCTCAGGTATCGTGTTTATTTATTAGTTATACATTTTTATTGGCGCTTTATTTTACGTAAACTTTAATTTATTGTTGGTTGTATAGCGCCGTTTTACATTGCCTATAAAACGGTGCTTACGATTCGTTTTTAAACATTGGTAGCACGTGTTTCGTTCATTCATCAGATTTATGGTGGTCTGTGGGAAAATGTTATGATTGGAGTGTTGGTTCGCTGTTCAAGGAAATTTTGGAAGATACGTGAAGGTTGCAACATGGCATGTTTACGTTACTCAGACGGACGTTCGACTGTAATATTACTTCCGCGATCTTTTGCTGATATTTATAACAATATGCTTGGGGTTTCAATTTCATTGTTGTTTTTAATATTTTTTAATTATTTTCACACTTTTGTGTGGAACCTGTCAATTTAAGCGTAAAAGTACGATTTTGCATGTCATATTTTTTCTGAATTATATAATAACATTTTAAATATAATATACGAAACAATGTATTCGTTTATACTGTTGCACGGAAACCAACAAAAAAAAACGCAAATAGTAGAACCGTTCGAAGTTAATAACTAAGTTAAGTTTTCCAAGAGAAATAATGCAAAGAACGTGAGTGTGCGGTGCATTACTGATAATGACACCCTCACTGGCGCATCGAGAGCGGGTGGAGGCGGGCGCGCTCGTGTGCGCCACGCACACATGCAGCGCCACGCCGCTGTGTGCCGCGCCACACCGCCATCTAGGGACCAAAGGCTGACAACTGAGTGGGTCAAGGTTGATAAACCCATAGAAAAATTACTTCAAAAGTTTACAAATAAAACTTGACAAATGCATGACATATACTTATAATATAAATAAATAGGATCTTAAGCTGTAAAAAACTCATGGCCTCAACCCCGACCACTAGGCTAGAGTTCGTAAACCAAAGTTATTTGTTTACAAATTCAAGAAACTTGTGAAGTGTTGTAGTACACTGCACACGTCAGAGACGCGATAAGTAAAAAGATTACAAACAGTACGGTCACGATCGGACTTTAGTAACGTGAGGGTCGGGTTTGAGGAGTGTTGAGAACTGAACAGTTTTATAGAATAGGTACTAACCGGGTAGTCCACTGGGCGGTGGGTACGGTGCGCTGGACACCGCCTCGGGCGCGTAGTTCCGGAGACCGTATGCGTCGTGGGAGAAACCAGAAGCTTCGGAGACCGCTGTACGCCGCTCCTCGCCGCCCACGTACGGCAGCGGCTGGTCTCCGCGAGGTGCTCCATACGGGTAGTTCCAGCAGGGCTGAGAGAAGCCCTGGTGACAGCCGCCATCCGCGTAAGGCTTGTAGTCACCCCCGCTCGCGGGCCAGAAGGGTAGCGACTTGCGTTCCCTTTCAACTGGCAGATTATAGTAGGTAGGCGCTGCGGGGTACTGGTGCTCGAAGGCGGCCGGCGCATCGGGGGGGTAGCCCCAGGGCTGCTGCGCGTGCCGGATGACGCCCGGCTCGGGGTCATAGCGCTTGGCCGGGATGTGTAGTGGCTGCGGTGGGTTGGAGCCAACGGAGGCCGGCGAGGCGCTGGAGGCTGAAGGCGGCGCGGCGGCCGGCGCGGTCGGGGGCGAGCCGCCAGGGGGCGACGCGTGCGCCTCCTCGTACAGCGCGCCGCCAACGCCGTTCATCATGGTCCACCAGGCCGGCCCGGCGGAGTGGCCGGATGCGGGCGCTGGCGAGGCGGCGTCGCAGGGCGCGCCGAGGCCCCCGACATGGTTGTCAGGGTACAGGGTGGCGGTCGGGCAAGCCACGGGGGAGCGGGAACGTCGCCGGCCGTTCACGCGCGTCGCGGGCACATCGCACCGCGAGCACACGCGTCCCGCAACCACCAGCCGCACATGAAAGTCAAGCGAGCCTTGATTTAGCCGGCGGTCGGGTGCTTGATATCGTGGACTACAAGTTCACTAGCAGCAGAAAATTCGCGATGGTAAATAGTATTGAGTGACTAAGTTCGCCACCGGCCGAAAGTAGTTTGCGCGGACGTAGTGTCGGCACGAGTACGTAGCGTCGTAAGGTTCGCGAGATGCAATATGCGAGACGCGCGGTCGGCGGCGCGGCTGGGCGCGGAGTGGCGGCGCGCGGATACTCCACGGCACACAGGCGCGCTGCGCGGCGCCATCTAGCGGCGGGCGGCAGGGGGGCGTCGCACACAACTACGCGCTCACTTTACAGGACTTTCAACAAAAACTAAATTTAAGCTTTTCATATGGAAAGGCTTTCAGTTCAAATTTTAAAATAACTCACGTATTTTATTTTTTTAATACTAAGTAACATAGCATTTAGTTCGTTTTATTTTATTTGCTGTAGTAGAAAAAAAAATAAAGCACATAAACAAAATAAAACTAACCTACTACAAAATTATGGAACTTACATCAGAAATTTATAATTAAAATTATTAGTAGTCGTATTTTTTAAATTGTGACTAAATTGTTCATACAATGAAAATGTTGTTGATGTAGAGACGCTTGTGTTTTCGGGCGCGAAGGGTTGTATCGTTGTGTCGGAGGCGCGGGTGCGTACTAAAGCGATTAATGGAGGCAAAATAGCCATAAACTGCCGTTTAACCAAACTGCAAGCGTCACTCGACCATCGCCGAGTTGCCACCAATAAAAAACGCGAGACTTTATGACGGCAACTCACTCACGTTTTATTGTGAGTATAAACTTAATTTTATCGTCTGTTAATTTCACCACAAATAATCCTAGGTAATACGCGATTATGTCATTTTATGTCAATGGCAAGGTCGCGGACTGGTGACTTTATTTTCACTTTCGGAAGTTGAATGTATTTTTCACCTGCATTTGACTCTACGAACTTAGACTAACCTCTTTCACGTCGACAACAATTCCGTGAAGTCCCCACATCGATGTCCCTAAGAAGTAAGCGACGCCCTTCCTTTCATTCGTACGACGAGTCAAAATGAACAATACAATATACCGATAAATCTACTTACAATATTTCACACCTATACAACGCGATGTTCTGTTTACTCAAGACACGGCCATAAAACACATCAGGATAACAAAAGAAAAGCACATAACTCGCTAAGTAATGCTAACATTCGTGTTAACAAGTCGTCTGAAAGCTTTACAACGGGCATTATGTTAATTGAAACCGAATTGTGGATATAAAATATGCGATCGTTGTATACAAAAAGCTAATTTCCCACCCTTTCTATACAGATCGAGTAATTATTGAACGACAATGGTTGTTTGAATTTGTAAGCGATAAATTTGCGAGCTATGAACGTGTTAACGAAATTATTAAGCAGGATTAGGAGCTCTGGGATGGCTGTTTCTGCAATACTGAGCTGTGACTCATTGAATAAACTATTTGTCACTGAATCTGAACTGAATCTTTTATTTGTTCTGCAATTTATTTGTCAATCTTTGTACGTGATAGGCCACGACAGTCCACAGAATCTTAATGAATAATGAATCTTAACACGTATCTACTGTTTAAGTTTTAAATATGTCGACTGGCTATCGAATGTTTAAGAAATACTGTTAATGAATCAACATTTAGTAATCAGTGTCATTGTATATGTATATGAATGAGTAGCACTGATAATAGCAGCCATTGTAAAAAGTCTCGTCAGCTTTATTTTTTTATCCATGTAAATATAGTTCGTCTTGTTTTAAGACTGCAGCTAATAAGGAAGCCTCGATGCTTTGTGGGGAGAGTAACATTACACCAATGCTCCGGGCGGCGCGGCGGCGCGGCGGCGGCGGGCGTTGAATGACACAAACAAACACACAGACAAGTGTGCGCCTGAGCCGGGGCCCGTCTATAAATATTTACGTTAGGAAACTCTCCAGGCCAATGGTCGGCCATACATCGCGCACGTAAATAAAAGTACGCTTTCTTATCTCCGACATGTGTGCGAGTTGCGCAAACGCTCGGATAATGTATATATATTTTATATACATATTTCCACAGTCACGAGTTATATTCGCGTATATAACATTATTTATATCACGTATAGTTTTCAATATATCAGGCAAATGTAAATATTTATTTTAACAGACTAAAAATAAGTTCGACGGATAATAAAAACTATTGTATTGTTTAGTGTGATAGTTTTTCTCGTGCTTTAAAGAAGTTTTTTTAGAAACATTACGTATAATTTTACCTCTTTTCCCGCGCTTAATTATAAAGTTATTCTACTTAGTTCAGAGAATGGTCGGTGGATCAACTCAGACATTTATTTTTTAACGGAATTTCAGCTATCACAAAAATACGGAATATCAAAACATTTCGTACAGAAAAATATCACGACAATTTAATTTAAAAAAATAAAACATAATTCAATTATATTCACCTTGTCGTAAACTCGCTAGCGACGTCTGTGTGAACGGGCACGGCAGCCTGTAAACAAATTAAACATTTCATAACAAATTTCGTACCATCATTTAACAAGCCCCCAGTGGACACTAGGCACATGAATTTCTCTTGAGTTTAAATGTATAGAGATGAAAATAAATATAATATTCGCACATTTTAAAATAGGTTTTAATGGTAGGATCTAAATTAATTAATAAATTTAAAATCTCATTTGTTTATATAGGTAGTTAAATAACCTACAATACATTCTTAAAATAGTGAAAGAAAAAAGTATCTGTAATTGCCCATAGAGGGAAATAAAGTTCGTCACAGTCAGATGTGTTCGAAACTGTATGCAAGTTTCAAGTTTACGGGAAATTACAATTTATTCTTTTAATTAACTGCCATATTTACATCAGAGGTAATTTACAACATTTTTTTATGTTAAAAATTTATGAAGCATTTAATAATTTGCAATTAAGATGTGCATATCAGAACACAGACATATCCTACTTTATTTTATGATTCCGATTTAATGTAATTTAATATGTACAAGAATGAACCTTGTTAATGAATACAAACTAATTTATGGCTTTAGTTTTCTTATTTTAAAAATAGTATAGGGTGGTTTTTATATCTCGTCTGTATAATGACGTGACTAACAAGCCACTGAGAATACAGTAAATCATCTCAGGATGTTAATTCCTCTGTACTCAATATTAGTCTTTTTTTAGCCTCAGTCGCTCCACCCACTTCCATCTCATTGACAAAAGTTCCGCTGTTTTATTTCCTAGCCTTAGTTCGTACCGATAGGAACATAAATAAATCCTTTCTAAGTCATTCGATACGGCGCATAGTCACGAAGTTTACATAAAATAGGTGATTTGCGCCGAATGCCACGGTTTTTTCTTTCCTTCTATTCGGGGTGTGGAACGCACCGGCCCACTTATATTCGAACGCGAAAAAAACATGTTTACAGGCATTTTTTGGTTAACGATCATTGCTTTAGCGGGGACGTGTCGGCGCTCGTAAATACTGTTATGTTATATAACAATCACGTAATTTGCAGTGACTTAGTAATGATTTAAAATAACACACGACAGCTTAATGTCACGCTACAAAAACGTTTGCTATTCGATGGCTTATGACCAGTCTGAAAGGACTGCAGCGACAAAGAAGAATTTGATGTTAAATTTTGTTACATAAAATGTTAACCTAAAGCTATAGTCGTGGTTAATATATGGGTATTTTTCTTTGCAGATTTGCTTATAATAATTAAAAAAATATTATTGTTGCTTCTCGTAAAAATGCAGATTTAGTAATATTAGTGGAATTAAATTAAGTAATATAATGGAAAATGTAGTCTTTATAAAATAGGATAAAAGTATTAAGTACAAATGATCTGAGTAGTTGAGGGATTTATAAACGGGAGTTACATGCGCATCGCACAGAGCAAAACGAGTTTACTTAAGTCGCCAAAACTTGAGTCGTATCAAACTTTGTCGACGTTCATTTAAGTTTATATCCATTCCAACTTGGAACTCCTATCGGGAATCGTAATCCGGGCGTTTCGTTAACTTTTTTGTTCCTTTTTAGTTCTGTATGGGTGAATAGAAAATCGTGGCGATGGCGCGGGGCACTCGACTCGACGTTTTTACGACTCAATCTCAAAGCACAGGCCGCGTTTGGCTATCGAGTACCATTTTAATCAGATCTACCCCTACGCATATGACACTCGTGTTAGGTAAATATCGAGAACCAATAAGACAACACGCGCAGGTCATTTTATAATGGTGTTTAAAGCATTTCAATAGCACTGGTGACAGGACGAGTTTGGACGTTTGTAATCTGTCAGGTCTTGTTATCTAAGCCACAAGTAAGTGTTTAAGGGAGAGGCTCTCCCACGGTTGGTTGAACAAAATGGTCCATTTGGGAATGAATTTGTATAGTATTATATATTTGCACTTTACTCCTACGTAGTCACCGAGCAGTCAAGTAGGCGTAAGTACTACGCATAAGGTATCTCGTCTGTGTAATGACGTGACCAAGACTGAACTCTTGAATGCAATTCTACAAGAAATGTACACAAGTTAGATAGATATTTAATAATCAATGAATATGTCTTTAAATACGATAATTCCAATTGTCTCAAGGTTTTTGCCGGTCCTTTTGTTTTATATTCCACGTCAGCGTTAAGGCTTCGATATTTTGAATATTTTTGAAGCACTAAATTCCTTCTAACGTTTCACGGATTTCTTGATTAAATATTCAGATATAAATATACATATGTTCTCGTCTATCTGTCAACATTTATATAAAGACACGGCCACCTTACATACAGCAAAATGGCGTGCGGATCGATCTGTTTACGCGACATAAAGACATATTTACAGTAATTGTGATAGGGAGTGGGAGTAAGTCCGAGAGTTTAATGGCGCGAGAACTGACTGGATCATATCCCAGGCTTTACGACGCGAGAGAAAACGGCCGATTCATTTGCAATTCTAACTGCGATTTAGCGACTGCTCGTCGGTGATTGTCCGGCCCCAGCTATATCCTGACTGTTGAGGAACTGCTTAATGCCACATCAATTATTATCATACATCTCTCAAACTGTAAATGTCTTATTATAGTACATAAAGAGAGCAAAGGATAGTTTGAAATGACATGTCGCTATTTCTTAAGTATGGGTTTTATTGGAACTGCTAGGTGTGGCTTAATGCTCAGGTACAAATCTCATTCGATATATGTTAGAATTATCTGTAGCATTAGTGT
The DNA here is from genome assembly GCF_000836235.2 of Papilio xuthus. Lineage (NCBI taxonomy): Eukaryota > Metazoa > Arthropoda > Insecta > Lepidoptera > Papilionidae > Papilio > Papilio xuthus. Next base: position 2,442,484 of record NW_013531726.1, read on the forward strand.
CAAATCAAACAAATCTATTTATTTTAGGCAACTATAAAACTTAAATTATACCCAGGAATGCATTTTAAAAAAGAGTTTATAATACTGAAGAAAGATAAAGTACAGAAATTTAAATAATATATCCATTTATTGAATACATTGATTTGAAAATCTTTAAAAAACTACGGAACACAGATTTTAAACGGCCCACACAAGTCACGATGAACAAGTATACCATTTTGAACCTTAGTAGAAGGTAATAAAGGCGAACATTATACATCATCTCATCAGCATACAACATACATTATATTTTCCCATGCCCACACTGGGAATAGTTCGTTGATATTCACACATTTGGTGATCGATCGGTCGGTGGTCTAAATCACTTAGTATTCGATCCGCTTCCACAGTCCTGATGTTATCTTCAAGGACACATATTGTGATTCGTCGTTTGGCCCGGAATTGATCGCTCCGTCGATATAAGGCCCGATCGATGAATTAAAATGTCTACGGCGTCCTATGTTGCTTTTTCGTGAAAAGGTTTCATGCGACAAAGAAATTTCCACGGGTAAACGACTCACTATAAAGAGAATGTCGGTATATAGCTGCGTAAATGGATTGAAAGGTTTGTTCCGATATCTTTAAGGGAACCTTAATCCGTTATCGATAAATGAACTTCCGATTACGCGTAGAATATAGGAAGTAGGTAGGTATCCTTACTTATACCCCAAATATAGTACATCTGAATTTAATTATTGAATGGTTATATTTAAAGCCAATTTATCAAACATTTAAAAACAGGAACCTTATATTAAGAATTGCTATTTACCTTATCAATTCAAGTGACTATAATTCCTTCCTTTGGACTTCATTTATTATCCTGAACATGTTATTTGAGCACAATAGGAATTGTAAAAGCAGAGCTGCAGAGGTTCAATAAAACGCGAAACGTGTGGAAAATACCTTAACCTTTGAAATACTCGCGTAATACATAAGGTTAAGTGGTTTTAAGACGTGGTATAAATAAAAACTTACATTAAAACTCATGATAACTGTTAGATTTTAATGTATAAATAAGGCAAATGTCTTTTATTATATCCTTTTTTAAAATATCAACAATTAAATTCTAACTAGCGAAAGATCATTAAAAAACATTGTTAAGTCAGTTTTTAAAATAGTGATTTCAAATGAGTTTTTTACAAGTATCGGCAGTGGAAGCCTACGTTAGTAACATATATTTTAAGGTGATTATATACTAGACCATTTCCTTATAATTGAACAGAGCCGATGTATATGTTCTAGTGTATCACTCTATCACGAACCAGATGAGCTTTGGAAATTATGCTTTTAGCTTTATTCTTACAATCATAAGAAGTGTGTAAATCCACCTTTACAAATTAAAATGTCATCATGAATATAATCGCTACAAAGTTGTGTGTTCCTTTTGCTTAACTAACATTGTAATTCCCATTCGTTAAATTAAAGCATTGAATTAATTTGACAGGTCGGTGAATACAAATGGCTGTTCAGTTTTTGATTTTCATTAACTTGGCATTTAAATACGTTCTTTCTTTTATTTTTATCTTCACTAGATGGCTATATGGATTTCTACATAAATCGATTCTCAACATTTTTGTTTTAAGAAGAAATAAATAAAAAAGAAAACTTTGCATATTATTAACTGATTATAATCGTAACTGTTTGTGACGTCATCATTCATTCATCAATACACTCACTTTAGTTTGCCAAATCTGTATAATTTATCTACACACTTTCCGCATACATTTGCGCAGTTGGTATTTTCGTGTTTTGTCAGTATGCCAGATGCATAGCTGCTTTCAATGTAGGCTTGAAATATATATTCAATGAAAATGTTTCAAATTTTTCATGTTAACTGGCTGCACTTAAAACGCACGACCGAAGCCATTATAAAAAAAGTTTATTTTTAGTTTATTTTTGCTCATGTTGAGCTCTAAAACAAACCAACACCAAAGTTACGGCATGCGGCATGCGTGCAAGTAAAAAGCATTTTATTCTAAAGTTATAAAGTAAAATACAATTTTTATAACAAAGAGTACAAAAAGGCTACGAAATTCAACATTACCTGCTACATATTTGTCTATTAAGCTAACATTTTCTACGTTAATTTGTATATTTTCAATATTATGACCAAAATTATAATGCGTGTCTTACATAAACTCATTCTACGACATTTTTTTTATGAATGAAATAATATTATGTATGCGTTACAAATGTATTAGTAGGCATAAACCTCTTAACGTGATTATGTATTAAAATTTGTATTTTTTAATTTATTTGCAAACTTAATAGCCTCTAAACTTTTAATGAAGGTGCATTAAATTATAAAAGCTATTAAATACTAATTAAAAAAGATGTCTGTACGTTATTACAGACAATCAATAGGCAAAAGCGTCAATTGAAGCCAGGTTGGGGCCATGCGGTGCAATTGGATATGCGCTCTGGTGCTCTAAAAATAAAGTTCAAAATTCAAACCTTAGTATCATGTTCTGTGTGGCGCTCGCCGCCTCACCTGTTTAGTAAGGTCGACCGCGTAGAAGCCGCGCCCGAGCCTTACTCGCAATATGCCTGGAAATAATATTAACTATGTTATAATTTAAAAGAAAATATTGCCATGCAATACTTAATATTATTCAAAGACTGCATTTATACTGTGGAAGTATTAGTATTCGCTAATATTTTACTAAATTTCTAAGCCTTTGCCTTCAGCAGAAAAGGCGTCTCTATGAAGATATGTGATACCTAAAATGAACTCTATCATAAAAATACCGAAAAATATATTATTGATTGTTAACTTATATATTGTTAGATAAATAACTACGTCAATATCATTTTGTACAGTTAGAGATTCAATCAGGTATCAAGTAGTACGGTCAGCCTAACTTAATAAAGAATAAAGTCTTGAAACACCAGGAAATATAACAAAGAAATAAAATATATTAATTTATATCTTATAAAATGAAATTAATGTATTCTATTAACGATCTGTGACATACATTCTTTATTGTATTCCTACGCATAGTATAATAATTGCATTTTAATGTCCATGCAGATTTCATGCAATCCCACATACAAACATTGTTGTCGCTTAACGCATTTTAAGGAACATTTTTACTACCATTGCTACAGTAAATCAAGACAACAAACGCTCACTGAATGTTAATACATTTTAAAATAACCAAACACAGAAGCCTTTACTTGTAAATTCAATGATAAGTCACCCGACCTATAAATGTTTCGTTTCCCTATGTACTGCAACAATGTAAAGATTTTATAATAAACTCTTTGTTTTGTTTCGACGTGCGTAAAATGAAATGTCATATAATCGTCTTTTTTATTATGAAAGTCAACACCGATAATTTACGTAACCATAATTTAAAAATGTCTTTTGAAACACCCACGTACCATGGGTTTTGGTTTTCGTGTTATAAAAGTATAACGTATGTGACATGGCGGATAGAAATAAATAAGTCGTCGACGTTAATTTGTCGTCGCTCTAATTGGATGCTCTGGAACACTGTTATGAAATTGTTTTACATTTCTAATCATGGATAATAATATATGTACTTGTGTTATAATAAAAAAACGACGACGCCAGAAAAACGTGTAAGCTTTGTAGTGCCGATGCCTTAATTTAGTTTTTAATATAAAAAAGGACCACCCGTATCTTTTTTAAGACTTTTTCACACGTTATAATCATATCACGACGTTGGTAGATCAGTCAAGTTATTTAATTTACTAATAATTAAATTTTTGTCACTAAGATCAAAGCTCTAGTGCCTACTGACAGACTAAAATGTCTTATACTCGCGATTGTTGTTCCATATCATTTTTAGTATTGTTTTCTACGACAATAATTATTTTCCTTTGAGTACTTAGTAAATTTATTTTGTGCCAGTCCTTCTAATGCCTCCATTAGCGCTGGCGTACCGCGCAAACCCTCCGACTGGGAAAGCTCTAGAAATCTCAGCAATAAATGCCCCGCAAGCGCTAAATTTATTTTTATCGTTTGTACCACTTAAGGAATAAGATTGAAAAACGCTCCCAATATTTCCCCGTAATTTGTCTGCGTATTTTTTTCTTACGGGGCAATAAAATATTTACGGGGTTCGGATGAATACAGGAGTGGATTTGTGAACGCCCTTGTTTTTCCACTTCGACAAATTAATTCATTTCTCTCCTTGAAATTATATCCATCGCTATAAATTATTCATCGATTCAATACATAAAGATGCTTCTAAAATATTCGCAGATGAAAAAATACGATTGAATGAAAATACAATTATTAATAACATATACTTAACAATACGATACATATTATGTATTAGGATAAATCTAAATATATTAAATTCTCAAGATCAGTGTTCGTTCGCAAAAGATGCAAAAGTTAACAAGTGCAATGTACTTTTCCTTCTGAGAACGTCGTATCTCGGATCTCGGGGCGTTGGTCAGTCATTACCTTACGGATGCAATAATGCACTCAGCGATAGGACGTGCAGACTCGCATAATCACACGATCCTTCTGAATACATACAAAAACTTATAATACCTAGTAATTTACTATAGCGAAAAATCCTCAAGCCGTCAAATTACTTAGGCGATAAGATATTTAAAGAAAATAATTACGTTTACTTCAAACTTAAAAAAAGCAATAAAATACGCATAACGTAAACTACGTTTTCTATCACTTACAACCCTCTATTCTGCTGGTATGAGCAATTAAGTTTTGAAAATATTTCATTAATATTAAACCTAACTTAAATATTACTACTTAATGGCGATCGTTTGTTTTACAAGTTTTTAAAGACACCTGCTTATCGATGTAGATTAAACGGGCATAGTAAAAAGTTTATGATACTATCAGTATGATTCGACAATAGAGACTCTAACAACGTAGGTAGCTAAGTAATAACCCCAAATATGTGCATGCTAGTGCATTACGACGTAGACTTGAATATCATATTTAGGGGCGGAGATGAATGCAGCTCTTTGTTTCGCAAAGTTTATGCCCCTTTTTATTGCACCCGCCGTGTAACCTCAGTGACGTGATATACTTAAAGCTACACTAAAAATGTGTGTATTTTTTAAAACATCGTTATTGTACAACGCCCCAACGAGAATGTCTAACTGCGTGACGTCACGCGATCTGATAAAACAATTCAAAGTACTAAATTGAGACGTTATTCAATCACATCATACTGTCACAATGACTTTAAAAGGTTTAGAATAATTTATGATGGTATCTAATCTTTTGACGTCGAACAGAGTTATACAAGATGTTTAAAGAGATATAATGTTATTTTATGTTGCGTTTTGTATTCATGTGTGTGTTATATATCAGTAAGGAACATATATAATATAAGTACAAATTATTGATATTTTGATCAGAATTTTCAGATCACAAAAATCATTAACCGAGGCAATTTAATAAACGTTACTTTAACATCGACCGCAATTTCAAAATCGATGTGACATTCGAATTTGGAACGCAATCATTATAAGAATCGTTTTTAATCTTTTCCGAGTTGTAAAATTCTTGATATAGAATTGGATGTCGTAAGCGTACAAAGCAAATCGGTTCCAACGGAATTGGTTGCTGCAAAAATATTGCAATATAAGATAAGCGAGGAAATGGAGGGTACATTCGACCGCCCGCAATGATTCGATATAATCCGCTGCGACATATGTCGCCCGACGTCTTTACCGGACTTTTATTAAACGAACTATACAGGACAATATATGAAGCACATAACTCATGTCGGGCGTCACACATCACGGCGGTAAACGACCAGTCATTTTTTATGACTTTATTTAGCAGATTGTCTAAAATGATACCTAATTTAGTAACAGTGTCTTATATTTCGTTTGTTACAATGAAATCTAGTAGCCATAAAATGTTAAAAAAATTATTTTTTAAATGTATTAAGTTGTAAAATCAGTTGTTCAGTTACGACGGTTTTTGAGAGTCCATTGTTTTCGATAGAGACGTGTTTCACTTACAAAATAACTTTTCCAAGTAAGGAAGGACTTGGTAAAATATTAACAGACGAATTATACTTTAAACAGTGTCAGAAAAGGACAGGATGAATTGTCATATTTTTACAGTTGGGACTATTTACAGTACTCATCTTTAAATAGACAGATTTGTGTATATCGTTTGATTTTATTGCGAAGCGTAAAATATTCGCGAAAGCGCGGTCGCGTGTTTGCCGAGCGGCGAGCTGCGAGCTGCGTGGAACAAGCGTCTTTATGTTTAGGCAAAACAAACACGCGCCTGCAGGTACCGCGGGAATAAATATTTATGTAAATGTAGGCAGGTACCTATCTCATTGCGTTACATCTGGCCTGAAAATTATTTTAGCCGCGCACCTAATTCTGGTACATTTGCGATGAGCTTAACAAGAACGGGCGAGCGGGGCTTTTCATCTTTGAAGCGCTACATTTACATTTTCGTCTCATTTATTTGCTATTTCGGGCCAAGAATGCCTCCCGCCTCCCCCTCGCCCCTCCCGGGTCCTCCCTGCAATGAATAAGTCTTGGCGTGCGTCAGACGAGTGTAAAACGAAATTGGGAAGGAACGCTCTATAAAGTCTAATTAAGTTAAAATGAATGCACAAGTTAAAGGGACTGAACAAAATATACGAACGATTAATGAGCTTCGTTCGTATATTTTGTTCGTTCCCTAGTCCTTATTAGAAATATTAACATTATATTCTGATTAAATATACATTAAGCGTTTTTGGAAACAATTGGTGAACATCCTTTTAAATATAGATAAATTATAATAGGTATAAACGTAAATCAAATAAAAGAAAACGTTTAGGCAGTGGTTTAAGTAAAAGAGGAAGCCGGATGGCGCATGATCAGAATGTAATCTCACAATTCCGACTTTTATTAAGATATTTACGAAGAAAAGGCGGCGTGTTGTTATTCAGCGGTCGTTTCATATAAAAATAACGCGTCCCTTAACGTAAACCTTTTGTCTCGGCGCGGCGGCCGCTTTCCTAATAGAAATCATTTCGTCGCCACCCCCTTGGTTGTCATTCGCGGCGAGCTTTTAACAGGATGCAACTGTTTTTCATGATTATACTTTGAATTGCCTTATTAATAACTACGAAAACCCTTACTAGCTCTCATGATAAATCTCAGCACAAATTATGAGAAGGCATACCCACTTTATGAGTATAACGAGAAACAAATTTATAAGACATACTTATCTTTAATAATTATAACGTAATAATAAAGGTTTTAGTCTGGATTTCAAAGTTACTTAGTTTATAAGTAAATATCTAGTTTTTAAACTATTTGGAATTTGTTCCAAATTACTTGGTTATTGAACAGTCTACGTGATATTAAACAGATGAGTGGTTTTAAATACATTTTATAATTCCTTTGTCCTCAGTGAGTAGCGAGAGGCCAACAAGATTTCCCATTCCACAAATAACTCCAATAAGCGAGAGGGTTACCTTGATATATTTTTACGGTGCGCTCTCATCTCGGGCCAGATTTCTCTGATAGAAAAACGAGCGAGCCACGAACCGCCCCCGAATATAAATCGCCTTGTTATATTTTCCGGAACATTGGGATTCATGAAGTTTGTGAGCCCTGACGACATGCTTTCAGAAATACATACATAGATATTTTATATCTCGCTATTCTGCTCGAAATATGTAATAACGTAGCTATATTGACACAAAATGAGGACATTGTTACATACTCCTTGGCTTACAAAATAAAAATAAACAAAAAAAAATATACAAGTAAAGGTGATATTGGGCTTAATCTTGAAAAAAGGATATGTGTTTTTTTGTTATAACGCATATAAATTTCATTTTCAGAATTGTGCAATATTTATTTTCCGTAAACATCTATTTGTTGTACCCTATCTTAATAATATTCCCCTTTTCTTTTCTTCAATGTTTTAAATACCTTAAAAAGTGTATAAACATTTTTATAATGTCTTGATTTTTGTTAGAGTTTTCATTAAAGCATGCAATATCCATCGAAGTGGCCTCGCCCCTCTGAATAGGGGCGATACAAAAGCTTTCATAGAAGTACGCCATTTCTGTGATGTTAATGCAAGAAAATGTAAATTTCTGTATTAACATTCTTAAAGGAGAGAACAGCATTCTTAGCAAACAGTAAAGTCTCTTTCAAAACATAAATGTTAATAAAGATATAACTTTGAATTAAAAAAAATCTTTTAGTTTAAAACTGTAATTTTATCTATAATTTTGTTGTTTCTAACTATTTGTGTTATGCAAATGATATCTTTAAAAGTATATATTCATAAAATTTTACATTTTATTCCTTTTGATACGTCTACTTTAATGCTAAAACCTGTCTATTTAGCGTCGGATTGATAAAGAAATTCCATTTATACGTGACTTAATATAAAATCGTCTGTAATGCAATATCTATTTGCATAGGCATTCCGGCATCGTCTGTTTGTTTAATTCGATTTTTAATTCGGAGAGAGAAAAAAAACATGTTTTTATTACTTAATATTGTGTTATATATTAATGCTAGGTTTCAATGGTTATACATGTTGTTGCAGTATGTAAGTTAACTGGATATTAAAATGCAACTTTTTTGACGTGAGTTTCTAAGTCCAAAATCCCCGTTTAAAACATATTGTTATCTCTTTTTTGTCAAAGATGAAAGACGGGGACGACGATATTTTTATACAGAGATTTTTGTGTCAACAACCCACGATAAACAAAATCGATGCATTGACCGTTATTTTTTTTAAATCCAGGTATTCTTTAAATCAATGACGAACTGTTGAAAAAGTTTTTTTTTTTTAATAATAATAATTTTAATATAAAACATTTTTTAAAATACGTCTTAGATGATTAGGACATTAAGAGGAAATGATTTTACATAAGTTTTTAATTTATGATACATTTTTAATGTTGTATTTCAGTAAAGGTGATGAATTTATTAATAGTAATTTGGTTATAGAAATAAATTATTAACTAGAACAGAAAAAAAAACCTAATCAAGACTTAATTGACATGTAGACATAAGCTAGTCTCGATGTCCAATATTTTCTTTTGGTTTCAAAGCCGCTTATATCTTTAGAAATATGAGACCTAATAAAATCATTTAAAATATTTTATATTTTAAAAATTGATAATTATCAGAAATAAATGTGCGTTTTGATGTAAAATATTCAATAGATGCTTATCGAAAATATGAATACAATTTTTTTTTATCACGCAAATGTTAATCTAATCATCCATCGCTGTATAATAAAATCAAGATATTCAATGTATAACGTTATAATATTTATATCATAAGCCAGATAATTTAATATTGTGCTAAGAAAACTCTTATGTTTTGAATTCTGTGAACGCCGACGAAATTTACTACAAATATTTTCATATATATTCTCTTGCAAGTCAAATGAAAATAATGTACCTAACGACTTTATCTTCCCAGTTCTACCTACATTACTTATAAAGCGAGGTCTGACTAAATAAAACTTTAAGCGTAAACCTGTTTGAGAGCCAGTCCAAGTTATTAACATTCGTATGCAAATCGGCCATTTTCCACAGAACTCCAGTCAGCGGGGACTTTATCATTTCGTTACAGATGCGATAACGCTGGAATATTTTTATTTTTATTCATAAGGCTTCTGGGTTTCTCTTGAATCCCGAGAGCGGGCGGGATCATAATTTTTCATTTGAATTACGTAGGTACGTTAAGTGGAAAAATGTGTATAATATACGAAAATCTTGTTTAACAAAACATACAAAATAGCTTAAACTTGTTTTTATTTTTCTAAACAGAAAGTTTGTTGTTTTTTGTAACAAATCGGAATAATTAAAATATTTATCATTTAACTTCCTATAGTATAGTAATAATTAAAAGATATGATGATAATATTTGCCTACACCTTTTCTTAGCTTTAACAACAGAAGCAACAAAACCCAGTAAATTAAAGAAACAAAAAAGGGGTAACAATGCAGCGGTTGCGTAACACAGAACAAAGGGCGTAAGCTCGAAGTCGGCATGAATATGAATGAATTGCTCGCTGAAATTGGGCCACGCAATAAACGGAAATGACGTTCAGAAATATAGGTTACCATCCTCTTTCTAGTAGATCAAGAAATTTCACCACAATTTCTCTAACAAATAACTTAGCAAATAGAAATTTAGAAAATAGTTAACAATAGTAAGTGTAGCTTAATCTCCTTACTAGTAAGTAAGAAGATAACCGCTTGCAGAATTAACAACTATAATAAAGTGATAATGTCTATCGATAAGTTTCCTAATAAATCTCGTAATTAACTTAATTTAAAACAAAAGCAATCAGCGACATAACATCTCTGCGACAAATGTCATTTGAGCGAAGTTTTAGTGTGCGGCAAGTGATTCGACTCCACCGCTTTAGTAATATCCTCTGTCCAACGAGCTCCCTCGAGTTTCGGTCGGGTATTTATTAAATTGCTCGGGCAAGGGCCCCATATCAAAGCGGACCACGGGCTAAGCCCGCACCTCTCTTAAATAAAGGTCTAGCTTAATACGTGTTGTGCGTACAATAGCACTTATGTGCGCGCCTTAATTAGAGCCGGAGTGTGACATGTAGCATAAGTATTTCATTTATAACCTTCCAAGTATTTTAATCAAATGTCATATGTATACTAAGAGACGTTTGTATTTTTACCCAACTGACAAAGAGAAAAAAGTTTTTTGCGTGTATGTCACTTATTCCTATGGGTCTGAATTCTTTCGAAATATATTAATTGATAATTCAATAAATAGACACATTTCCAAATAGGTTTTTATCTTTTTGAAATGATTCTTTGCGCAGACTGTAATTTATCAGTATCGATACTAAATATTATCAGCGTTAGTATTTTCTCAATAAATATATTAAATATAGAAGTATTAAATATGTTATTTTTTAATATTAACAAAAATATTAGTGCATATAAATATAGTATATACTAAAACTACATTTTATATAGGCTATGTATAACGGAAAACAAAACCTACATAAACATTTTCGTCTTTGAAGGCACAATGGAGGAAATACCACGGCCGCAACTTCCGACTCACCGGAAACGTTATCTTAACTCGGACTAAACAACTCACTCCGAGTTTACTTTACGATTTTACTCTTCTCTCATAAATGACATAAAGCCTGCAAGCTAAAGCCATCTTTCTTTGTACGCATAAAGGCATATATTTCTGTAAAGGTTGTATAAATGTAGATCCTTTAGTCATCATCTGGTGTAGCATTGTTCCTTCAGCAAGTCTCAAGGACTAATAAAGTAAGTAGTTACCACAAAACTAAACCTCTACTGATTTTTCATAAAAATTATTTTTTTCTATTACCGCACAAAGATAATCTGGTAATGTATTTTTAAGTATTAACTGCTCCTGCAAAAAAAATCATATCTACTTTTAGGAGGGGGCTAGATAAAGGTTATTTATATTGGGTACAGTTTTACAAAGAGTTAGGTATCACTGTTCAATATTAAGAGCCAAAAGAACTCTGTATTTCTTGAGATTTTTTTTAATTTAGTTTCAATTCTATTGCTTGCATTGAAGGAAAAATAAAACTAAAAAATCATTGATATTCCTTTGAAATAACGCAAAATATCTGCAAGCGTCCAGATTAAAAAACATTGGCCCTAATACGCTAGAATTACGAGACAAAAGATTGTCAGTTATGGTCGCGGCCGCTGATCGTACCGAATCGCTGAGCGGCTAAAGTGCCTCGTAAATCTAGTGATCGCACCGACGTATGAAAATATCCACACGACGCGGTACGACTACGCAACGATAGCTGTACGACAACGGAACAGTTTTATTCAAACAGTACCTAATTTGCATTAAGTATATGTATATTTCTTAATCTGATCTGTTAAATGTATATAAAACTAATAAATGAATTAAATTAATTTTGGGTATGAATTTTTAATTATTCTGATATTTTAAATGTTTGTTACCCGTCTAGCACAATTCAATGTTTATTGGAATTTATAATACAATAAATAAGTTTCTAAACAATAATTAAGCCAGTAAAATTAAAATTTAGGGGACTTCGTTGTATCCAAAATATTTGTTATGATTTATACTGTCCTTGTGCAAATCAATCAAATCAAACTTTGACTTCAACATTAACATTGAATATTCAACCTTAACACACTACAAATAAAGAAAAAATGCAATTGGAGAGTCAAATGCACGGTCGCCTACAGGTTGTTCCAAGTTCAAAAAACGGAACGAGTTAGTTCGGGCGCAGATCTTTAAAAATATCCGCCGACGGCGACCATGTTGCGCGGCGGACCAATCACAGACCGTCCCGCGCTGCGCCAAACATGGCGGATACAGATGTGTATTATCATTTCCTATTATTACATCACAAAGGGTGGCCGTCAGACAAGCTTACGGAAAAGAAATTGAAATTATCTTTAAGAAAATAACCTTATTAGACAAGTTATCAGATTGTATACTCACAACTAATCTGATCTGTGTTACGGGACTGAGGACAATGACGGCGGACTTTTTCTAAAGTTTATCTGATATAAATTAGAATTGGTTCAAAAATAAATAATCTGACAGATAATTGAGTACTATATCCTATAAGGAATTAATTTGTTTTTGCGTAGTAGCATATTTCCGATATATTTATCTTATTTTCAAGTTAAGTTTTATGCACTTAAACTTGAACTAAAGTCTAAAGTTGTTAGTTGTTTTATTGATAACAAAACGCAGTTTAATTACGCTTATATATTCTAATTACTGATACGATAACAAGTTGTAAGTAGATGTAGGTATATAACTCCACTCCAGTGATAAAGTGAGCAAGTAAAATATCAGAACAGATGTTCAGGGGTGAACGACCCGCCGGTTCCCGACTCGCGTCTTACACTACTATTCTATCGCGCACACGCATTTGTTAATTGTAATTTACGTCGCGATTTCCACACGAAATAAAAATTAAATTATAACTTATATTTGCTAAAGACCGTTTTAAATATGTTATAGAAAGTTTTCCACATTCAAATTACGGATGAAGGCATATAAACCGATATAACACAACTTAATATTTAATAAAAAAAACAGAAATATATATTTTATGGCTTGATTGAAAATGAAATTTATTTTTATCATTAAGTGCATTTCTCTCTGCTAATTTTAATAAATAATAAAGGTAATTAAATATTCAGTAGGTGCAGCTGTTTGTGTTGATATTAAGAAATTAACAATATTAATTAAATTTGTAGTTTATTTACACAAGATTTATACGTGGGTGTAGGTAGTTGTTTTAACAAGTTCTTTTTTGGGACAACAAAATAACACAGCATCATTAAAAATTACCAAAGAGACAAGCATTTCTTATCAAAATCTTTACGTTCGTATTGCGGCATTAAAAGGTGCCGTTCTTTTAAATACCTTTTGATAAGGCCTTTGTAAGGAATTTCATGTAGTTTTTTTCTGCGAAATAATTAGGGGGTGTTAAGACAGGTAACAGAAGGGACGGGAATGAAATAATGGTGATTTGGAAAATTATATTATAAAAAGGGAAAAAGAAAGTTTCCGAGGGTTAGGGCGGCGGCGTCGTTCAAAGGCATTATTATAAAATGTACCAATTTAAATTCAAACATAAAATGGAGCTCGTATTGAGTCCGCTAAGGATTATATTGTTGTAGGTAGGACGAATTCGAGACGCTACATTAAACATGGGATTGTAAGAAAGTATGATTTGGTATTTTTGAAATATGTTTCCTTTAGTCCTTTAAATTAAAGTGAGAATGCCTTTTAATATTGTTCTACATTTAAGACCATAATTTTAATGCTATAAATGTGCATTATGTTAATAAACTAGAACTTTTTGATACCTAAACAATTAAATTTTAGCCTGTTTTCTTTGATGAATAAACAGAATATCACACTTTAAGCATAGGTAACCGTAATCCAATATTAAGTAAATTGCTTTTTACTAAATCAGCATTTTACTACAACGTTTGCTTAAATTGGAAAAGCAGGATCGATTGCTCCACGTAGTGCTAACTTGAGCTATAAAAACTTTGTTAGTCGATGGTATCGCTAACTAAACTCTTTACTTAGAACATTTCTATCCGGGAAATTACTGCAAACATTCTCTTTGAGATAAGAAATTACGTTTATAAATGTCAACTGAGAAGAATTAAATTACTATGAGTGAAATATTTCCTTAAAAATATTTTTTGACAATTTATCGACGAAAAGTTGTCTTAAAGTGACTTAAAAAGATAAAAAAGCAGATTGGACAGATTTCAGTTTATATTAAATTTAACTGCATACTATGGTTACTGCTACAGTGAAAAATTAATTCTTACAACTTTTGGTAAAATATTCTGTTAAAGTTTAATTAGTTATTTAAGATGAAATGTTTGAACTAAGCAGTTTAAGTCTGCGGGAGATACGGGTATCTACCTCCGCAGGCGTAGTAATTACGAAATCCACCGACGCGGCCTCCAATTACAAAATATTCCCTAGAGATTCCAATTAAAACGCTCATCCGCAAAATTCCAAGGAAACTTTCGACTCTAACCCTCCCTTTCCTCCTGATGCCTAGCACATCAACCTTTCTCTGTTACTCTCTTGGATTATGGCTTCCTTTGAATTCTTGGGTAACTTACCTCCGACAAACGTATTCTTGCTTTAGATGGAATGCCTTTCGCGTTATACGAATTTAATAGATGAATAACTTTTGTAAAATAATTGCATATAGTCCAACTCCGTTTTCCAACAGCATAGAAATAGTAAGTACTAAAGATTCTCAGATTAAAGGTAACTTATACCAACTTCATATTCTATTTATTATTTTATAAACCATCTTGAAATAAAGAACCTGTAACAGTCAATATAGACAGATATTTAGAGAACTTCAGCTTAAAAAAAACGGATGGAAACAATAGATTCAGGAATTTCATTAAATTAAATGTGTTTTGATATTGTCTACATAAGTCAAAGAAATGTAGAAAGTAGAAAGATCTTTCTTGTTTAATCCCCGTCGCGGGTCTGTGGGCACGCTCGCGGTATTTAACTATAAGTAATAATGTGAAACAATATATCGCGGCGCTTAAGAGTTCGCTACATAAAGCTCGCCCCGAGAATAAATGGATTACTCGTGTCCGCACCGCGGCGCGCCATCTAGCGGGGGACAGGCGAAGCTATGAGTTATTGTTATTGCATGGATTTCCCTCCTTCCGGTCTTGTTTTCACTCACACCCCAGTCTGGTAATATCATAAAAGTATAAAAGGAAAACAATATATATTTCATAATTAGTATACCTAGGAATAAATTAAAATAAATTTGCTTATAACTTTTAAAAATAACATAACATAACTAGGTTTTACACAAGCACATATAAGTGATAATTGTAATCTTTACTAATCGTATACGTAAATAAAACCTACTTGGATGTCATAATACCATTATCAGAGGATGTGGATAATAAAAGATAATTGGAATTTAATTCAAATTTCTCTGATATCGATATAGTGTAATGATGTTATTCGCTATCGATACATATCCGTTCGTTCGATTTTATTATTCGAATGCGATCGTTGAAGCATTCACTTAACTTAACCTTGAACACGAGACTTTTCTTTTAAGAGGTTGAATCGTATTGGAGCATGATTATTATTGTCTTAATTTGTCAATATGTTAATGAAATGGGTTTTTAAAAATCTGCATTTTAACATTTTAATTATAGATTAAGGTCATTTACATTAAACTTCAAGCGGTGCTTCTATGACTGTGTTTTAATTAATTAATGCAATCATCCTCATTTTACTGGGTAAGTACATGAAAAGTTCTGACTGTTGATCGACCGATGCCAACCCTTTGAATCTGTTGAACCGACAGCTCATCATCACCAGTAATACTTTTAATGAAAAATGTATATACTACTTCAAATTTAAAGGTAAGTTTAACTGTACGTGATTTCAGATTACAGTTTACCCCTCTATCTTATAAGGAAGGCAACGACTACCAGTTAATTAGCTAACCAACACAAGTTTACATCTGTACGTAGTTAAAGCGTAAGCGAGACGGATAATGGAAGACTCAGCTTATTTGCGAGGCAGTAACGTCGGCCATCATCAGAACACCCGCGTTGCCTCGTAATCATCACCAATTATTTTTAATTCTCGTTAAACTTGCTTCACTTCGCGATAAAAACTTAAGGTTAATATTAACTATGTTTTTATGAGGTTATATTCAAGATGCAGACAATTAACGATATGTGATTACGATAGTGTTATCTATTCGTATCTTTGTTTCTTTTGACGAAAATGTCAGATAGGTTTATTGTCACTGTTGTCACATTTAATATAAAACAGTTAATGGAAATAATTAATGATACCAAAATATTACATTATTGTTTACATATAATTAATTAAACAAATCGTTTCAGTCCTTTGATATTTAGGTAATTAAAAATTTAAAAACAAAATATTCTAGATAGAGACTTTGATAATTATATTATTGTATAAAAAGATACTGCCTTCACAAATGTGTTTTGTACTAATAAAGAATAATTTAACTTTTTGATATTTTTCCATATAAATAGCCTTATAATATGAAAAAAAAAGTTCATAATAGGAGAAAATATGCCGTGACAACAGTATTAATTATTCATTAACCTAAATTCCTTTAAAATAATATTTATACGTATAAAGAAATAGGTTGAAACGTATTATTAAGGAACAGAACAATAAACATTCTCAAGTCGCGGTGGTATACCGTAACCAAGTCAACTGAAATTACATTCCTGTTTCCCTTTTAATTAGTGTAATTAAGGCGCTCGGATTCCGACTGCTAATCGGTCGGGAACAAACCTCAATAGCTATTGTTCTAAGCAATGTTTACATCCAATTTCACTAATAAAGGAGTAAAATTAAATGGAAAATACCGAGAGATTTAAGTACTATTATAAATAAATTTTATTATAAATAGAGTATATAGAGATAGGCTCAAATATTTTTAATTTCATAAATAATAACATAAGAGTTAATTTAATAAAATATTTTGGTTGCATTGTTTTATTTATCCTTAGCATTCATTATATTCAAGTCTTTAATAGGTCCGCGTGATACGTAGTCAAGAATATTTTGTAGACCTCCCTTATACAATGCTAGCTATTTCCTTTACTATTATTGATATTGAAATTTGTATTTTATATATAAATATATATAAAGTATGTAAATTATATTTGTGACACAACATACCATCTTTATTTCAGATAAAGAAAGATACATAATGAACTTTGTTATGTTATAAATTATGTATATCGGCGAAGCCCAATCGCCTGCGTGACTTATCAAGTATTTTAACAACAACGTAGCTTTCGACCACACACTGAGAATTGTTTCAACCGGCTTAATTCATTATTAAAATAATGTTAGGAATGCTCAGCTGCAACAATTTAACTGTTTCTCTACATAATTTTATTTCGAGGCATTTAATAAACTGCTCATACGTATAGATCTTTTAATTATACCACCCACAAAGTAAGTTCTTTAATACTTTACAATTATTGATAGTCGTACTGCTAACAAATATCTAGAATAATGTACACTAGAATTTTAACAAACACTTAATTCGAGGTAGTAAATATATTTAGTCAGATTGTATTTTAGTGGAACCAAAAAATAGCTTAAAGTATTTCAAATATGTTTTTACTTTTTGTAGATGAATTTATCTTATGCGATAAAAAAAAATAGTTTACCATTTTGTCCCTCCATCGGTGTTTCGTTTTGGTGCGTGTCATGCGATGCTTGGCAGTCCGCCAGACGTCGCAAGTTCGCATCCGCGCCGTGTTTACATTAAAATGAATTATTAGAACTAAAACAAAGTTATCACAGACTCTAAACATGTTTTATACAACACAGCACTACTTTCACGTAGTAAATCTCGAACTAAACTGACGATGTGTCGCAAAGCTTTCTCTTTGCTGGCAAAAAAAACTAATTTGAATTTTCATTCAAAATTAGGCCAAATCGGCTTTCTTAGAAGCGTCTGCGCAACGGTATCATAAACATTGCTTTCATATTCATATCAGGGGTTTTGTCTATGCGATAGTTAAAATATTTGTTTGGGGCAACTTATATTGTTTGGTGAATGTAATAAATCTTCTATTTTGTTCTATTGAATGTTTTGAACAAATATGTTCTACTTTTAATTTACAATACAGTTAATTATTTAAAATATGATTATAAAAACTGTTAAGGAAATGTGGTTATGAAACACTTTTCAATCAATTTGTATCATGTTAACCGTAAACTATTATAATAAAGTATGTATATGTATAATAATGGCTTAACTAAACAATGATTAAGTGACCAAAATATATAAAAAAATACCAATATTATTTCAAGATATTTTTCCGTCTATATACTTATTCTTAAGATTTATTTTAATTATATTTTCTTTTACTCCCACACTTAAAATAAAAAATAAAGTCGCCAGGTAATTATCCGCGCTGTACGTCTTATACTATCTTATAATAGTTTATTGCATTTCGAAAATGGTTTAATGATTCTAGTGATATCAATAGTTTATAACTAAACAAATAGAGAAGCAATTTTAAGCAATAAAAATTACTTTGAATAAGAATGGGCGAAGTCTAATTGGATTGGAGAACCAGTAACAACTATATATGGGAAATAAATAAATACAATATTTTATTTATCTTTTAATTTTAAATAAGTAACATTGCAACTAATGATATCGGTTTTGACGTATTTTAAAATAATATTTTTATTTAATGTCGTAGGTTTATTGTAACCGCCATCTTTCGGCAATGCAATGAACTTGAATACGTAAAGCTTCGAAAAAGCGTTCGGCCTAAGCTTTAGAATATTAAAAATATAATTCTAGCTACATCTGTAAAATATGTTGTAATGCATTGTACTATTCTTAAATTTATATCAATTTTCATTGTTTTTATTTCCACAAGATTGATTTTTTAAACCCTACTTGGATAAATAAGTAAATGAACCTAAAGTGTATTTGAATATTTTGTAAGTAAAGGAAAATACTACTAAAATATATAGGTTACCATGAAATTCCAATGCCAAATGTTTGTGCCTCAGTAAAATAATTCCAAATGTTGCCAATGAATTCCAAATGTAAAAGTATGACAAAATATTTTAAATCACGGTATAAATCAAACTGCAAGTAATTATCATAACTAGACAAGAATACACTATTTTGGCCAAGTATAAACAACATTTTAGTATTTGGTCCAATAGTATTTGAAACTACATATTTGGGTTTGAAGAATAGCGCCCTCTATATATCATACGATGAACTATTTGCTCTGTAAACGCTACATGAATATTCAACATTTGGTATTATTTTACTGTGAGTTAAATTAAACAAAAAAAAAATATTAATGAAGTTTGCCGCGCTCAAATTGAGTTCGTGATTATTTAATCAATTCTTTATTGCAGATTTTTGACACCTAATTGTTGTTATTGAGTAAGTAGTAAGTGAGTACTGTAGATGTAATGTTGAGACAAACAAATAATTTTGGTTAGGTAATAATAATTATTGTTGATGAAAATATTAAAAGATCATCTCTAAAGGTAAACATTTTAAAATAAATGCCAAAATATATTTTTTTAAATGATTTAAAAAGAGAGAAAATAGGTTTTGGGATAAAAATCATTCAGTCAAGTCTGCCAAATGTTCAGTATATCTGACTCTAAGACCCTCCCATCTTGCTCCAACGGAGAACTCTATTGGAATGCAAACAAAAGTATTTTTTGTACATGTGTGCATCAGACACTCCACTGCGATAGCACGTTCCGTCGATCAAGCGACGCCATACTTGTTGATCTTTTGTCCCTATCGCTCTTATGGCGATATCAAATGCTGAATACAAAACGCATTTCGCCGTCTCCCTCGCACAGACATGAGCATTGAGGAAGAGGCTGATTGCCTTCTTTTGATTCGAGGATGGGCATGAAATATTCGGAATTAAAATATGGCGGGAGTTCGTCGTCATCCGTTTCTCTCAGAACAAGTTCAACTTCATTTATACTCGAATTTAATTAAACCGAATTGGTTAGACACTAACAATATCTACTTAAAAAAAATCTCTCAGTCTTGTTGTTTGACTTAAAACTCTTTCCACTAAAACATAACTTTTTGTTCGCGTTAAACATAATTGTAACATACCGTTAAGGCAACGTCGTGCAGATGTTTCAAAGAATTTTCTTTATACCATATTGATGAGATCTGGAAACAATAAAATATAAAGTGTTATTCATTTTATTACAATGATGATAGTTGAATTTATTGAAATAATTGTACAATAATTATAGACCTTTACCCATTTTAGTAATATTTATACTTTAAGACTTCAAAACCACGCATAAAATCGATCAGTTGCCCATTGCTGTAAAACCACGTATTAATTAAATTAAACTTTTTCTTAGTTTTTCTCCATAATATGTAGTCGTCTCGTAAATTAGGGCCAGGTACCGAGTACTGAGTGCAGTAACGCGTATTATTTACAGCCTCGCAGCGCCGCGGAGATAATCTTTACTAAGTGCACGTTTTACAGGTCGGCGCGGTGCCCGCCACTTCACTTTATGGTAAGTTAAGCAAATATTAATGGCGGAGAATTTACGGCCCGCCTTTAAAGTGATGGCGGTCCTAAGTTGTGTTGCGCCCACGCGGAAACCACTACGCCTGATATGTTTGCTTTATATTTACTTTCATTATTTATATAAAAACCTTTTAGTACAACTCACCGTCTAATAGATACAATAAATGTGAGAGAAATTAAGTAACAATTTTGCACACATTAAGTCTGCCATAGATAAAACATTCACCTTAATTCATATCGAAATTAAAAAAAATATTATCTGTATCAACAGTATTATATAAAATACATAGCATATAGTAACTACTTAGGATCACTGTTTACTGTACTAATATATCACTGTACTAGCTTACAATTTCTCCTTACATATAAGAAACAGATATGCATCTCTTTCTTGCAAATCGTTTTAGTTAAATTAAAATTCAACGGTCACTGTTACCGTTATGAAACTATAAAAAAATATTTCACTACCCTACACACGACATTAGATCATTAGAAGGAAAGCGCATTAAAATCAACATTTAAAGTAATGAAACAGATTATATAAACGCTAATATAAAACCATTAAGGAAACGGGGTTCTTTATCGCAGCAACAAGTTAAATTGTGGATAATAAAATATAATTTACAATGATTTGCAGCCCGAGGAGGTCAAGAGGCATGCGCTAGGGCACGCAACGTCACAAGTTGAGATTGATACACACAATAAAGTGAATTTATTGCGATGCAGCCGTAAACAAGGCTCTAAATGGCTAATCATAATCGCAGTTTAACGTATAAACACTGTCCACTCATACTTTTAAAAAATACGAAGTTATTTTTATTTAAGTGACGGATTGCACAACAACTGTAGCACTCAATTATTAAATGACATCTCTTAGTGTAGATTTAGCAGGAGAACCAACACTAAGGGGCTATTAATAACACATAAGAGGTTAATGTGAAAATAGATAAATCGTAGAACGAAATATGAAACAAATTTTGTACTGAATTCAAAATATTTTTTTTTATCAAATCCGCACTAAAAGATGCTACTTAAATGATTTTGAGAGTAGTAGTTAATATATTAAAAATATATTATGATAAGACAAAAGTAAAAATGAAAAAAAACATACATCGTACGTCCTTCCCACGGTAAATTAGGCATAACGAATATTTACATAATGTAAAAAACTGTTGAATGTAAAAATTATATTCCTCTTGTTTTCAATGACCGTGAAGTATTGTAATTTAATTTGAATGTTACAAATGAGGTTATGCGAATTACGGTTGTTAACTATACTTAATTTTTTTAAATAAGAAGTTATGTGACGAAGACAAACTGATTAGTGGAACAAAAAATTATAATACAATTTATTGTGCTTAGATTAAGATATAATATTAAAGATACACATTGGTAGTTACTATATTTTTGATAGTTATTTCATGGTACTTGTTCATACTATTCTCATTATTACAATGAAGTATAATTGGTACAATCATCAACAAAAATAAATGTCAAATTATCTATGATATTGCCTCATCAAACGGTCCGCGAGGCGTCTCAATAACAGTCTAATAAAACACACGGAAGGAGTCACAATGCTCCATAACCTACCGCAAAAGTTTGACATTACAACGTCGATTGTTTCATTGTTTACCGTATAAAATTTATAGTACATACCGTACACTTTATGAGAACACCGCAGTGTATTGACCTTTAATCGCCTGATTACGCTTTTTTAATGGATATTTGTTAATATTTTATTGTCGACTTGCGATAAGAGGCCGTTCCTTCTTATTTGCCTTAATGGATCGTTGTTTTATTGTAAAGAATTTTATGTTCTGTTCGATTTTAACATTTTACAACTTTATTAAAATTATACAGTTATTTTAAGTGTTAATGTTTTTGAATTGTATCCAACAGAATATTAATTATTATAATTAAAGCTAATATTAGATTAGTAAATTTTATTGTAACAAAAAAAACGAATGTTCCTTTTTACGTGCTCTTATTTTTAGCAACGTCCTGGCTATAACCATATAAACAGCTGAACTATAGAAAGAGAGCGATCTACGGCAGGCAGACAGTGGCCTGTAACTCCGTTTCATTCAAAGGCGAAGCTGCCGATCACCCAAACACCGGTTGTTTGGTGATGTTGTAAATCAAATCATCAATTATCGACAATCGTTTACACTCGCGACGCCGCCGTGTAAACAATCCGAACGTTAAAACTGCTGCTACCGACGTTTTACGGCTATAAGATTTGGAGGAAAATCGATTTTATTCGCTTGCTTTCTAATCGATTCATGGTTAAAGTCGCGCGGAGGGAGCGCTCCGACGATGATATTCTGACTTTTTTCTATAGGAAGTGGTTAGCGGATACGGCTGGAGGATGAAAGATGGACGCTAGATATAAACAACGCGCCCCGCGCCTACGATATTAAGGCCCAATCCCATTTTTTTCATGAACTACTTGATACATTTTTACTTTCACAAACTAGTGATCTATTAAAGTAGATAAAAATACATTTGACCATTTAGATTTTTTTTATATAAGCTTAATGATCTATTCAGTTATTTATAAATATTTTTGGCAAGAAATTATTATTTTACTATAATGAAAAATATGAAAAGTATGCTATTTTAATTCATAATTCTTAATCTAAAAACTATTTAAAACAATTTTCCATTTCCTTTATAAGTAATATTTAAATTGACAAATGTCACTGATGTATTTGTAAAAAACCTCTAAAAGCGATTTGCTTAATGCAACATAAACAGACTGCATTATATTAAATTAAAATTTCTTACCTTATTCCAATCTTCTAGATTAAAATAACCTTTTTAAGACACTCAACTGATAGTAGTAATAAAGATAAAGTGAAGACTCGCGGCCGAGTGTGGCCGTGGAAGAGCCATCGGGACAACTGAACACGGCCCACCAACAATTGTAGCACATATTTATGCCGCTAACAAAGCACCAACAAATTGATATGTTTATCTACAAAGGACAATAAATTCATTCAGCCCGGGCCCACCCTTTAGCGAGGGGATACACCCTTCTGTTTAAAAAATTGCGAAATATTACATAAATAATAAAAAATATTCGGGCACCCCATGGATGTCCCCTATCATTCCGTGAGAGATAATTCTGACCAGCCTATAGTTCCGGTGCAATGGTCTGTAAAGCTTTTGAAACTTTAACATCATACATTATTCATAACAAATATCTAACTTTGTATCTTCTTTAATATAAACTTTACCGAATAACTTTACATAGGCTTGTAAACATAAAATCAGTCCGATGTTGCAAATGGTAGAAATTATTTTTTTAGCTTAAGTAGTTAAAATTTCTTCTAAATGTATTTTATTTGTAAGCTTTGTGATATAGATAAGGTATCAAATAATTTAATATTAATGTGCGTTAAAGGTTTTTAAAGCTCTCATTACAAAAAGCCTCGCCCGTAGAACTTGTCTACGACATTATGCGTGGTTCGATGATTTAAGCAATCAGCAAAAACATAAAACAATTCGTGTGAGTAAGTCTAAAAAATATAGACGCCTTTATGAAATAAATCTGTTCATCCAAAAAGTGAGTACCACCACAAGAACTCCGTTACTAAGCCAAGACGATAAGGAATAGATATATATAGAAAACAGAGGCATGTGTTAAACAGAAACTTGAATATTGATTTAAGTTAAAAGTTAAGTTCCAGAGTTATATAATACATTATGTCCCTTATGTAGTGATTCAAAGCATCGTCGTTTCTATATATAAAAAGATAACCATTTATTTGTGTCATACCAAATTTAATAAACAATATTAATAACCCGCAGATTAACTCAGATACAAAAAATGAATACAATCGATTCGTTTACTAACCCCTTCGCACTGTATAACCCTATATAAGGCTATAAAAATATCAAATCGAATCGCGAATAGGGGTATCCTATGTTTTAATTTTGGGTGTGATCGTTTGATAGGAAAAGTTATAATGACTATGGGGGCGTATAATTGTAATCATACCATAATTAGTCCCAGTGGATCATTTTTAGACTGAAATACACTGTTTTTATGACAATAAAGAAACATAATAGCTAAGAACTTATATATTATTTACTTATGGTCATATAAAATGAAGTGGAAGAAAGGCTCTAGTAAATTTAATGTAATATTTAAGAGGCGAAATTTAGTTTATGCGAAACCCTTTAAGTACGCTAAAAGGTTTTTCTAGATGTTTTTAGTTTTATTACAAAGAGACTATAAATCCACGGGAGGTACTTTCTTATAATATGAACCCGATATACTGTAAACATGTGTAGTAGATTACTTTTAGGTAAAATGATAGTTTCAAGCTTTTAGAATCACATCCACACGTTGTATAGTATATATAACGGTCATAGACTTCCTAGAGATAAAACTATTTTGTCTCTACGAGGTCTCTATATATCTACACTAGCTGTCGCCCAGGACTTTGTCCGCGCGGGATTATAAAATAGATAGTAGCCGATTCTCAGACCTACTCAATATCACTCACAAAATTTCATGAGAATTGGTCAAGCCGTTTCGGAGGAGTATGGGAACGAAAATTATGACACGAGAATTTTATATATAAGATATATATAAATAAGATATATTGTATTGTTTTAATTATGTTTAGTTTAAATATATCTACGTTGGTCACGTTTGTTTCGTTCCCGCGTAGTTAGGTATTCAGAGTTGGACTCGGATTACAACGGCTTCTAAATATAAAACACCTTTTTCTTCCACCGGTTAGCGGGTGGAGCACTAATTCTGTATGTTTACGACTCTCCGCCGCCAGAGCAGGCCGGCCCAGATACCGCTCCCACGCCGGCAAAAGTCCCTTCACACGAGCGTAGGCGAACGGTGCATCGAACCTTATAAGACAATTTTAAAACGACTTACAACCAAAATTGAATTCAACATTAAATCTGTCTCTTTCATAAATAAAAACAAAAATCTTTTATTTTTGTATTCGGTGTTATTAATTTTATACCGCAATGTTTTCCTTTCAAAGGAGAATCATAAATGACCTGGCATTTCTCCAGCTATAAATTAAAAAGAAAACAGTATTACATTTAATTCATGATCATGTGGCACTGTCTTAAAGTACTCGTTAGTCGATATATACCTACCAGGGTATTATCGAAATAACATTGGACAAAATTTATCGATATTACTTTCTTAACGAACATTGGGAAGCTCTTTGATTGAACTTGGGAATACTCTCGCGTGTTATTAAGTGGAGAATCATGTCAGGTAGAGAGGATTACATTTATCGCGCATTGGATGTAGCATTAGAGCGCATTTTATTATGGAAATGGAAACGTTATCGTAGATATTGTATACAGGTTGGTCTTGTTTGAACCAATGCTTTTATAACCGGTTTTGTTTACATTCTTTCACGTCTGGTATTTTTTTTTATTAAATTTTATTTATAATGCGCACAAAAGTTGGATCTATTTTTCAGTTAAAAGCTATTATAATTACTATAAAATAGCGTTATAAAACAATATTTATGTCTGTGAATTGATTCACAGCGTTAGAAATCGTCTCGTATATATTGTAACATGTCATAACATCAACCTCAATCATACATCAATGCAAGTCTAATTCAAATACTTCCGGAAACATTCGCTAGACAAAACAAGTAAACACCATGAAACGTGAACCATAGAACTATAACAGCGTAGATTTTAATCGCATAGTAAAAGAGGCACGCGCCGAGCGATCATAATGCACTGGCTACCTATTCGTTATAAATCTCAACTTTTTATACACCACTAAACTGTTTTATTGCTTATTAACACGTGTTAAACGACTGAAGACTAAAACATTCATACAAAAGTCCGATCATTAACATTATAATGTATTACAGTTATACTGCCCCGCGGGTTTAACTTATAACTAATTGCCCATGCTTTCTCGAAGCTTTTGTTCATGCATTTTCCACCATGTAAGAAGTAATGATCAAGTTAAAATTTTATATCTGAATATAATAAAAATTATACTAACTAATTAAGTATTCAAATTATTTTCTCTTCTATAGTAAGTTAAGTAAAAGTATCAAAGACAATAGGAATGCTTCAATTTATTTAAACTCTTTTTCAGTAATGCTGAAACAAATTACGAAAATGGTTGAACAAAAGCTACAGCAATTTCTTTAAGTTACTCAACGTTCAAAATGCAGAAACTAGGTCGATTAATATAAAAACATAATGAACTGTTCAACACAGTATCAAATTTACATTAATAACCGGCGTAAATCAATTATTCGATTGATATAGTCAACGACTTTTAAATCGTAATAAAATGTACGAACGGCAGTCAATTTATTTATTGCCTTAAAGTTGTAAAACGATATTACACGCCATAATGACGTGTGTTATTGGCGTTTATTCTAACCATTTTACCATCAATGAGCACTTATAAAATGTTTATGATTATTATTTAATTAACACAAATTAGTGGCAACGAACAATAGTCGCGTGCCTCCCCACTGTCTATAAAACATTTATAAAAAGCAGCCGAGTTTTTGGAGATTTCATTCGATACGAATACGTTTATTTAGTACGAATTTTTTTTTACTAAATGGCCAACTACATGTTCAAAAATTCCCAACATGAAAATTATATAATTTTTTTTTATTTAACTACATAATAAATCATCCCCATTCGGTTTCATTACATACTAGTTTTGTACATAATTGCAATAAAGTCTTAGGAAACGAGTTCCCTATGTAAGCCAACAATGTGCTACAATTTAACACTGGCACCGGACCGTGTAAATTTGCCCTGATTTATTTATTGCTCACACGCAATATTAACAATGCAACGAATTTTAAAAGTGAAACGAAAAGGATTGTCTGTAAAAGGGTGTCCGAGCATTGTATGAGCGTCCTGTTATGCAAATGAGTACGCTGAAACCGAGAGTGTGACGCGACAATAGAGCAATATACGTTTTCATAAATTATCTGTGCGTTAGTTAAATTACGAACGTCTTTTGTTATAAAGAGGTTTCACTTTATCGTGTAAAATGCACAAAGCGTTCCGATATTTTAATGAGAGCAGGATTGTTAAAGCTAAGGGTAACATTTGCATAATGTTAATTTCTGGTCAAATATTTTGAGTTTTGTGGGAAACGAAAGTAATTGCATATTACGCTTTCATTATACTTTGAGCTTGAGTTGGGATCTAACGTTTACGACTTTTGTGAAGTTTGCGTGATTTTCGCGTTCGAGTTGTGATATCGAAGGATCACGCAAGGAATATACGTGAAAAGCGATCGTGTTATACATATCTCGATAAGTACGTTTACCAGTTGTTGTGATTTATATTCAGGTGCGTTCATGTTGTCGGATAGTTAAGTTTTTACGGTCACGATAGAGGGGCCGGGCGAGTGGAGCCGACGATTTGTTTATCGCTCGTAGCGGCGCGACGACAGCCGATGACGTGGTATCAACGCTGTTATGTGGATCTCTTTATGTAAGTGTCACCTTTAGTGCCCCATTTATTGCTTTTTGGTTGCGTTAAAGCGCTACAAACAACTATGACGGAAGGTATCTTCGATCTTAACATTTGGTAGGAAACTACGTGCATGTACATAGTTGGATTTGTGAAGTTAGATCCCAAACATTTTTAAGTATTTATACCTATTATAAAATGTAAGTTCAACATAATTTCAAATGTAATACAAAATAAAATATGAATTCGCAACAATCTTCAATCTTTAAAACAGTCAGAAAATTCGAATTTTAAGTAGATGATAAATATTACATTTATCACACACTTTAGCAAATATTTGCCCCGAAGAAAAGTAAAAGGTAAATTTCAATTAACCATCTAAATAAAAGTTCATCACAAATGTTATCCGTTCTTAAATGGCAACTCTGACCGCAATTTGCCGCAAATCGAATCAAAGATGGCGTCGGTAACCGCACAGAGTGAAGTCATACAGGGAGTCCGTAATAAAATAGAAACGGTCCGGATCACAGGCTGTCCGGGCATGATTACTATGAATCACCATAAATCAAACCCGCAGTAGCCCGCAGGCTAACTCTAATTGCACTAGATCTCTCCCGGAGCCGCTATAAATCATACATTTCGGTTGTGTGCGGGTACAATTTTTGCTTTATAGGTCGGTTTTTGTGTCGTTAAATCCGACTGACTGAACTTTCGGGTCTGTTTGCAGGATTAACGACGAGGTTTTTATCTTTCAACGAAAATATTACTGACATCATTTAGGTTAATATAGATTTGTACAAATTCAGTTTTCAGAAGGACGAACGTAATGTCTACAAATTTTATTATTACAGTTACCTATATGAACAAATTATTACACCTCTTGTATGTCCTAAGATAACCTATGAAGATTAGATTGATTAAAGTTAAACTTAAAAATGATTAAAACTCTGGTATGTAAAGTCTTCAATTTCTTGTTAAATTAACTGTGTGTTCTGATGGACAGCAATCAATATAAGCTAGGTCGTTGCTTCACACGTATAGAGTCATTTGGAGAGTTAATCCATCGTAATTGACTCTCGCTGAGAGAGCAATAAATGGTCATCGAGAGTGCCGATAAACTCTCTCAATTAATACAATGGCTTGTCTCTATAAATCTGTGGTAAGTTGAACCACTTTGCTCTTATTTAGGTTCCGTAATTCGATGCTTAGGAATCCATACTTTTCTTTTCCAATTTATGTTTAAATATTTGGTAATTACTTAAATTACGAATTTAACACTGTTCCAATTAAAGATCTTTGTTCTTGAAAAAAGTCGAGTTGTTTTTAAAACAAATATTACAATTAAAACGTTAGTTATTTGTCACAATATATTTTAAAGACAGATATTATCTTGGGGGCTTCAGTTCTGTAAAACAACGGCGACGGTCTTGGACCGTAAATAAGACTGGCATTTTGTGAACCTCGCCTAGTATTTTACGTGCATTGGCAAATACTTACGTACAATGCGACAATAAACCGGGTCGATAGCGAAACGTGCGAATTTAAGGTCACCGGTTAGCGAAAATAAAGCTTTACGACATTAACGTAACGGTTTAATATCGTTTGCGAAGTTATTTCGTCTTGGACTTTAAAAGACGCCACGCCAGCAATGGCGACTCACGATTTGAAAACAGATTTATGATCGGCCACGATAACGGGCCTGCGATAAAAATTTTGCCATACCAAGAAGCACATATAGTTATATACTTTAAGTATGTACAAACAGTCATATTACATACATGACAAATGCTAACTCATATCACAACATATATGTGTATAAGTATATGAAAAGGCGTAGAGTGAACGTGGCACACGATGCTATATCGAGATCACGAGTTTTAGTCGTGAAGATATTGCATTTTATAGCTTTCCAGTCACGCATCTGAAGGTCTAATTAACAAGTTGTTCGTGTTCGAATACACTGGAAATATTCGTATGGCACAAAGGATAAAATTATCCCTCGATATTTTATGCGTCATCATAGCAGCAACTGTTCTCAATCGTATTTGTAAATGATTTAAGACTTAATTGTATGGAAAATGAACAAGCAGAGAATAAAGAACATAACTGGCATACACACAAAATCTTACTATCCTACTATTACTATATTACTTTATCTATTTTATACTATATACTTATCTTAGTAATATTTATTTTAAAAGCGAATGTTTAGATGGATAGATGGATGTTTGTTTGAAGGTATCTCCAGAACGGCTGCACGGATCTTGCTGAAATTTTGCATAGATGTAAACCACAGTCTGGAAGAACACATAGGCTACAATTTTCTTCCGCGACGTAGCAGCGGGCGATAGCTAGTAATATCTTAAAATGATATGTTACACATTTTCTTTAATCAACATGTGCATTGCACATTTTTATAATACCACAGCCGCATTGCTGATTTAATAGATACTAAATCTTGTGGCGACCTTTTTCAGTCAGTTGATATTTTCACAATCAAACGTTTATTTTCACAGATGGCGATGCCCCACCGCGCCACGCTGGTGAACAATAAATTTTAATACTTAGACTATGAATCGTCTGAACGATCTAGACTTTTATTATTCTAAAGTATAAGAGGAAAATAAATTAAAATTTTAAAGTAGGTATAGGTAGCTACGTTTGAAACATTTGGTACCTATTATAAAATGAACATTTAAGTGAATATTTGGTATATTTAAAAGCTTTTTTTAGCTTAAATCTAAATACATATATTTCAAACTCATATGCATATCGAATAGATACGGATTATATTGTATATTAATGCGATATTTAAATAATTAACATTTCCAGATTCCAGAAAATCTCTATCTTATCTAATAAAATAGA
Organism: Papilio xuthus; assembly: GCF_000836235.2. Classification (NCBI taxonomy): domain Eukaryota; kingdom Metazoa; phylum Arthropoda; class Insecta; order Lepidoptera; family Papilionidae; genus Papilio; species Papilio xuthus. The sequence continues at coordinate 2,473,461 of NW_013531726.1, forward strand.
TTTCTATTCAAGTTTTTATTTAAATAATATTTAGTAACAAAATTTTAATCATAACGGTAACTTCAATTTAAAATAGATTGGCTTCTACTTTATATCTCTATTTGTTTATATCTCACATAATTTGTATAACTACCAGAAACATTTGAAAAAATATATTATAAAATAAAACTATTGAATAAAATTCTACACAGTAAATAATTATTTAATACTTCATAAAATTAAATTTACGATTGCACATTAGTAATAATTTGGATAACCGTTTTCAATATTTGTTTTTTATCTGTGGAGTTACAACACGTGCTAGTTTATTAAATGAAGTTAAAAAATACTTACATTAATTTACAATATCCTTGAGGCAACACAGCATAGTCATTTTATTTAATTATTTTACAGGCAATTTCAAAAGGTCACGGAATTAACCATTTAACCGAACAAAATAGCTCTTGTTAAAGAGATATTTATGTAACAAAATGTTTTAGTAAACACATTCTTCGTAAAATATTATCGTAAAAGTTTTCCACGCTTAATTCTTTAAAAAAAAATACGAGTGTCAAGAAACATCCGCCATGTTGCGGGGCAGCGTGCGCGCGCGCGCTCTAACGCGAAATTACGTGCTGCGCGCGCACCCACTGGCGGGTGTAAAAATAAAATAAACTTAAAACAACGTCATTTGTGCACGTGTGTGCGAGCCGATATTTATTTATAGGCTAGTAGCTATGTAAATATAATCAAAGAAGTCCAGCCCGACGCTCCTTGCGGTCGACGCAACGTCTTAATTCGTCCACCAGCCCTACTCGTACCTACACCACACAACACCACACCCAGTTTTTGTTGATTTGTTTTGACTTTACATAAAAATATAGTTATAGGTACAGTTAAATAATATTACTGTTTTTCATTTGGTATCTTTAAATTCAATAAACGTATGACCACATCGTTGCTGTAGTCACTCTTCGTAAAGTTAAATAGGTTCTCGTAATTTGTTGCTTTTAAGCGGATTTATTACGTTTTTTGATTTCTAACTACATTAATTAGTTTGTAATTATAAATCCTTGCTAGGTTAATTAATCTTAAGTCAATGTGAGATTGTAACGGTTCTTTTTCAACTTTTTAATTTCTCTTTTTAAGAAAAGTTCGTAAAGTGCAATAAATACTTATTTTAATGTGACATTGACAAATTCTATAAGGGCTGAGCTTTTATACTTTCTTCTAGACATAGTACAAAATAATAAGAAAATAAATTTATATTTGAGTTGGTATTTAAATAATATGAGGTTTGTTTTATAAATATAAAAGCGTTTATAAGGCTTAGCGCAGCGCAGCGCGGGATTAAGCCGGTCGGGATATTGCGGAGCGTTATTTGAGAGCGGCGCGGGCGGCCGGTCGACGACCCGAACCCCACGCCTGTTTGCCGCATAGGGTTGTCGATTATACCAGAAAGATAATTACATTCCATTATATATTAAAAGTATGTGCAATAGACGATCTGCTATATCTATCAACGAAAATGTGTGTATTTAAACATAAAACGATGTAGAGACACGGAGTCTTTTCGCAAAATGAACTGACGCGTAATAGTTCCCTCAAAATAGTTTGCGTTTCAAAGCTGATTTGGAGATTGTGAAACACTATCGACGACTTTATGTCACAAATAATTTCCAAGTCGCTTATTTAGGACTTATTTCAACAGCGTGAAATCTGCCTTTAGTGAAATAGAAGACCTTATATGACAGCTTTTGTGAAAGGGAACAAAACTTAAGTAGGTATAGATACATCTTAAGCTACGACTCGACGAATCATAAATAATATCCTTCATACTTCCCTTAATATATCTTATAAGGATGATTATTATTTTTTTTTTAAAAATGCAGAAATTGCTCATTTGATGGCCCTGTGAAAAATCCATGCGGACGCTTTTTAATTTTACTTCGCAGCTGACAGACGCCTGTATAAACACGCCCTTAAACATAATATAGAAACAGCCGTTACTTCGTTTACACGGAGATATTGCTTACCTACGAAACTAATTATTTTTGACCAATAATAAGTACGTTATACACGAGTAATTATCAAAGAAAAAAGTGAAATTTAATTGCTTTTCTCCAAATTACTTGTAAGTTTCAGTTGATTTGATGTGTTTATATCAATTCTGCAGTTTATGACAAAACCATGATGTTATATTTTTATGCCGGGTCGGGGAATTAAGTAACCTAAAATATTTATACGTAAAGCTTACCACCGAGATCTATATCGTTAGGTCGTAAAATTTTCGTTTGTGGAAACAAAATAATTACCTACTAAGCGGATTTTATATTTAGAAAAAAATTATAACAACTTAATCGTTTCCTTAAAATTGATCAAGCTGATAGCGTTTCAGTGTGTAATTTATTGTTGGCGATCTAAGATCTAAAAGACAAGAAAAAAGAACATTTATCTTAATATCAATTCCTAGTCGTAAGCATCCCTTACGTCCCTTACCTATGTAGATTGAAGACAAAGTTCCCCTTCGCAGAAGCAACCCCCGCCCCTTTAAAAACAATAAATATGTCAGTGGGGGATATTACACGGCGTTAAGACGAGGCCTGTGTCTTCAACTAAATTATTGCTTAGGAAGTTTTCCTGATGAGTTCTCTCCTACAAAATAATTTTCTTATTTCTTATATCTTTTTTGTTGGATTAATTTAGTTTTTACGTGGTTGGATGAGTTGTTTATATTCATTATAATTTGATAAACTATTACAGCGTTTGCTAGTCTTATCAGTATTGTTATGAACATAATATTTAAACTATATATTAGTACAAAAGCCAATCCCAATAAAAGTGGTTAACATCAAACTGCATTTATAAATATTAACATATCATTATTTTTTAGACTATGGTTAATATATTAATAAGATAATTCGAATAATAATTGTTCACGATTTAATTTATAGAAAAAAGACTACTATTATACATGAGGATACAAAATTAATGTAATTAAAGAAATTTTAATAAAACTGCCATTTAACCACCGTTATCAATATCTTACGATAACATTTCAGCAGGTTGCTTGAATTAAAATTACCCTAATTGAATTTATAATCTAAGTAAAGCGATACATAATAAAATTAAAATTATCATAATTTTATTTACAATCTACTTATCGTAACAGATAACGTTGGAGAAGCACACATAAAAAGGATGTCCCATATATTAGTCAGACTTAGTAAAAAAACTTTTAGATACATTGTTACAATGCGTCGGTTCTTACAAAGCAAACAAAACGGCTTCGCAAAAAGTCAGGAAAAAGCGAAGCAAGGAAAAACAACGACATCCATAAAAGAAAGAGCAAAGTCGGGACCTCGCTCGCTCGGCCGCCATTGGCTCCCAACGCGCGCGCCGCCCGCCACCCGCCTCTCCCCGCCGACCGTAACTCACTCTTCACTTGTTTTACAGCCGCCATTTTGTGACGTTCGCCCGAGGCAGCCCGCTCCTATGCAATACTTCCCAAACTTTTACGATACTTTTGATGTTAACTTTATTTTGGCTTAAAATTGAAGTTTCTGTAAGACGAAAGCTAAGAATTTCCTAAATGACATCGAAGTAGATGAATAATAAGTTGATAAAAGCTGGCCCTAATATAACGGATTGACAAACTGATCTGATTATTTTACAAAAAAAAATCTGTGAAAATCTGCGTTTATTGGAAAATTATAAAAATTGAATTTAGAAAGGTGGTTTGCTATTATTATATGTTTTTAATATAACTATGTAACACATAAAAATATAGCAGTTTGAGAAACGTTGACCCAGTCCGTACTCCTCGACCGGGACCGGACCGCTTTGCGTGTGTGCGTGACTCGTGTATTTATATTATACATGTAGTAATGATGTCATGTTGTAAGGTAAGTATTTTTCGTAAAAATATTCACAAAAAATCCAAAGAAACAAAAACATTTTAGGTAAGTGTAGTCACGTATATAGTTCTTTTTCAATTATTTAGACAATTTAGACACCGTAATTCAATCGTTTAATTAAGACTAAATTTTATATACAGTACGATTTAAATAATTGAGCTTCTAAATAATTTACAATAAAATATTGTGTGTAAGTTATATAAATTAAGAGAAGAATATTTATTATTCCACGGTAAAGTAAATTTTTCCAATGCAGAATTTCCTCTCTTGCGACGACGTATCTTTACTTACCTACTCATTAACTCTAGTCGTAATTTAACAAAGGTTCACATCCATACATGCATGAGGGGAATAATGATTCCATCTCCTCTACCTTTACGTCTTAATTACAGTTGTTACAATCAGAACTCATTAAAGTTAGAGTAGCCAAATTGAATGACAAATATTAAATGATGTTGGAAAACACTACATTTTCTAATAATCTTTTAAAGAACAATATTGATTTAAAGCCAACCTCTCAGAAGACGAAAAAAAAATAGTTTGGATATTCAAATAAACAATGAATATCTAAAACAAGAGCTTCGTTTAAAAGACAACACGTACACTTATGTACATATTTTATTGACATGTTTTTGCACTTAATAATTGTTCTAAAGTAAATAAACATCAATTCGAAAGTACTTAAAAGGTTAAAATGAGAGCGCGGGGTTTCACATTTTATAGAGATCGTTTATAGCGGTAAAGCGACTGTAAACTTTGGGTGTCGAACCACTTAACCCTTGCTTATGCTTATACACTAGGCCCATGGTCCTATATACATATTTAGAGTATATGACCTTCCAAAACATTCGCTTGGATGAACCAAAAATATCCATTCTTTTGCCCGAATACCAAAATTCACTTGACGTCTTGAAAATTACTCGTATTAAAATAAAGATTTAAAGTGGTGATGTTTTTGATTTTTTTTATTATAAACTAATATTTTAATAAACATATCCTAAATGAAACCTTATAAAAATAATAAAAAACACTCAATTCTTGGAACGGAATGTAATTTTAAAACGTCGGGAAAAATAAAAGGTATGAATTATATTCTTCCAATTAAGTTATAAATTAGCCTGGACATAAACTTAATGATATAGGTACGGAAAGTAGGTTTAATTTTTTTTGGTATTATAATGCGAGATATCCTGTCATCATATTTTTATTGTTTTAATAACTTAAATTAAAAGGCAGATTTAAATGTTGTTAATGGAAAAGTATATACTTCGAAGATTCAAATAATTTATGTTAATTAAAATTTTAAAATCAAATCTCAGTAACATTTATGGTATGTCTATTTTCATAAATAATTTCAGAGACATGCCCAAAAATGTTGTAGCAACAGCCATGACTTGACAAAAATCGCGCCGGGTACTAGCCATGGTGTAAGAGGGTTAACGTATATTTAAGCTAAATGTATTTGAAACATCGTTAAAGAATTTATTTTAAGGCCCTGAACTTATGCTTAGGGTAAATTATATCTTAGTTGTATGAGATTCATAAAATCTATTTCTTTTGGCTAAATTAACCCAAAACATTATTTAGAGCCTGATCTATTATAAGAAAATTAACATATGAAACAAAAGAATTGCACATATTCCTTTATGTTTGGGACATTTAAATATTCATGGCGTTCAAAACAAAACATATTTCGTTTTAGTCGCCGCATTACCTTGCATGACAAAAGGACACAAATAACGATCCAATTTGTGTCATTTACATAACAATTATCTCACAATTTGTTTACAGTTTTACTTATCACCTCACATAAATTTACATTGGTTTGTGGGTTTTGTTAAAAAGGTTTTGTACGAAAGTATTGTCAAACTGTTGTCAAGAATTAGTTCCACGTGAAAAGCGAAGAATAACGAATAATAATCAGAGTATTATCAATAGAAAACGGATAAAGCAATTAATTTTAATTCCCAATAGAGACGAGCTCTCCTCTCCTCTCATCCTCCTCTTTAACTATTCCCTGTCCCTTATTTTAAATTGATTCTTAAGTCCGTTTTAGATACATACATTTTATAATCCCATGTTCTTTAGTTGTATTTAAAATATTTTACAACAATTTACGATTTTCTTCTGGTCTAAAATCAAGCATTGGCACTACCCGTATATAACTGTAAACCATTATAGGCACCTGAAAGATTGATGAGTTTAGAAGCACATTTCTAAAAATATCAGGATAAGGAAGAAGCTGCCATGTGTCGTTGATGGGCGCTGAAACACCGTGGTTTAAAACCGATGTGCAATATTGAACCTTATTGCTTTTGAAAATTGAGAAACTTAAGAGGGTTATGCCATGTGTAGTCCACCTTATAGGTGACGGGCGATGCGTCGATACATTTCACAATTGTCGTAAACTCCTGGAGACGGAAGGGGAGCGCAGTAAAATTATCATTTTATGCCGTTCGACGACTGAAATGACGCAGGAATGCTGTAAAACTGATTTATTGGACACATCCCGAGAGTCACGTGCTGAATTTTTTAAGAGTTCTTTGTTTTTAGATAACGGAGACAGATGGGAATATCGATTTATCTTCTATAGCACAGTGCACTTTTAATGCCAATAAAAAAAGAATATAATCTCATTTAACCTCAAATTCCACTATTGATAATTTTCAGCCACAGTTCCATTAATTTTAAAATTAAGGATGCTCAAACACAAATTTGTTCAATTCGTTTTTGTTATTCAAATTAAAAATATATGTCCGTAGTTCCATAGATTAATACTGAGAAATAGGTAGGTACTGGAACCTACTTCCATTGGTCATTTCGACAATTTGATTAAGTTGGCGCGCCACCGGGGCGTTTTATTACCCTATATTTTCTGATTAGACCCTCTCTACTGTCGCCCGAACTTCGCTCTGTCATAGTTCGCACTAATAAACCCGGATGAGATCGAATTATTAGCGCAAACACAGAACGATACGTGTTCGTGTAATTACACTTCAATAAATATTTATACAATTATAACTTCGTAACGTAAGTTAATTGGAAAAATATTCATTACAAATAATAACACTTAAAATGTTAATAAAAATCTTATCTGTTTCTGAGAATCCTCTAAGTTACTATGGATAATTAAAGGCGCATAGGAAACAATAACAAAAAGTTTTTCTTTAAGTAAGTTTTCGCTTATTATTAACATGTTCAATTTGTTCTGCTCAACTTCCATGACTAAGGAAGTATTAAAACAATGAAGTGTCTATTTAAAATAATAAAAGCGATTTAAACACACATTAAATTGGTAAGTCAGTAAACCAGACGCGTGAAAGATTATGGCGATAAATGAATGAAGGAGCAATCGGCGCGACCTCTCGACTCGCGAAAAACGCATTAAAACAAACAGTGCAGTAAAAATAAATCTAACTGCCTATAAAAACTGCCATAACTATCACTTAAACGCCATTGTACTCCGCAGCATCTTTTATCTTGACTGCCGTCGGAACGCATGCGATACATTGTGGAACTTTACAATATCCCACGCGAAAATTGATGCAAAAACGAGATACTATTCCAGGCGCTATCAAGAAACTATTAAAGGCTTACGGATAATTTATAGTTCGGTTGATATCCTTCAAATGAGAACCGACGTCTTGGAATTTAAATAAATGAATTTATAATACACCTAGACTAGACGATCTAAATATATAGATTTTGTCTATACTTCGATATCTTGATATTATTTGAACAACTATTCATTCAATTAAAACATTATTAACAAGCTTGTGCCTGCGACCCCGTCCGCGCGAAAGTAAAATATAAACTTAATTAGTAGTCCATATGGTCTACAGACTTTGCTCTACATTTATGCTTGATTTCAGCGAGACCTGTTTAGCCGTTCTTTTTCTGACTTCTTAACGAAGAAAAATTATAATATGCTCTACAAACTTTAAAAAACTTATTACTTAAAAGATTAAATTTCATAAAAGTGATTATGTGTTAAAATATGTAAATATAATCATATGTACAGGAAAATCTATCATTTCGTATCGTTTTTTCGTTTACTTATTTTAATAAATATTTAAATTCCAAAATGGTCAATAAAAAAGCGGGAAATATGACACCATGATAATGTAATGTATGCAAGCGAATACAAAAAAACGAGAAAAACAAGAGTCCATTATTTGAAAGAGTTAAGAAGTAAGGCAGTGGTAATTTTTATCTGACGTCGGGCGGCTTAACAGAGCAATAATAAAGGCGGTTTATTGGACATCTCGCCACAACATGTTATCGACTTCAATTAAATATCATTTTTATTAGGAATGGACCGGTACGCCCCGTGGTCACTGCGTTTTTTATGTCTACATAAATGTATCTCTATTTTTATGTATAACTTTAGTTTTTTATTACAACATGTAAAACAAAATCATTAATCGATATAGACGTATGCTTTTTTAAAGATAAAAACTACCCAAAAGCTTATAAATGTTATGTATATTTGAGTATTGAGTATCTTATTAGATAGGAACCACATTTATTTTATACACAATAGGTTTTCGATATTTTTTATTATTTACAGTGAAGGAAAACACCGTGATGCAACCTGCACATATCTGCGAAGAAATTAAAAGATATGTGTGATAGCAACCAACCCGTAGTTGGCCAGTGTGGCTGACTATGGCATAATCACTCCTAACTTATGGTTGGCTCCGAGCCCCTTGGTGAGGACCTATAGCGAGCAGGTGATAATGAGGTTTTCGATCAACTGGTATTAAAATGATAAACAAAAAATAAAGATATGTGGAGGTTCAAAGTTAAGAAGATAAATAAAAATTTACCAGTATTTTATATCCATAGTGTAGTCAGCTGGCATTGATCCATGAATCTGAAATAGAACAACAACTGGTTAGTGTAACGAACGCAGACCTAGTTCACACCCTGCACACCTATCGCAACGATAACGACTATTTATTACCAACATAAATAACCATTTCAAAGTATCATGTCAAAACATAAAAGCATTTCTAATACTTTCTCAGATAAATCACAGACAACAAAAAACTGTTGATACAATTATTTATTTATACACGCTAAAAAAGTATCAAAGGTCATAAAACTGAATGTGCGCCTCCGACCTTCAACAATGAATACGCAAAAAAAAAAGTATGGAAGATCGCTTTTCTTGAATGGTTACTTTATATGCAAATTCCTTGTAATAAAAACTGGAACCCTTCTCTCCTAGCTTTATACAGAGAGCGAGACTCGAATCCGACGTTTTATGTATTCGCGAATCGACGCTGTTTTATTGGTATCGAGTATCGATCCCTTGCCAGTCGGAATTCGGAAGTAAAGCCGGCTATTTCCACCGCTAGGATCGTGACTATTCGATAGCAATCAAATTTGATCGCTCCACATTAACGTATATTTACTTAGCAATTGTTTCCGTTGCCTAAATCGAATACATCGAATGATATTTAGACATGAATCCATAAAATATTCTCGTTTAACATATTTATATTCGATCATCTAGTTGTCACGAAATTAACTAATAGTTTTTTATAATGTTAACCGAAAACAAATATTAACAAAATTGTGACACTAGCCTCAAGAAATCACTTTAAAAAGCATTAATCAAAATAGTTAGTAAGCAATTAAAAAGTAACAAAACGATTCATAGTCTCGTTTATGATTGAAGTTGAATAAAAATCCAAGCAGCATAAAAATCATCGTGCTCTATAATAGTAACCGAAATATTCTAACACATTTATCATAACTTCAAACCAACGACTATAAACATGAAATACGAACTATCCAATTACTCCGCATATCTGTTTTCATAATTCGACTAAGATTTTTACAAGACGGCGATTGAATCTTTAAATTATTACATATAATAATCCGCCGACATGTTTTTTTTCTCTGTAAGCTTGTAACTAGAACCGTGTTGGCTCCACTATAAACTTCATAACAAACTGCCACATGATGCCATATCTTATGTATATTATGAGCTTTTTCGTTTAAGCCAAAGCATCTCAGCGACGTTTGAAATGGTCGTATCCTCATTATCGTGACAGATGAAAACCAATTTTAAACTGAAAGTAACAAAGCTAATTTTCCTTCATTTCATTCATCTCAGTAGGACGTCCAAAGAAAAGGCGTAAACCGCCCTTTAGATGTTTTACTTAACTGTTAGCAATGTCGAGATGCAGATACAAAAAGCCCGGCTTATTTGAATAAAGAAACATTTTATATTTAGGATGATCTCATGAAGAATCCAAACACTTGTATAAACATAAAAATTAGACTTATTTTTAAGAAGGAAACGTTACGACGCCCCCGTGTGCGATACAGTGTCCTACAGATTTATGTGCAGATTACATTCGATATTTTAAGTTGACTTGTTTTTATACATTGTGGGGGCTTTACCTTTTGTACCTTTGCTGTGTGTGCCTTAGGATTAAGGCGTATAATATGAAAAATGTACAATATTTCGATGTGCGATTACATTGGGTTTTAAATCTAATTTAAAACACTTCAAAACATTCTCACCATCATTAGTCTTTTGACAGTTAACATAAAAATCATCAGGTTAAGTCACTCCTCACTTGAATCAGTCCAAGCGAACCAATAAATTGTACCCCACCAAAGTTCGCTCTCATTACGACAATGTTGCCGGGAACATCTAAATTACCTATTGAGTGGCCGTCCAACTGAGTTATAGTAGCATAAATTAAAAACGAATGATACGCCCTCTGCTTCACGTAAATGGAGTTCGCCCTTCCATCATGTCTCCGTCGGCTATATTTTTACACCAATGCAACTATGGTAGAAATAATATTACGTCGATTGTGGTAAATTGTCTTTGTTTATTTTGTTTTGCTCATTTATCGTGAAAAGTTGTAGTAGTCATTGAATTTTAAGCTAACTTTTATTGTTCGAGCTCAAGTATTTCCCGAAATTCGTAATAAATTGTGGAATTTAGAAAATATGATGCTAATGTGAATAAATTTCCGTCATTTAACGTTTGAAAAGGTTGTCTGGAAACATCAATTCCGCAATAAGCCACACCTCACATGGCGTATTCTCAGGCCCATTAGAATACACCCTTTTTGTGTCGTTGTTGTGAAAATTCGTTAAAAACATAAAACCTCTATTTCCCTGGCATTCAAGTAAATACATATTTACAGCAAGCAAATACAAGGCGGGGGACATTTGGAGCGCTCTAGGGTAAGTCACGTCCGCATCGACGTTAGCATTTCTTTTGTGCACGCCCCGAATTGCCGACATAAAACTCCGAGACCTGTTTTGCTACGTGATGTCTTCAGCCTTTTTACTGCTTATATTTTCTTGATATTTTCTTATCAGCGCTACGAAGTAACTAGGTCTGAGTTTTTTTGTTCACCGCGGAACAGAATCGTAAAAGCGGAGAGCGGTCCTGAAAGTTAAGTGGGTATATTTATGTGATGCTGACGCAGTCAGAGAATGAAGAAACTTTCCGACTTTCGTAATTAATGTTGTAAGAAGGGGAAAAGTTTTTTCATCACGGAGGAGCGTCGTAATGAGCGCCCCCGCGGCGGCGCGTCGTAAAAACAGAACACAACTTAATAAATAAAAGTGGAATCTTTGAAGATTTATCGCGGGGCCTATATTGCGGATTCGTGAGTCTGACCCGAAGCGCGTTTTTGCCATGTGTCACGAGAGTTGACGTAAAAAATAGAGATATATCATAGTTGCGGCCGCCTCCCATGTTTACAAAGGTTTCTGTGTGAAATATTTTGACGTTTCTCGGTAGACACGGTGCCGGAGCGCGGGTGTTCCAGGAACGGCTCGTGGAAATATTATACATATTGATGTGTGTTACTTTATTCCATGGATATAAAGTAAATCTGACATTTTCTGATTAAGATACATTGAGGTTTAATTTTTATCTTAAATTTTACAAACTAAATAGATTTCAGAGACAAGAAAGTTTATTTATATTTAAAATATCCAGTATAAGAGTGGAAATGTTGTTCAAAAACAATTCCAAAGCTACTTGATTTTATTGTAAATGTATCAACATAATGGAAATTTAAGTTAGCACTAAACACTTTACTTACTGCCTCCGTTTATATTATATAAGGTGAAAGCTGATGTTTGAAGGGTGTTTGTAAGTAAATAGTATACAGTAAGATGCCTTATATACTTGCTTATACAAGAATTTAATCATTCGGGCCACGTAGAGGGCCGCAGGTGATGCCGAGCGGAGATATACCGGCGGATCAAGTTTTATTGTTCCTCCCACTCTGTGAATTGAATTTGAAACAAGCCCTGCCCGCTTGTATCGATCGATACAATCTCACCTTTTTTAAGTTAATTTTTTGCCTGTTAATAAATAATTCCCTTATTTTGTGAATATTTTTTAGAAATTAATTCTTCGGATGTGTCCATTACTTTAAGGACTAATCTTAAAATGCTAGAGACTTATTTGGCATTGTGGACAAAAGTATCAGTTTTCTAATGTCTTGTATTTTTTATATTCAATCAGTAATGAAGCCATGCCGCTGCCAGCCGACATTTTCCAAAAGCCAGTGCCTTTCAATTTTAATTTTATTTTAGAGCGCAGCCCGGGGCCGGCTTACTCCGGCGCCATTACCCAGGCACTTTTATCTCAGTGTAATCTTGTTAAGAGTCTTTCCCCCCCCCCCGAACCCGCACCTCCAGCCCCGTCTGAGACCCGCGCAGTAAGCAATAATGCTCAAATCCCCGGTTTTCGGCGCTTAAACTAAGCCGAGTATTACGGCCTTATCCTAAGCTAAATTACTATTTGTTTACGCCTACACCCATTTCTATGAATGTGTTTAAAAAAATGAAAATAAATAATTAGTAATTTATGCTAAAGGAAAAAGAATAATCTGTAGAAGCAATATGTTATCTGTGACATAATGTCAGTATGACTTTTTGGTTGTATTACATTTTTATACCACAATTTTTATGTATTTAAATTATGTCCGATCTGAATAGTAGAATTCCAGACGTAGCAACTTGTTGTATATGTATACCAGATTTAAAAAGTGCAGTGATTATTATTGCAGTTTTGGGGATTGTAAATAAATGTTATTTATATAAATATTATCAGTATATACACACACTAACATCATACATTTAAAAATAAAACACGCTAAAGCTCTTAATGTGTTTCAATAATATTACTGTTGAGACCCACAGGAATATAATTTAAATTTTGGGTTAAATAACATAAAAATGCTTTCTAAATTCTTTACGCAAGTTCTATTCAAATTATTAAAAATGTAGTCTGACGCTTTATATATACCACTGCATGAGGCACTGTTTTATATGCTTATTAGCTGTCGGCCGCGACTCTGTCCGCGTGGAATTAAACAAAAAAAAAACTTCTACACATAAGTCAAAAATCAGCAAGATCCATGCAACCGTCCATGCACCGGAGATAACTTAAAACAAACATCCATCCATCCAAAAATTCGCATTTATAACATTAGTAACATATACCTAATATTATTTTTCAGGTAACATGTCCGGCGGTAACATGGGCTCTGATTCGACACACTTACCTTATCCGTATGTCTTGCATCATGACCACCTGCTCACAGAAACCTGACGTCATCGATATCAACTTTCACTATGTCGTAAGTTACTAACAATGTTGATCGATTTTTGATTTGTAGTAAAGTTGTCTTGTGGTCAAACTAAATAACCTTTAATTTAATTAAATAAGAAGCTTAATTGAACAAGCTTTCACATTGATTTTGAAGTATTCGATAAATCAATGAGATCAGTAAAAAGTTTTGTAACTTCATAAATGTTTGTCTAAAGTTTTAGCCTTGATGTGTACTTTTTCTGTTTCAGCTTAGCTTTGGTTTGAGCCCAAATGCAGGTCTGGAGAGATCATTCTTTAACATGAATACAACATATTTAAGAGATTGGAAAAATGGTGCACTTAGTGATAATTCGAAAAAGGTTTTCGATCCCGGTCTCGTAGAAGCATTGAAATATTTTGGCTTTGTTGTATTTTTGTTTGATGTAATCTTTTTGATTACATGCATCATTTTCCTTATTAGAATCTTTCGGGTAATTTAGATCTTATATTAATTTTTAAATAAATAGCTTATAATTATTTATAAATTGACAATTACTTAATATTTTTATATATGTAAATTGAAAGTTTTTGGCATAATTTTTGGATTTCATATTATTACATACAATTTACGCAATACAAATTTGATACTAGATGTTATTTTTTAATTCATATGTTAACTTTAATTTTTCAGCGAGTAAATAAGAAAACAGTAAAATGGTTTTTGTATACTGCAATTGCGACAACGGTTCTTGCGTTTATGTATGGTATATTTTACGTGTTTGTTTGCGTTTCCATCGGGACTGGCTTTCCAATTTTAGAGTTCCTTTTCACACTCATCGATTTAGTGGGTAAGTTTACGTATTAAGAAATTTTTTTTGCTAACATTTTTTTGTGTTTAACTCCATCTTTTATATTTCAGTGTGGACCTATTTTATCATAGTTATAAAGTCATTTAGGAAAGCACAAGGAAATTGAAATTCAAAGTAGTATTATGACCTCTGAAATAGTTGAACATGTTCCTAATGTGAAATGAATTAGCTTAAATAAAGTGGAGCAAGAATAAGAAAACTAGACTAAACATTACCACAATCTATTTTGTAATAGGGCCTTACCTAGCTCACGTCTCTTAACTACGTTACAAAGCTTTGCATGGAAAATGCCCTATTGCAGTTTCCATTATCGCTTGGACATTTTTTAAGCAATCTACCTTTATTATTATGGATCCGGATCATTACGGTTAAATGTCACTTGAACTGGACTCTTTCGAGTTATTCTGTAGCCCATATGCAGTTGGATTTTCGAAAACGTTTTTATTATACTTTTAATTTTTTCATAAAATTTTTGGATATTGTTTTTAATGTGCATGCAATTTTAATAAATAAAGTATTTGATATCTATTATTGTCTATGTTTTAAATACTAGTTTAAAAGGTAAATCAACAGATGACGTAATTTTAGGGTTTTGATGTACAGATTTAATAATAGTTAAGTAGATTCAGTAATAATATTAGATAAGGTAATTGATTAATTCATTCATATTAATAAAAAGGCAATGGCATTTTTTCATCTAGTTTGTAAACTTTGTGAAACCTTCCTAAAAACGTCACATTACATTTGACAAATGTCATTTTGCAATATTATTTCGATATTTTGTACGATAAATTATATGTATGATAAATATTTTGATGTTTGGTATCTTTGTTTAGTATACATTTATACATAAACCATTCTACGTGTTTTGTTGAAATGTAGCCGTTTTAGTAACAACAATGGGAAACTTAATGTTAAGTATAAAATCTTGTTGCTGTTGTTGTTGTGGACAAAATATGAAACTTGCAGCACTTTTTATTATTCTCTTGACAATGGTAAGTTTATTTAAACCAACATAATATAAATGTGAGAACACATGATACAGTTTAAATTGCAAAATCTTGTATTATTTAAGCTACTTAATAGATCTACTATACAAGTAGAAGTTAAACGAGTTCATGAGAAAAACTAATTATTCATTTTAAAATTAAATAAAAGAAAACCTATTTGTTTTCTATTAGATACATTGATATTTATAAACCTGATTAAGTAATCTTCATTCATGCCTGATTATCAATTGACAATCTCTATCTAAATAAAAATCCTATTAACTATAACTATGCGCACCTACCTATACATGTTGAAGGTATAGCTAAGCTTAACCTATACAATTCTTAATCCCTGTATTCGTTACTTTGTGTATTCAATTATTGTAATAAATTTAATAAAAGTTGCCAGTATGGAAGAAGTTAATAGAAGTTTTTTTTCCAGCTATCATGTATAGTGATAATAAATGAGATCACAAACCCATCGTGTTCAAACTTATACACTCCACATACAAATCTGACAGAGACTCTAAAAATTATGAAAGTTTCTCTTTTCTTATTAGTGTTGGGTCTGATGATGAGCTCCTTCGTATTTATGTTGAATGTTTTCGTTTTTGTAAGTTAACTTTAAAATCATTTATCTTATCGTCTACTCAAGCCGATTTGCATATAGTATCAAAACAGCTTTGATTTCTATTATTATAGTTACATTTCAGTGGCAGATATGCCAATTCAGATCTTTGTTCTGTTTGTTCACACAAGGGAGTTGTATATCTTAATATGCCTAATAAATTTTTTGTACGTTTTAGAAACACCCGTTTTTGGTCATCCTATTTCAATTGTTCTTGGTATCATCACTGATGTCTTTGTTCCCATACACAATACTTTTAATGGTGCAATCAGAGAGGATCATGTGTACAAATAATACTGCAATAACTAATCTATTTATTTTTTGTTTAGGTAATGATTTATTTCTTAATGAATTAAAAGACAAATTATATATTACTTCTTACTAATATTTTACTTTACTTTACTTACTGAAATTTGGCACCAATATAGAACAAAGCCTGGCAGAGCACATAGGCTAACTAATAACTAACTAACTAGCTAACCTAAGTTATTTTTAATACCGCGCGGACGCAGTCGAGGATATCAATTAGTTGATAAATAAAAATTTATTTGCAGCATGGGTTTACTTTGAAATAGTTATAAATGAATACAGAAAGGAAGCTTATAAATGAAATGAATATTACTGGTAACAGAAAATTTAAAAACGAAAGTAAGTAATATTTTTTAATACTCTATGCAACAGATACTGATCTTTTCCGCTTAAAACCTAGATTAAAATTATTCTGAAAACTTTTTTGTTGTTCTGTGGTGTTTTTTTTTCAATTTAAATATGTCTTCTTTTTCATTGATAGCTGTCATTGTAAGTTTATGTTTACGATAAGTTAAAACTAAAATGTCCGATTTTTCTTATATTTCCTCCGTGAAATATTGCTGTTTCTGTGTTGATTTGAAAATAGGTTGCATATTTATAGCTATATATGGAATCGTAAGTGAATTGATCGTAACAAAGCTTTTACACCAATTTTACCAATTATCCACCTACGTCCCGTCCCATCCACCTCGCCGCCTTTTTCTCCCTTTACCTCACTTTTCGTAAATATCTAATTAAAATCTATAACATACAATTGTCCATGTCATATATTTATATATTGAATGGCAATTCATTATTAAAAACTCTGTCACAAAAAATGAAACCATTTAAAAAATGAGCAGCATTTTAGTTTACATTTCCTTGATTGTTACTAAATATAACCTAAGATATAATGACTAATTATATTTACAGCTTGATTGTACAGACATTGGAATGGTCACAATGTATCCAATCTGTCCAAACAGTACAAACAGTATCGTGATAGTTCTCAAAAGCATCATTACTATTGTATGTTTTATATCTAATATTGCTATGTTGGTTACGAGCATTATATTTTTGTACGGCGTCCTGCGGGTAAGTACATTTATAAATTGGATTATAATCAAGCAGCTAGTTTTTAATATTTTTGTTAACCAAACAATATAAATTCTGGAGTTATTCTTGGTCGCTCATTTCAACGTTTTGCGCTTGTTTAAGCGGTTTAAATGAAAGCTTTTGAATTATCATTTCTTTTGTAATTTATTTTTTTTTTATTCCCAGGGCATAAAGGAAACTGCAACGTGGTTTATGTTTGCGATTTTGTTTTCTCTAACAGTGCGCGTTGCATTTATTATAACCGCCCTTATTGTGGGCTTGTTATTTTCTTGCTGCAGTTTGTTTGACTTGCATATAGTGCATCAGGCTATCAGTTTCATAAGTAAGTCAAAAATATTGTCTATTATTATCTGTGCCTTTATTTGGCTATGTTTATTATTTTTAATAAATTATTACTATTAAGGAGTCGAGCGGTATTCGACATTTAAAGCGACAGTCGTTTGAACGTATGCATTGAGACGTCGACGCAGAAATAACAACCAATAGGACTCAGCCTTTAATTGTGTTATTACGAAAAAGGTTGGTTAAATTCATTTAATTGCATTTATTTTCAGTTTGGTTCCACTTTCTAGCTGTTGTCAAGAGTTACAGAGATATAATGTAAACGATAACAGATACGGGTGTACCGAAGTACCATTTAAACTTCCAGTTTTGAAGAAGAAGTGTGTGTTTCACAATCTTAATCTGTCTATACAATAAATATCTAGATTAAATAAACTATTATTTCATTAGTATTAAAAAAAGTAACCCTTACCATACATTAGTCAGTCTTAGTCACACTTTAGATAGTTTTCTAAAAATCGAAATGACAATTCACATTACGTATTTTATACAATTTAATTACTTTGAATTTAAGAGGCGATTGGCGCTATATATCTTTACATAGCGAGACGAGAGGCTGCGTGGAAAATGTTAATTAAGGGGGTCCCGAAGTTTCGGTCAAAGCTCCCGCCCTCGCTCATTAAGGCTGAATCCACGCATCAGCGTAAATGTCACTCCGGGAAGGTTTTAATTACCGCCGCATGGGCGACCCACCGCGTCGATCTCGTAAAACTGTATCATCATTTGAATAAAATGAAGATACAGACCCTAACATGTTCCCCTTTAAACATACAGTTTGAAATTTGCAATCTATTTTAACATACTAATCCCATATGACAGTTTATATGCACGTAAATTCAAATTAAAAAAAATATTTATTGCCGAAACTAAATATAAAAATTCGATAGTTATAACTAAAATGTATAAAACAGAAATAACTTCTGTCTATGAAATGTTTTATAGACGATTTTAACTTTATAATGAATATGTTTAGATAAAACTTAAAGATTAGATGAATTTTTGCTGTTTACTATAAATCTAATGAGCTTAAATATTTTATCAACTGTTCATCTATTTTTAAATTCAGATTACCTAATATTAAAAATTAAATTTTATTTCTACTCACTGTTTTATTGTCGATTGTTGGTGAGATAAGAATTTCATTAATACTGTTTTACGTCATTTATTTATTGAAACGAACTTATGGGTTACTATTCGTACTTTATGTAATCATGCAGATTGAACATAATTATTAGTAGTTTGGTGTCGTAATTATAGGCTACATATACTCGATCCCTATTGTTAGGAAAAAAATTCGACTGCCTGTGTACTGGCACATTACTAGTCTTACTAAAATGTCGACATTTATGTCCCCTCACTAATGATTCTGAGACTTGACTTGGTAATGAAAGCGCGCCATTCGCGCCAAAGGATTCTAATTAATAATGTCTAAAACTAGAATTTAAAAATCAGTCTGGGTTACTATATAAGATTTCAGTATTTTCTTTGTAAATAATATCTACATCACGTCCCCGTCCCCAAAGGGAGCGTAAAATGAGAATTGTATAAAAACGAGAAAGTATTAAAGTATAAAGAAAGTGACTTTCCTTAGATAGCGTGTTTGTGAAGCCACAGCTTTTATTACGCGAAGCACGTGACCCGGACAAAGATACGGCCGCGCCGGGAACGCTGCGATATTACAATATTCATTGGCTTTGAAGACTTGGATGCCTTCTTATAAAATATATTACAGTACATGTCTATAACTAAATGAATTAAAAATATTGTCAAGAGCAGTTGCAAATATTATCCAAAAATCAATCAATCAATCCATCGATAATATAGTAAACTTGAACTCTATTGTGATTCTGATAACTGTGTTATTGCTAACACTGTGTTCGTATTAGTTAAAGATTTTATAGAGCTTCATTTCAAATCTAAGATTTAAAGCAAATAATTTTTATTTTTAAAAGGGAAATTTTTATTTTAAATGTTTTATGCCATTATTTTTGTTACACTTTTGACTTAGAAACATAAAACTCAACCGCAAACCGCACGCTAGTTCCGAAGCCTGAGAAAATGAAGTCATGGGTATGTACATTTTGTAAAAGCATCTTTTTGTCACAAAGAAATAAATATCTACTACAAGAAGAATAAAGTTATACACATATGATGTATCTTGAATATTTTTACGTACAGAAGTTAGGCACTTAATAAGATACAGGTAGAGATATGACTCCGTGACCGAGTCTAAATACAAATCACATGCAAATGTTAATTCATATTTTGAGGAACGGTTATACAATTTTATAAGAGGCTTGTATTTGTGTTATATTGTAATTTAAAAACAAAACTAAAATGCTATAACAGCACCTTGCAGCGCCACTCGCCGCGCGACTCTCCGTCGAAGATATTTTTACAGCGGAGGTCGACGGCCTCGTGCATTTAATTTTATTGCAATATAATGCAGTGAAACTTTAATTTACTAACTAAGTTTTTAAAATTAATATAAATATAAGAACTTAGTAATTCGATACAAGCATGTCTAACACAGGCTGGATATTAAATGTTTCCACGCTTTTAAGCCTAATAAACTTTAATTTAATTTGAAACAAGAACATATTATCATTCCTTCCATTGTCGTTGAAGAACAGAGATAATTAGGTTCTTATAAACATATTTTGCAGTGGAAACACACGGTAAAATCACGGAATTCATAGATATTATAGCAATAAATTCGAAATAGTTATGTAAAACAAAAAGGATCGACAAAGGTATTGTCGGACTATCCTCCCCCGGTTATTCATAACGCTAGTAAAACACACCCTCTTTTGATTTATGTAAATATTACCATTCCAGTATAATTTTCTTTTTTATAGCATAAGGTGGAAAACTGGCAACCAGCATCCAGGTAGGTTTCGCTTCAAATAGCAAAGGAACCCCTGCCAATAGACTTCCGCATTTACAGATGCGCTGCCTACTTTTAATCAAAAGAGAAGAAGGAGCACGGAAAGAATGTTCATCACACGGGGATAGTGTAGCTTCCCAACAGTAAAAGAATTTTATTAAAAACGGGTTTGTAGTTTCGAAGCCTATTCAATGCAAACAAAAAACAAGTCCTGTTTTGTCCAAAAAATATACTTCTTAATGTATTTAAATAAATTAAAAGTTATTCAAGATACGTTATTTTATTTAAATAGTTATTTTAATCCAAAAAATCAAAAATAATAAACTTCGTACTTTACAATCGCTGTCAGCAAAAACATTATATTAACAATAAAAATAGATTTTGCTATGCCAAGCAATAAATTTATTGAATACTTTATATCATATTCTATCTATATAAGAGATAAAATAAATTTACCATTGATAATTGTATTAAAGTTGGAACATTTAAATTAGTAAATTATGCTAACTATAATTTAATTAATGTTGTAGATTTAGTTTATTTAAATCTATTTATCTATCTATCTATCTACCAAAAAAGCCAGTAATATCTTAAAATTTCAGGAATTATTTAAAATTATTGTACTAATATATCGAAGAGAAATACTATTCTTTAGTCTGCGGAAAATTCTACGGACGGGTGAGTTTTACCAGCGCCGTCGGTAAATTGCCGTCGGAAGAAAACGTTGTTCGGTCTTGAACCTTTATCAATTTTTTTCGACAAGTATATGTATGAATTGTTTAATGCTAAATAAATATTTTTAGATACATAATTTTTTTTATTGTATCTGAGCTGTTTCTTTTTTACAACCACTTCCTATTTACCTATTAATTCTTAATTGCGTGTTTGTTTTCAGAAAACAACTAAAATACTTATATTAAGAGATAATACCTATTGTTATTTTTAATAAATAAGATAAAATTATGTTTCTTATTTATATGTATTTCTTATATGCAATATTCATACCTTCCTTTAAAGGTTCATTTAAGAAGAAAAAGATTTTTTAAGGAAAAAAAAATAATAATAGGTATTTATTACTTGATAATTAACAAAAAAAACTAAGCATATCATTAGCAGCGCCATCTCTGCAATTAGCGCAACAAAATAACTAAAGCGTGGCATTCGCCAGGGCGCATGCGCGAATCAAAGATGGCCGCCGATCAATACAATGAAGCCACCCTGTTTTCCCCCCATTACCCGCTCTATGCGGCGTTCCCCCATTCAAGGAAAATTCAACTCAAGGGCTGTGTGTTACAGTCGCAAATTAGTTTAATTTCCCTCAGGAATCTTGTCCGTATCTTTTATTTGTCTAGCTATACAGAGAGGGTATATTTGCCTACGGGGCAGATAGAGACAATATATGTAGGTACTTAGGTTGTTATCGGCATACATAAGCTTGTTCGTCGTAAGTACTTTTGCTGACGGGCTATTTTAGTTCGGGATATCTCTGGATATTAAAGTTGCCTTTAACGGGTTATTGTGTGTTCCTTGAATCAGAACTGGTTAATTTCAATATGATTAGCTTCTGTTGATATATGAAAATATACGACTTATTAGGTATATTCGGCTAACAAAAAAAACTGAATATTGTGTTAAGCAAAAAAAATAACATTTGATTTTGCAGTAACAAAACTTTCAATAATTTTTTATTGCCGTGAGCTACCATGAGATTTAATTTCCGAAATAGAACCATAATATTAGAAGTACTTTGAGAATGTTTTTTACGCCTGTTTTGCAGTAGAAATTACAGATTTACTTATAAATTAGAAATCTGTTTCATATATACTATTGATATTTTTAATCTTAATTTTGTCCCATAGTATAAAAGACATGTAAGTCGTGACACGTCATTAAAAACAAAGAAAATAGGCATCCTACTGGAGGTAAAAATGGCTGAAAAAGTTGGCCCGACAGTCCTTACAATGCCAAGTACCTAATTCTACAATATCATTTACATCGAATATCCATTTGTATAAAAGAAGGTTGTGTTATTTACACTATTTATAATATAATTCAGGAACGGTTGAACGCATTTGACTGAAAATTCATGGGGGATTGATGGGGATTTTATCCCGTTTCCTTTCGCATTCGGCTCCTGGGCAAATGCTAGTATACAGTAATACAAAAGTAACTTAAAGCCCTAAATAGAAACATAACAAAAAATATTTTTATTTTTGTCAATATCCTAGGAACGCATAGACGAACTTGAACTTGTAATACATTTATTAGTACTTTTTCAAAGATTTTGCTTTATAACGCCATCTAGTTTACACCTAAATAAACATTCGGCTTTCGTGAGACGCCCTCTGTTAGCCATTTACGGAATCAACAAGGTAAGGTTCAATCAAAAGCTTCCTCCCTAAGCTTATATTATCTCCCAATTTCATCTTGCACAAATAAGGAACAGCGCCATCTATATTTATCTTAATACACTTACAAAAGCTTATGTCTCGTAAAAGTTCACGGAACTTTCTAAATTACTAATCTGTGTATTTTGAAGCTAGATGTCGTATTGAATATTAAAATGCTATTAACATGTAATTGACTTTTATAAATATCAGACACCCATAAATAAATTCAAACGTATTTTGACACAAAAAACGTTAAATTTTAAGAGAAGTAATTATTTATAAAATCTATAATAAATAACTATTTTACATTTATCAATGTAAAACAAATAACAAAACGTGTTAAAATTAATCCCCTTATTATTAAGTTGAATTTTAATATTCCCTGCCAATGAAATATAAATACAAGCCAAGCCATACAAGCCATAATGCACTTTATTCCGTTGCGATTAGATTTAAAATTTCTTAAAACTTTCCTTTCAAACTCCATGCTAATGAAAATTGCATCTTATTATATGAGTGATAAAGCGTAAGTTCGATAAATTGGCTTTTGATTATATTTTCCGAAATTATTACAAAGTGGGTACCACATTTGTTTTCAATGCCAATGAAAATTTCAGCCTTATTAATTTTGTTATTTGTCACTTTCATTTTCTATACTACTATCTTATACTTGATAAGTAACAGAGACAAGTTAAATACAGTATTTAACTATGTATCAACACAATTCCAATAGACAACTGAATAAGAAATACGATTGAATAATGATAATGGCAGGAACTTCCTACGTCGAATATGAATGGCCTGTGAAGAGACAGTGAGGCAACCGCGTTGTCTGTCATTGGCGGGCTGCGGCGCCATTTGCAAAGGGCCGGCCGCGCCCCGCCCAACCGAAACCGCCTCCCCCGCTGCCATCTTTGATCTTCCTCCAATCTTGTTAGGGATGGCGAACTTAGTCAAGTTAGAATAATGGCCGCCAATGAAACGAGATAAATTTTCTGATTTTTTGTTTGTGTTCTCAATCTTGTGGAACGGTTTTAATTTATTATACTGACTCGTTGTGTTTTGTATTAAGATTTGTTCTTGTACTAATATTTTTAGTAGCAAAAACAATCTCACTATAATACAATTACTTTGCACTTGTGTTAATATTATACTTTAGTAAAATACGTATATTATACGGATATTTAAAATGTTTTTTTTAATAGTTGTTAAGATAAAAAAGACAAGTATTGTAAATTGAGAAACATTTTATGATGATTATATTTTTATACGATGTCACATGGTCAGGAATTTTTTGTGTGCTTATAAAAATTCCTGACTCGACTGACGTCTACTGTCTTTTTATAATAGTTTACGAGACGCTACAGCATTTACTGGCTCACGAATTCATCCAGCTTTAGATACGAGTTTACAAAGAGTCATAACCTGCATATTTTTTTAAATAATAGCTCGCTTTTTTTAGCTAAATCGGTATCTTTTTTAAAATATTTTTTTAACATTGCTCCAAAAAAATAATGTTATTGATAAGATTACCGAAACAAAACATAGAAGGGGACAAACGAGCAGCGGTAACACGTAGGTGATCACCGAATCATCATGACCATTGGGTCATCTGCAACACTAGAGGAACTGCAGATTAATATTATTTTTCTTTGCAGGTTTTATTAAACTATACGAATTTTTATGAGGAAACATTCAACTTAGTTATATCTTAACTAAGTTAACGTGATTATTTTGCTGTAGTACGCTGATATAACCGTCCCTGTTTTAGTACTTCTTACCTATGCAAGTACTTATTAGAACTGCAGTATCTACCTATAGATATACTTTAAACATAGTATTAAAGGGCAGCAAATAATTGATAATAAGATTAAACACATTCTAAAATAGTGATTAAATTTTATTAGTAACATAAATAGTAATCATTGAGTTAATAGTATTATATCGTTCATTACTTTAATGGTTACTGATTGGTTGGTATATTTAATAACTTTGCGTGTATTTTCACGTAAAATTAAAGTATTTACGTAAGTAAATAAATATTTTATAAAAACTGGCAAATAGCCAGTAAACTTTTATTAGGTTCTTCATTCTATATAAATGGTAATAATTCTAGAAACTGAAAAATTGTTGCAATTAAAAAAAAAAACAATAAATCAATTATTTCCTAAAACTTCTTTATATCTTTATTCTGTATGCAAATTGTAAGGTAAAATAGTTTAATGTATAAGGTAAAAAAGTCCTGCATTATTTGTGACTCAAAATTAAAATAAAAGAAGAAAAAAGAATAATTTCTATCTTTAAATGTATTAAATTTAAGCAAAACGTATATAAGCAAATATTGTAGTAGTAATAACAACTATCTTTTTTAGAATGTTTTTAAATAATCCTTTAAAATTATTATCAAACAAATTAATATGTATATTTAAGTTTAAGGCAAGGTAGAGACGAGTGCAAAGCTCTCTTGGCAGGTACGAGGCGAGGTCGAGCCCTCGCTCAGTTAATTTCCCGCTTAGTTAACTTTACTACCGTCCGCTGATTGGATATTGATTAGAAACCACCGTTTCACTTGTTTAAATGTCGATTCTTTTCGTATATAACATGGTGCCACTGCAAATTTACACTCACTACACGATTGTAATTACCTACGTGAGCTTTACGACGCGTTTCGATTAAATAAAACATCGATCGGATTGTGTCATGGCCTCAAGTATACATGTATTATGTGTCCCTTATTGTTGTTATACTCTAATAGCGTAGTGGCTTATATACGCTACTTTTCAATTCAAAATTTATTATTGAATGAATATTTTTGCTGACTTAATATTAAAGGAATTAACTTTATACACAATGAGAAAAGTTTTTCAGTAAGAAAATAATAACAAATGACTAAGACTAGATAATAGACAATAATAAGCCCTACTACTAATACTACCTACAATTAATATTACCTAAAACTAACAACTAAAATTAAACGCATGTTTTTTTCTAAACGACCAGTATAAGTCAAAATTTCTAACTAATTCCTAATTTTAAATTAAATTCGCGCACGGAATACTATTTCATTCACAACCTTAATGTATTCCAAAACATAATATCACTTTATCAAACGACACTAGCTGTAAAATCTAATGCTTTCGATTCACCCACGTGCAATCATTTCTTTGCAAAGCTCTGAAGCATTAAGGTTGAAAATACTTTAAATTATATCTGAAGCACGTTGATTCAAAGACACGGTTTATTACACTTTATTTAGCGCTGAACGTAAAACTAGACACCCAAGTAGTGGATTAGGAGCGATAGTCTTGTGCAATGCGCCATAAAACAATTTGAAGCGGTCCGGACGCGCGGCCGAGGCACGGAGGTCAATTTTTAAGCTCCGACACGCGAGCTTTTACGATTTGTTATTATTGTTATAGTTTTATGATATTTGTACGGCTGATGAATTGGCCGAGTTAGTGTACGATTTGATTTTAATTCTATTTTTTTATTTCGACTGTTTTATTGGGTAATCGATGGAAGAGATTTAAAACATTTTGTACCAGCTAGTTATGTACCTACGGCACTGGTAATGTCTTAATTTATTTGAATTCGGTATCTAGTTCAAATAAATAATTTATCTTTAAGTTTAGAAAGAAGTGTAAAAATATTACTGTCCATTTATGGTACAGACTTGTTCAAAAGAAGAATAAGAATAAAAGTAGAAAATAAATTTACACCTAATGTTAACCTATGCAATCATGCTATCATCACACTGCTACTATCAGGTGTAAAGTTATCTTACTTCTTACTAATATTATAAATGCGTAAGTTGGATGACTTGGTTGGGTTGGATGTTCGTTAAAAGGTATCTTGAACAACATAGTCTGGAAGAACACATAGAGTACCAATAAAGTTTTTTTTTATTTTATACGGAAGGAACCGCAGGCGACAAGCTAATAGTTAAATATGTTTTATACCAATCAATATATTTAAAAATGATTTTCATCTTAAATACCATAACTAACGTTTCTTAAATTTATCTGCTGTACGAAAAGAAACATCGAAAATAAACTGTTACGCGGTAAAATGATTGTGACTGAATAACGGATGGGCATGTGGTACCACGTTTTAAATATAGCAACAACACATGGTTTACGAGATGACTTGTGATGTATCCGCGATACGCACGAAATATACAGAATTGTAGGTAGCACGTAAATTAATATAAACTTGCGTAACAAGGAATGTTTACAAAAATATTGTTTATATTAATAATTTCATTACAAACAAAATAGTTTTTAAATGTGTAAATATTTTTCTTAAGACATAATATTAGTGTTTATGCCACTCAGCCATAAAAAATACAAATAGTTAAATACGTTTAATAAAGTATAACAATGGATTTCCACATTCATCATTCCTCTCTTTCTGCTTAAAAACGAAAGTGATTTTTTTCGGCTGTTTCGCTGTGATAACAAACAGTAACATTAAATTGTTTATAAAAAAATCTTTAACTTAATCTTTAAGCTCAAATTGAAGCCTTTGCCGTATTTGAACTGTTTATATATATAAAAAAAACAAGTTATTGTTCAGTTTTATAAAAGAAATGAATGACCAGATTAGACAGTAATTATATTTTATACGTTATTACAAGACAAGACCACAGGTATACTACTTATAAATACAGTATCTTAAAGCATTTTTGTTTCTATTTTATTGTCGTCCGTTTCCGTTTACGTAAGTGGTAGTAGGTATAAAAATTATGTCGATAAAAACTCGAACGGAACCTGTTCATTTATACTCAAGACTATCTGTTGTCTCTACCTTTACGCGCGGATTTAGAAAAAACGTAATTAAGCTTATGTGTTCGTCCAGCCTATGTTCTACATCTATGTCAAATTTCAGCAAGATCCATGCAGCCATTTTGGAGAGACCTTGTAACAATATTCTTGTAGGAAGACTGATATAGCTTCGAAGAAACAAAACACGTAACCCGTGTTCTAATAAAGAACATATCCTTAAGGCATTTATCTAAGGAGGCTGTAATGCTTTAATATAAGACCGTAGGTTGCAAAAATAAATGCTTGTGGATTTTCACTTAAAAGAAAACATTATTTCTCTACTGCTTTTTGAAAAGAAAAAACTTGAACATAATACTAAAATTAATACAGGATTTACAGCAGAGAAAATTCACAGTTAACTGCAGAACTTAACAGCTAGGTTCAATCTAATTTTAAAAACTAGTAGGTACCTAAAGTCAAGAATAAAAGAAAATTGTTCTTCGCACACTAAAATTTGATAGAACGAAAAGTATTAAAGGTAAAGGAAAATACCTATAACACTATTCAATATTATACAATATCGAATGTTTATGCTGTCTTGCTAGAATTCATGCAATATAATTATGCCTCTCTAGTTATTCATTATTTTCCATTTAAAGACAAGTAAACAATTTTCTGCAACAATATGCAATTGATATGAAATAAAGAGAGATGAGTAGAGTTCAGTGAACGTAAATTGTAATTACATGATAACTTATTACATAAGTAAAACTTCAAAAAGGTTTTAATATTGTTAATAACAAAATTAAATCCATTATTTAAACAGTTAAAAGCAGTAAGATCCATTAACTGATGCACGATCATGATTCCGGGTAGAGCTTTGATTTATTAGCTACTTATCATTTAATTTAGTTAATATATGCATCACTCAAGTTCCGACGCCACTGGACAATAAAACGAGTTATCAAATTCCCAGTAAGAAAATTTAAAAATACATTTCATGTCATCTTAACCTATTAAGCTTAATCGCAATAAATTAATGTTTCATCAATATGGAATTCCATTATGATTAACATATTATTGATAAGAATTTCTACAGAATAAATAAGAGTGCATCAAGCTAGAATAAATATATAGATAAATAAAATATATTAATAGTGTTCCGTTAATTGTAACGTTAAAATAAAATTCTTGCAAATAAAAAAAAATATCTAATTTCATTTGTTACCTATCTTGATAAGCCAATTAAATAAATAAAAAAAACAAAATAAATGAAAATTTACCAAAAGATTGTGATAGAAAATGAAAATAGTTCAAATTTTCCTATCGTTAGGTTATAATTATTAGTAAATTAGATACTACAAATCTTAATAAAAAATCCTATTCCCATAGGAAAAAACTTCATCGTCAAAATTAGACAGTAAACAAGTCTCAAAAAATGTAAAAAAAAATGACGAACAACCAGATCAAGTGAGGCTTTGGAGTATTTGCGTCCGTACGAACGTTTACCAATAACCACGTACAAAAATCAACAATTAACACTTACCTGCAACACGTGAACACAACAACACTGCACTTTATAGATAAACAAGTGTCATCACTTTATAGGCGTTGTAAATTAATTGCACTTATTTATGGTACGCCAGAGTACGCGAAGGGTACGCGACTGCTCGCGTCGGTGGCGGATGACGTTGTGAATAGAGTACCAAGCGAGAACGAAGCGGTCGCATACAGAAGCGCGCGCCGATCCGAACATCCCTCGTATGTAGACCCAGGAGGGTCTTGTCTTTAGTAGGTATTCCTTAAGTATAAGTAAATTCGCGAGTCGTTTTTAATATATTATTTTTATTAAACTCCATAGAACGTCATCTTGAAATAAGATCATGTTTATGTAAGTTTTTGGAAAAAAAAAACTGCATCTTTTTAAGATGTCTATTGACATGGGCAAATTGTTTGATTGTTTTCCCTAGGTTAATTTCTGTCCAAAATTAAATGTAAGTAAAGCAAACAGTAATTTTTGTCAGTAGAACATTCATTTTTTTAATAAGTAGTAAAACCCATCGTATTCTTTTAACTTTCTATCGTAATTACCTTTTTATGCCGGTATTGTATGAGTTTTTATTAGGAGCCCATAATTTTTAATCAGATAAAGAATTATGCGGTTAATAATTTGCCCTCACGCGTTGATTACCATTCGCATCTAGAGCAGATGTCTACAGCTCTTTGTGAACTCGTGTGTGATAAAAATATGGGTAACAAATGCAACTGTATTAGCGATATTAACCTCTAATGAAATGGGCATACAGCCTTTTTTCGTAAATACATAAAATGGATAGATTTAAAGTGGGTTTTAAAGAGGTTTTTCATGCAGACATTATGGACTACCTTTAGCACACTTTTTTAGCTGTAAACTGATTTTTAAACTAAATTTTTAAGAGAAAATAAGGAAAAGCGATTGCGTTATCTCAAATTTAGAAGACCACATTCATTGTTTGCACTATATATCAAAGAACATGAAATTGCAGATTTGAATGGATAATTTTTATTACCTTGAATCATTGTTGGTAAAATGAAACAAAAGTTCTACATTCAAAGAAGCTTAGTAGTTAATTTAAACTTTGTTTAATACAGTGAAGGATACACACATAAGACTACGTAATGTGTAATCCATGACCGACGCCGTTTATTGCGTATAATTGCGCTTTGAATTTATTAAATCCAATGTTATCAAAACAGCGGGAAATGATCTAAGGTGTTGTTAATACAGTTTTAATGGAGCTTTTGCTTTATAATGGCTTAATGATGAGGCCACCGTACTAACAATTAATTTCATTGTTAAAAAATAATGAAATCGCTTTAGTGGAGTCAATTTACGTAGTCATTAATGCGGTAATTGTTGTAAACATAAAATAACGTTTACTTCTATTTTGTTGAAACTGCTCGATCGTTTTGACAGCTTGTATATCACTTTACAATGCGTTCAAACATAGCTTTTCATTCATAAACATATAATAGGGTATTGAAATAAAAAAAATGTCTACTACATTTAAAAAGAAATATTGGGTCATTAATTATTCTTTGAAGTACTCATAGACAGGATATGTAAATAGTTGAGCAATATTTTAAATTCGCCGTAGAACAGATTAATGTAAATTAAAGGTTTCCGTCGCATAAGTGACTCCAGACGTCTGGATATAATTCGTGTGTTATTCAAATACATAAAACATCTGCGTATATCATTTGGAAGATTTTTTTCAGAATTCGTCATAATAAAGATTTACTCTGACGATGGAAAATATGGCAAATTATTAACGCTTCACGGCCCTCAAGTAGCGTCTACGTTTTACTTTGATCTTGCAGACTACAAAAAGTGCAGTAAATGAGCAAGCATGCATTCGACTCGAAAAGCAACTGAAAAAAATCACCAAAGTTTTGTAAGGTAATAGCGGCTGGCTATATCCCCATTTTTTATTTTTAACGCGCAAAGTTAACAGGTGCAATAGTAATAAGACATTTTATCCGTTCAAAGGCATTGGGTACTATTAATTTTTTCGTGCCTATTACGTTTGTTTAAAAATTACACCGTAGGTACACTGGCAAACATTCGAGCTACAGGTAATTGTAAAGTGCAGTTATTTTACACAGAGCTACATGTTGAACGTTATGCAGTGAATCTGTGAACCTTTCAAGGCATGGAGGATATTTGTAGACGCTGCAGATGGACTCGCGTGCCGCATTCCTCACACTGTTGACTTGTCTCGCCTCGCAAAGTAACTCGCGAACTAGCTCCAACCTTTACTACGTACGGTCGGAAAAAACAATTTGATAGTGTACACTAAAGTTACAAATACTATTTTATTGATGTATTATAAAATGAACTGCTACGCAGAGTTGTTTAGTTGTCAATTGACATTAAAGTTCTCTCTAAGTTACACTAAGAGAGATTTTGTGTTTTATCGAAAAAAAAAACAAATTCATGAAGGACGACAGCTACCCTCTAAAAACAAGGGTTAACAAACTTATAAAATTACCACCTCGTTTTTAAATTAATTAAAAATTTTAAAAAATATATAATTTGTGCACCATGCATCGCGTGGTAGGTTCGCTGTTTGCGAAGTGCACCGCTAATTGCTGACGAGGCGTCGCTTTGAGATGTTCTTGCACCTCGCCATTGTGCCCTATGATCCGACACGCAGCCACGTCGACCAACTAAATAATCGCCTAATTAGAAACATTGATGATACTAAAGTACATAGACTTCAAGTATATATATATTATTTTAATATTATTATGGAAAAAAATATAAAAGAGGTGGTAAGTAAACAATTTCTAGGCTTGAGACTATCGAATGACGAATTTAGGTCTGTATATTGTCCAGTTTATGTCTATATTAATTAAAATCAATATAGGACCTAATTGTACTCAGAGAAAATATTAAGGTATACCTAATACTCTATTCTGACCGAAAATTTATTTTTGAATCCTTATATCCTTTTAAAATTTCAATGAAATATTTGAATCGCTCTGTTTATGCATAAAAGAGCCCTTTGTCAACGACAACAATATCTAATATAAATCACAATAACATGAATATCTCACATGACCTCAGAACAGTACTCAGAACGTAAGTATAGGTACTAGTAACTTTTAATTATGTACCGTGTACAATTATTTCTAGTCACATAATCGGCTTCAACGTGATTCTTGTTAACTGTTCTGTAATGATAGGATAATTATTGACTCTTTATTAAATATTTTCAATATTAATACGAGGATTTTATTTTAATCTGTCACAGAAATTAACATCAAATCTCTTGTATGGTGGTTCTTAATTGCATACGTTGCCGGTTATTATTGAGGTAGGATTAAACTTTTTTTAGACGAACTCAAAAAAATTGCATAATATTTTCTTAATTTTTTTATATTGTGCAAAGAAATATTCGCAATGATATATTTTTTTATTTGGATCTTTTAATCCTGACTTGCAATAAAACAATTTGACTTCGACCATAAATGAACTATACATCGACATGTATAATCGAGTTATTTATTGCACGAAACGAAACCAAACTGATTGGAGTGAAAGGGCTAAGGTGCATGAGACGTGGCTTACAATAAATTATGACTGACCTGAATTTAAATTTCCCAAAAAATATATCAATATATCCATTATAAATATCTTCGACATGCTTACAAATGAGTTTATTTTTAATTACATTACTACAAAAATGAAAGGAAGCTAAATACAACAGTGGGTCAGAAATAACAAAACACTGATTAATAAATGTGAGTGACAGTATATTAAGCGAGAAGCGACAACAAATAACAGCATTCTGTAAACAGGAAAGTAACAAATAAGTAAAAGTTGAAGAGAGTCTCAGAACTAAGTGTTCTAGCCCAAATAGGCTAGTAGTACTATATAATACTGAGAAGTACTTCCTCTCACTATTATAAGAGAGTCAACGTTTTCAAAGCTACTTTCCCAGCTTTTGTGAGATTAAGATGAAGTTCTCCGTAAGAAGTATTCATTAAAGGTCGGCTATTTATGCCTCTATACATATCTGTCGCTTAAATTACAATACTATAATGATTTAGACACCTCGAAGTCTCGGAGTTCAGAGGTATGAATTAGCTATTTGACTACCGTCGTAAATTATTATCACTGGCTCACAAGTTATATGGAATTAACTTAAAATGTTCAATGGTTATATGACGATTATTATTTATAAAAATCTATGTGTGGTACAGTAGATGCCATTATTTAGTATTAAGAAATCAATACTAAATAATGGCATCTAAACTGACTTAAAAATCTATCTTTTCTATTAACTTAAGTGCCACTCGTTAGGGTGTATTTTTTACTAATTGAAATACAAAAATAAAATGAGCGTGCTAACATACATAGTAAATGTCGAAGTATTGTTGCATTCTCATAACGTTGTGACTCAACGAGCAAACATTAACTCTAAAAATAAACAAACTGGTACACTTTAATTTATAGAAGTAATTTGAACAACGGAATTCGTAAGCTTCCAAACGAATCCCTATCTCGTGTAATTCCCGAAGTGGATTGTTTTCCTTTGGTCCCCGATTGGATTTATTTCGGGTTTTATTACGTCGCGCATCGCCGTCGTAAAGTTTATACCGGGCCGGCTACCGTGGCCGTGCTTATCTTACTCAATACCATTTCTACTTTGAATGCCTTCAATATTAGATCACTTACGTATTTTTATAGCCCGGTTAGAAGCTGAATTTACTGGATTTTGAATAAATATGTCACAAAGATAGGTATATGTTAGCTGTTCAATAGGTATTAATGTAAGTAATCATTATCAGCCTGCCCTTATCTCTACGGCACTGTATGGACTACTCTTCCGTGTATCTATGAACGGTCATATCTGAAAACGCTTCCTTCTAACTCATATCCTCTTTCACACAATCCTTTGTTCTATCTCTACCTATGTAGTGTCACTATGTATTAATTATCTATTCTGAATTATATTTAATTTATGTTTTCTCACATAATTATGGATAGTACTGGAAACGCAGCCGCTGCATGGTTTACCACAGTTCATTGTTCTTCATTTAGCAAGTCGAAAGCTTAGTATTTCCACCGAACAAAACATTACTTTAAACATATCTACCCTTACTTTGGACCACAGGTGTGTATGTATGTTGTAAGCTTCAGTTAAAATCACATGTTACCATCAAGAAGGGTCTCGACAAGCGTGTTTAATATTTTGTTTAGCACCCAATTCGACACATCCCGGCATAAGCTTACTATCAAAGATCAATAAACAATCAGGCTCGCTGCTGCCGAAAGGGTTCCACAGAAAAAAGGATTCAATTCGGTAGTTGTTAAGAAAAAAAACTGTTTTGCATTTCGTAATATAAATATTTATCTTAACAAAGGCTTGAAGCGTGACAAATACACAATATGCATCCAGTTGGCTTTCACTTTCAACATTTTTTCGTAGTTTTTCGGAAACCCTTGCATAATTTAGCTACTGTTGGTAGTATTGATTTGCATAACACTGGTCAAAACAATAAATTGTTTATTTGAACGCGAAAAGTGAAAACAGGGTTCAAGGTAAACTTGTTGTCAGTTGATGTTTTGGTGTCTATCGCATAGCACGTCAATGTGATTAGAGATATAAGAATTATAAGTGTAATCAAAATGCATTCAAATGTCCAGTGGTAAAGTGTTCATAGTTACATTCTCTTTTATTACACAGAGTAAGTACAACGTAAACCAACTCAATATTTACGTACAGAGTTTATAACATATTTTTGGATAATTCAAATCTTGCGTTGTTGTTCTTTGTTCGAAACCTGTAGCTTTTTTACAAAAGTATAATACATATTCAGTTTGAAACTGATACCTTTGAAGAAACGATTTTGGTTTTCATTATTGCTAATTTACAATGGCGCACTTCGTAATTTTCTGATTTATTCCTTCATTTCATTATAGTAGTAGTAGTGACCTCTATGCGCTTTTTCACTTTCGATTCGTTTCGACTATCAGCTGATAGATCATCATATTTTATGAGACCCTAACAAATACTTCACAAATTAGTCAAACGTTAACTCGGGATGAATTACCCCTGGGTGCAATAAACGCTGACCGGATCATCTGAATGCATTTTGAACAATACTCTATCGCATTGGCATTTTAAACTTAAAAGACTTAAGTTACGGTTCATTTTCAAATAGTAAAGTTTTAAGTCGTTATAATTTTTCGGTTCCAAATGTAGCGTGCGGTGAAGACCTGTTAATAAGTCCGGTACACAATCTATGTTTGCGCGTTACGTTACATCATTTCGAGGCGGCTTAACGAACTCGAGTTCCAATATTTAGTGTGTGTAAGACTTTAGGACCGATATTTGTTAACAAATATTTGTTTATTGCTCGTGTTTTGTGAACGACGTGGCGGCGGCGGCGGTTCTATTGATACACTTCGCAGTTGCGGCGAGGTGTCATTTTATGTCTGGCAGCATTGTTTGTTGTCTAATCTGTTTTATTTTTGTTTTTTTATGTGATACATTTTCGTTTTACGTGAAAATTAGAATTTATACTGTTATTTTTATATGTTCCTGTCGAATAAACCAACGGTTCTTAAATTGACGTTACATTTTAAAATTAACACAGGTTAACAAATTACATTTGGTGGTAGCCTTATCGCCTAAGTCAACATAGTGGTAGTCTGAGACTCAGAGCAAATACAATTCTGCCCTCCCTATTCCTTAAAGGTTTAAGACACTGATCCACGTAAAGTTTATAAAGGAAAGAGCTAAAACGTTTTTTTATCAAATCTGCAAT
Source organism: Papilio xuthus (assembly GCF_000836235.2). NCBI lineage: Eukaryota > Metazoa > Arthropoda > Insecta > Lepidoptera > Papilionidae > Papilio > Papilio xuthus. The sequence continues at coordinate 2,509,537 of NW_013531726.1, forward strand.
TAAGTTAAACCTCGAGTAAACAATGCTATTAATACCGAATCGTGTTCTTGATAATTAAAGTTTCAATATGACCACTGCGGAAATAGGGCAATCGGGTTTAATAATTTGGACCATAAAGCGTATTTAAAATTCCACGTCAGCTGTCGGATTCAGGCCCGTGGTGGAATAATAGATGCGGTCTGGTTTATTATGCCTCATATAACTTGACCGAGGCAACAGAACCAGCCAGTTAGTCCAATTTGAAACACAACCGAGTGTGGTCAACGAATGACATTTGTTTCATTTTAAAAAATAAATTTAAAATTCGAATCTGTGGCATTGGGCATTGTTCTTACGAAAAGGTGCCGCTCTGCATCTTCCCGCAAGCTGCTTGTTTGAGGTGAGAGAGAATTCATAAGTACGAACAAATATGTGATACTTTTTTCTCAGTTTGTTATTTTAATATACTGACATGAATTATTTTAAAGTAAATCGCCTAAATTTTTGTCATTTATATAAAATACGTGTTTGTATCTGTACTTTCAAGTTTACGCGCTCGATACCAACATTACGAGTACAAGACAAAGATGGAGCAAGATTTCGAATTGTGGTAGGATTGTACGATTACGAACGTTGTACGATGATTTGATTATAATATAAATACCTAATTACAAAATACACAACAACACAGAGATATGTTTTAAACGAGTCTGGGAAGCTCACAGCAAGTATACATGATAAGATAAAATGAGTTTTTAATTAAAAGAAAAATGAAAACACAAATAGACGAGCTCTCTGACAATCGCGGTATTGAAACATTAGTGTTCTAAAGACTTGTAGCTTTCAGGAGTAGAATGATGGTTCATGTCGCGTGAGTGCCATTTCTTGTTTAACGTAAAACACGACGCCGCCCGTGCCCACGCTACATTGTAGAATTGAATGGAATGATCTCCGCTCAATCTAGGACTTGTTAGCTTGTTTAAAAAACGGGTCACTGAAACGTACATTGTATGGAGAGTTTTACTTGCTCGTGTTAGTTTCTCAACAAACTTTCCTATTACTTTTTGAAATATATTTTCTACATAACAATTTTTAGATTTAAAAAATCACAGCATACTAAATTTTCTATGAAATTAAGTCAGAATTACTCTATGCAACATTTCAAACAAAATACGATGTTCGTATTAAAAAATTCAAATCTGTTTTCCAAACTTGAAGACCGGCAGTTAGTTTTGGAAACCATAACTTAATATGTTTACACAAATCACCCACTCTCTTACAGTTAATTTAGTTTAGTTGTACGACTAACTTAAATATTAAGGCATCGACGCACCGCCTAACATGCTGTCTAAATGTTTTGCCAGTGTCTTATTATTTACACGCCAGTTCGTGGTGCGCGACTCTTGTTGGTTTTAGCAGTTTTTGAAAAGCACCGCACTGAGATACCACGCTTGTTTGAACGGTAGGCGCAGTCGTAACATTTTATAATTCATTTAAACTTAAGTATTTTGCTAAGTACTATTTTAGAAATAAAATAATTAATGTTGACGTTTACTGATAACATTTTATCTTCTTCATATAGGTTAATAAGATACATAGATTATAACAATAATAATAATATCAAGTTTTTTCTATAGATGCAGCTTGCGTTAGTAAAACAGACAATCCGTAGATGATACAGCATTTACATGAACATAGAGTTTTAAAAAACGCCAATTTAAAATTAATACTTTCCGGACCAGGTCGGGTGGGATCTAGCGATATCTTGACTTTAATTTGGGTGGTTATTTTTAAGTCGATAAATTTGGATGTCGCTACACATGTGTAGGTATACGATAAGGGCTGGATGGGTTCGGTTATCTCCGCCTCTCCGGCGATGCATAAGCCGTCGTAAAATATTATCCCGGTCGAGACATTTACGGCCGGTTTGAGATAGGTACCGTGGAATCATCTTTAGAATATTATATAGAGCGGTGTCGGGTACCTCCTTGCTCTATCTTATATGCATATGTGCTCAACTATTATTTGTACTCTTAGTTTAACGTAATTTAAATGAATAATATAATAATATATCCCTTAATATACGTGTAAGTGTGCATAAGAACTTAATCTAGTAAGATTAGGTAAGCTAAGTATAGCGTTTTTCTATTGTTCTACTTTTGTTCTTATTCACCTGTTGGCTAATTTTTCGGTTTCATGTATACTTAATTTTCCTTTGTAATTTTGTCAAAACTTTAGCTGTTGTATATAACTATATAAATAAATAAAAATATATTTAATTGGTTTAGAATATTTCGAATCATTTTAAGTCGAAAGTTAATTTTTTCTTTTACTTTATTAAATTAGACACAACAAGTTATTAATATTGTATGAGAAAGAAAATCTTTTGCTGATCGGTGGCTCATTTTTTTATCCTGATCCTACCTGATCCCCCGTATCCTAATGACGCAATAAAATTACAAGCAAAAATAAAAGTGCTAATTTATTAAGCAAATCTATTAACCCTGTAACATTCGTGTATAATAAATTATTAGAGACAAGTAATTTCAGACGTTATTATCCTTATTTATCTGCAGACCCTACCATCTTTGGAGGTTGTACAATTTAATAATTTACTAGAGTACCACTAGGATTATCATAGTAGCTGTAGATACGGGTGCATCCATCACATAGACTATCATCACACTCATAAACCGTCACTAATGTCCCGTAATACATTGCTCGTTCTATATCTTTATTAACAATTCACCCGCCATAGATTCTTTTTGAGTCATTCATAAATTTTATGCCCAAAGTTACGACGCCATTACAACTTTCCTTTTATACTCAACTATTTTTCTGAAAACAGTGTTTTCTTTATGCGATTTAATACGACGCATTTCGGTTAAGTGACTCCCTGCGATGTGTTACAATGTTGCGAATAATAAACGCAATAAAAACTTCCCTTAATACGTGTAAGTGCGTATAACGAAAGGCGATAGGTGTAAATCAAAGAGCTACGACTTTTTGCCGTTTAAGTGCGTGTTTTATTATCATATTTAATAAAAATCAAAGTCGTGATGCCTTTAAAGATACAATGTAAGTTTGAATTAGTAACGAACTCGACCGCCTAAACTCGTTCTTATGTTCAGGTCTTTATTTATTATCTGAGCGTCGGGTACTTAGGTTCGAAGGCTGAAGTTTTTTGTAGTATTTCTTGAAGCACAAAAAGCCGAGAGTTAATGGATCGAAAGGCAGGGCGGGGTGAGGTGAAGATTTATCTTTTTCAATATGGTGGGAACACGCGAGGGTCGGCGCACCTCATTTACTTCTCCGGCCTGAAGCCAGCGTTCAAGTGGCGTTTTATTTATGGTGTTACGCTTAAATTTAAGTTATTTTTCATCTCGAAAACTTGTTTAAAAGCTTAATAAAATGGCAGTAATAGTACAATATTCTGCAATCAAAGACTATGTTCACTGTTTATCTTATTACATTTAAAATTTGTAAAAAATGTAAAATATATTAGCCATAGAGTATAAGTCAGAAAAAAACTAACTACATTGTGAATATTTAGACCGAGTCGTTGGTTGCTGAGACCGAAATTCTTACATAAAACATATCGTGATCCCTCTCATTATATTTGATAAAACAGAGATCCCAATATGTTTTCTACAGAGATTTTGGTCTCAAAAACTTACGATAAGATATTATATAAATATTCACTGTAATTATTTGTATAAATCGACATGAGTCGGTGTGGGTAATCTTTCGAAAAAAATGTGAAAGTTGTAATAATTAGGCAATACGATTTACATTTAAAATCAATGTCCCAATATTCGTATCCCAAATAATCCCACGACCGTTATATCCACAGCATTGGCCATAAACTCATTAAGCCACATAACCGTCCAATCGAGCTTTCCAATCATGGAATTAAAATTAACCTCCCCTTTATTACTCTCCGTTACGAGCTGCGAAAAAAGGGGGCATAAATAAAAAAAACCGGGTATAAATAACACACCTTGGTCGGTGCACGCGAGGCGAACCGGTTACCCGGTCGTAAATTATACCACGCTTACGTTCGTATCGATCAATAGCATTTATTAAGGAAAATGTATCTTTTTAAAAGTATCTCAGCTTAACCTTTTGCGGTCGGAATGAATAAGAACCCAATGTTTAAAATAAAAGATAGAAACTTAAATCATTTATGGATACAAAACCATCGGTAAAAAGAATCACTTAAAATTTAAAAAAGGTACAAAAATGTTTAATTGAAGATCCATTGTTCATTGGACATCGCCGCTTTACATACTATGGTGATAAAAAATCTTATGTCATAATTTTTAAATTGGCTTTGACAACATGTCGGTTTACTAATGTAAATTATTTCCAACAATGATGAGTAAATTAATTAAGGCTTAATCGCCGACATAACATAGATTAAATAAAAATTAGATCCTTCTAATGATGGTTGTTAAAAAAATGAACAACGACACCAAAATATCGACCAAGTATCAACTTAAAAATATTATTTCATTCTTTGTTACATAATCCAAGATCTTTATATAATTTATTTTTATAACGTCAGTTTTACCCAAGAAAACTCATTAAAAAGTTATTAATGTCAATTGATTAGCGTAAAAAATATCGCCAAGACTTTCCATGTTCTTAAGTAGTACTTCTCTTGATTGGATTGTGGGTGAAAGGGGTCCGGGAGGGAGGGACCCTTCGTCCTCAGAGAGGGCCCGGGCCGATCGATTTAGCTCCTTGCATAGACTGTATACCACAACTTTAACTTCATTGTTGTACTGAAGAATTTTAAGGAGACAAAGAAAATTGAAAACATATTTTTTTAAATACAAGTTGGTAGATTAATTTTAATTTAATTAGTCACTTAATAATTAATATAGAGTTAAGTAATTCAAGTTACTTAAAGTGTAAGAAAGTAACTTTTATATTTTTAGATGACGGTTCTAAATAGAAAACAATAGTTATTGCCTTAACCATAATGTTTTAGATCACAATTTAAAATTCATAGTGCCACTTCACAAAAACAGACCAAAAGCTCTCTCGAGATTCAAACGAAGGTCGTCGACAGTCTCGCAATTGTACCAATTAACTCGGACAGTCGAAAGTGAAACTCACAAAACCGGGCACGGAGCGTTCCGATTCTTTTTTTCCGGTAGATTTACATATTTATTGGGGCAGAGTTTATGGTGGCACAGAAAAAACAGCTCGCCCGTTTAATGGACAAAAAGGGTGGCTGCGTATATTTATTCTGTCGCATCCTTTTTACGTGCGAAAGGACGTGGCTGTGTATTTTTTCACCGACGCGGCACATTTGGCGACGCACTTTGCATAAAAATATTGGATCGTAAATCCTCTGCCGTCCCACGGATTTAGGCGCATGTGTCTATCGTAACGAATATATAGGAATCACATATGAAACGATTTTATTAAGACATATACGATGTATGAATTGAGAGTTGAATGAGTAATAGAATCGATTTTATATTTTATATTGCTTATGATTTGTGGCGTTCAACCTACCATAATGAATATTTCGTTCACATGATAAAATTTGTAAATTTATTCCTCATTATATTTTAGACAAACCAAAATAAAAAAAATACTTTCCATATCACACATTTTTCTTCCATTTATTACTTTTTAGATAGGCGGACCCCTTTAACAAACTATATCTACAAACATATATCCATGTAAAAACATTCCAATGGAAATGGATACTGGTGTACTTTAAACGTCAGCTAAATCCCTATGTAAATTAATACGGTCGCTTCATAAATTACCCACTCACATTACGATCAGGTTTTTAATCCGTCGCATTGGAAATTAATCTGTACCGCGTTACCGCGGGCTGTCGTTAATATATTTTGTCTTTGCCTTTATTATTAAAATTATTCATCTGAATTTTTTATGATAGCCGAGAAGAAATATTGGTTTTCTTCGTTATAATTTATGATTTATACCGCCTACTTTATATGTTGCCGTTCATTTTAACATCTTGGGTGGGCTGAAATCGGAAACAAAGTTTCATTTGGGAACTAAATGAAATGCTGAAACATTATTCATTAGGCTTTATTAGTTTTTGCCCCAACCATTAAACTAAGTAAGGCTATGGTATTGTATTTTGAAATTGTTTAAGACCAATCCGCGAAAGAATTTTTTCAATAACTTAAAAATATTAATTAACTATAATTGATGGCTAATATTATATCATACTTAAGTTTTTTTTTAATTTTAAAATGATAATATCAAAAAATTAAGTATATAACATACAGATATTGTGTATAACAGCATCTTTCAAGGAATGCACCTAGTAAATCATCGTAGAGATAGTAAAGTAATACTTTAGTGCTCCACGTGAGTGCCGTAAGCCGTCGTACAACTATATCGCCCCTCGTAAACTTGTAATATTGTAACTAAATCCACAGGCCGAACACGCACTTTTATCTAAAATGCTTTTAAAGTGCTAAGATGTTCCATATCTACGTAGCGTAAGACCTCACAACAGATATATGACCGTGATTTGTAAGCTATTGTATGCTATCTAGTACCATAAAAACGTCTACTCGATTTATTATTGTTATTGACTACGCCATTAAGAGGATAAGTCATTTGTATATAATTTATATTTCTATTTGTTGTATGTAATGCTTACAACTGCTTTATGTCTCACGATTTTACAAACAAAATTCGGTATGTAAAATTATTTTTAATAAAATTGTAATTTAATTTAAAATACTAAAACCGGTAATGTTCATCAATCAGCAGATTAAATATTCGGATTATTTACGAGTAAGTCCAAAATGTATGGAATTTAATTTCATTAGGGTATTTTAGTGGCACCATGTTGTCGCCCGCTGTGTTCGCCGCCGCCGCCGCGCCAGCCCTGGGACGTATTTCACTCAGCTGTCAGATGCCGACCAATAGGAGGCAAGTGCGACTCGCGTTCCAACTTTAAAAATGGTGGAGATAATTTCATTGTATATTATTTTGTGACAGGTCGTTATTTTGATATTTTATCGGTCCGTGCTTTCAATATTTCTCTCGATATCTTCGACCGACACATTTGGAGAGTTTTTTTAGGCGTCTCGTATCTCATTTCTGACAAAATTACTTAGTCAGAACGCCGCTTTAAAAAAATGTATTCCTTTGCAATACGTTAGCTATACCTCTGTGGGTATTGATTTGTATCCTAGATTATTAAGTTTTTGTATAATATATAGCGCTAATATATAGCGGCATAAAGATTGCGTTCTATATATTTTCCCCGGGCAAAGTCAACTAGTAAAAACTTCCATAAAACAACAATTTCAAACGGGCCATTTCGCACGGGAAAAACAGCATCCCGCGGGGTGTAGGGTGGTCCAGGGGGCGGGGAGGACGCCCAAAGCGAAGCCTGCCTGCTTTATGCCGCGGAATTACGACTTAGACGTTTCAAACAATAACCCCCGCCATAAATAAGAGCCCGATTTCTTCACGCGCCATAGCTCTATATTTTTCCTTATCCCTAGCGAATCTTAATAGATACAATAACATGACTTCAAACAAAAGAGGCAAAACAATATTGAAAGGTCTTCAATACAATTTTGGAAAATACATAAATTAAATTTAACTTTTTCCAGTTAAAAGTAGTATATAGAAAGTCATCTTTGACTTTTTCATCTATTGCATTAGAACCCCTTCCATCGAACTTGATCATGTATTATCCTATAGATAGGTATTTTAAATTTCAGAAATAAATTATGTCATTATTATTTAATTCATGTTTCTAAATTGAAATAAACACAATTTGTACGCAATTCGCACTGCAATAAATAAAGGCAGCACGTGTCCGAAATAACGTGAATTTTCGTATTTCAGCCGGCAACGTACCGGAGCGCCATTTCTAATCTAGAAAACGTAATAAAACTCCCCCCTAATAAAAGCGCGCGTTTTCACGTAGCCCGTAAAAATATGATAACATCCACGTCGGTAGGTGGCGCTGCGCCTCGTGTGATTTAGAATTTGGATTAGAGTTGAATTCGCCTCATTAAAATTCCAACAGAACTACCTGACACAGGTGCACTGATTTGAATATTAAACGTAGACTTTAATTACCGACGGCCATTAATTCCAACTTAATTACGCGGGGAGATGAAATTGGTGAAACTAGGTAAGTAGCTACATCGATATTCCATCGCTCAATATGTAAATTACAATTAAAAGAAGAATGATTATTTAGTTTGTTTGTACTTTAAAACCTACTTGAGATAATAATCGTTGAACATTTTAAGGGATAAGTAAATTATATAAAGATATTGGTTAGCTTTACGCGGAATCAAATTGAAGTTCTACACTTCTTCAAAGGTCATATACCTTATGATAAAATTAATTTAAAACTGTAAATATCGTTATTCTCGTCAATTTTGCGTTACATTAATTTATAAAAAAATGGAAAGCTTTATCCGGTATTTTAAGACATCAACGTCACTTTATTTGATAAAAAGCGCGTGAGACTTGCTTTTCGGGCGGCAGTTCGTTACCCTAATGAAATTACTTAGTGTAACGTAATCTGGAGATATATTTGCGTGTCAGCGCAGGGCGAGTCGTAAACTTGGTCCTCTGGATAAGTAATGGAATTGCGGATTATATAGCCGGCGCGATGGAAATGTCGGATTCAGCTCCCTTAGAATATAACTACAGATATACATATGTATAGATATCTTATTTGAAATATAAGAGTGTAAGGCAGGCTCAAGCATCTCGATGGTTTATTTTGATTTGATTGAACCACAAAACTTACTATAATGCTTTAATGGAAATTTCTATTTCTTAATCTATATATATTTGGAGTAGCTTATATTATAATTATACATACGAGCACTAAGCCACAGTTAAGATAATTTAATACATTATAAGTTTTAATTTGCATTTATTTTCTTTTTTGATATTAAAAATTACACCACCATTAAACTAGGGTCTTCTTTCTCTGTATAATTTATATAAATTAAGAGAGAAAAAAAGTATTATTAACATAAATTGTAGCAAAGTATATAATGTATAGTTTACAGGGAATGATTTTTAAACGCAAACGAGTTTTTAAAAACTTAGAGAAAGTACTAAAAGTACAATTAAATACTTTATCAAAGTGGAGCAGCATCAGCCAAGCTTCTAGGCGCCCTCCATAAAGGTGGATTAATACCGCCGAAAGCCCAACTTACTTAATAAATATAAAAGCCTTCCCGCCCGAGCTCATAAAACGCCCACTCTGCTCCGCTAAGATTACTTCTATCGCGACCAGGGAAACTTAAGCTCCCGGTTTTCATTACCGAAACCAATCTTATGAGGTATAAGGAAAGTTGAGGGGTCAAGTGCGACTGGTCTTGCTATTATCAGCTCTATGTAGATTGCGCGTCTTGCTTTCTCCCAGATAAGGGTTTTACGGTCGCCTGGAAGAAAGGATAATGTTCCCTTTTGATGTGAAAGAGGGAATTGTTGGAGTTAACGGTCCGACTGAAGATAGATAAGCGCTCAGAGTTGTTCTATGTAAGGATTTTTATCTTTACTGAAATAAAGTTTTGATGTATGTTTGCGGCAACAGAAAATATTTTCAGTAAAAGAAAAAAAACATATCATTACGAAGGTAAATAAAAGATATGTACTTAATACACTAAAAGCGATATTTGAACTTGAAAGTTTCTTTAATTGTAAGTGAATAATTGGAAATTAGATTGAATTTACATTTTATTATTAGCAGTTAAAAGAAAATTCTATTATAAATGTAAGAAATAATTTTTTTTTATCAAAATAAGAGGACGACAAATAGAGCAAAAATAAATTGTACTAAATAATCTGAAGTTACTTAGACATTTAAAGTGTGCTTCTCATTTGATCCTAGCGTTAATTATTTCTTATTACTATTGCCATCGACTGTTACAATGTTGGATATAATTTACGCGTTATTTTATGCCTGCAAGTTCGCACATGCGCGCCGGCCGCCATGATTGCTTTTGTTGTAAATATAACCTAACCCCCTTTTAGCGCTTACGTTCGATAATTTGGTACTGGCATCGTGTGAGAATTCATTGCACGTACTTATTCTTAGCTTTATTAAACAAAATAACTGTATAAACATGCTTCATCCTCTAGCACAAAATGGTACTATGCACTCACCGGCATGGTATATTATGATACAAACAAAATACTGATTAATTGCTAAAAGTTATGACAGCAAAATTTTATTTTAACATCGCCACAAAGCTTACAACCCTAAAGCGCCAAACAACAAACATCAACAATTTTACACACCATCGGAAAGACTTCTATAGGCTCGTTACGGGACTTATTCCAATTAATAAAAAGCTTAACGCCCATTTAAAGCAACTTAGTAGTAGTAGAGGAATCACCATAAAAATAACACTTAATTTCAAGTCGCAATTACGAGGCTGTTAAGGGCGGCTGCCACGTCGGCCATAACTTCACCTCTCGCACCACGTCCCGAGTTTCCGAGCGCAGGCATCTGAGGCCGACGGGGTCGTAAACAGACGGAATACATTAAAACTTGCTACGTACCACATGATTGAAACCGAATGTTGCGAATATATGCTGTTATACCCGTTACGGCAAGATAAAGTCGCAGGTACTATTTAGAACTACGGAACACTTATTAAAGTAAGCTATATATTTAAATTACACGAGATAAAACTGACGTTAAAAATGTATAATTTACAAGAGTAAAATAAGATACATTTAACATGATCTTATAACCAAGTTCGATTTTTATGACAAATATGTATTCAAGCAATTTTAATCCTGTCTTTCGAATATGGTATATAAGATAATTCAACTCCGTAGAGTAAGTTCAAAATTTTAAAATGAAAATTAACAAAAAAACTCACCAGGACGACAGAGGTCGAGACAAAGGACATAATTATCTTTTAATATAATCATTACTGAAGTTAATAAAATGATTCCATTTCTAAATTAATCTACAACATCAAAGAGCCCGCATATTATCTATGATGAAACAGAACATTAAGCTAATAGTTTATAGTTACCTAGTTAGGTACCCCAAGTTATCTTATAATTACTATTGTTAAGCCACACGTGTCGTCTTTATTACAATTGCTGTTGGTTTTGTTGTTCATTTAATAAGATTGTATTTTAATTATGTAATAATACAAAAACTTTATTAAAAAAAAATCTTTGAGAAACACAAACATATTCTTTCAACTTATTTTTAGGCACAAAATAACATAATACAGAAGTACACAACAATATAATACAGAAGAATATATATATTTTTTAATTTTATCTACACTGGAATATCAATATATTGTTAAGTTTTACTATTAACTTTAATTAAATTTCCATTATTAAAGGCTTAGCGAATAGAAGTGATTATTATAGTTACCACTTCAAAATTATTACACCCAAGTTATGAAAAGTCCTTGGCATATACAAGGCCTAATTTAAACTGTTTCAAACATTTATCAAACAAAACTATTTGCGTGGGACTTACTTAACTTTACGATAATATAATAGTTTATGCGAAATTTTAATTTAAATACATGCTTCGCTACTTAAAAGCCACAGTTAAATACAATTTAACTTCAATTAAAATTTTAATCACCTCTTTATGTATAAGCTTTTATTATAATATTAAAGTAGCGGACACGAAACTAAATCATATTTGAATTAGTGATAAAATCACTACTCAGCGGGGTCCTTTGTTTGTATCGGCATTTATATAAGACAATTAAGGCGTTTAAAAAAAATATAATAGCTTCTTTAAAATAGCATCAAAGCATTCTTAAATACCTCCAATGGTACAGATAGTAGTAATTGTAATAATAAATGGACGAGAATAATGTTTATAATATCTTTACATACTTTTGCTATGTAAATTATGCCTTAGTTACCTTGGTTTATTTACCATTCCTCTATTCACCCTCTAATGTGATCAAATAACGCAAAGTAACGGGCCTGATAACGAGGGCAATAAACCCTGTGTCAAGTCGACTGGCAGGGAATTTCACTTCACTGCTTTCTGTGGGGCTGCAAACATTCGATAAGGATATTTTACTTGCATTTCTAATATTATAGATGACATTATATCAATCTAATGTGTTTGGTCACGTTCAATATTTCATTTGACTTCTTTTGAAACTTGTCACTATTTATTTTCACTTTTTTCTTAATACAGTTAAGTAAAAATTCATTTTATTTGAATACTTAAATGCTAATTAAAAGGATATAAAAAGTTAGAGGCATTTTAAACTCAATACATAAAGGTCGAGTTAATTACATTTTATTAACATGTTCAAACAATAGTTATAAAAATGTTTTTTTAACTTTCTGTAGCGTGTTAATTAAGGGTAGGTCACCTAGAAAATTCTAGATTTAATCGCTTCTTACAACGACAATTTTAATGGTACACGCTTTTTATCGTAATTATATTTCTAAGTTATTTTACTTTTTAACTATTCTACAACGAGTGTGTTAATCAAGAATACCCTAAATTATAAACATTTAAATACTACTTGGTCAAAGGCTGGTTATATAATCATGTTCAAAAATGTTTAAAAAAATAAATGTTTTCATTTCATTTTCAGATAATAACATCTACCTGTAAGAAAATGAACATGTATTCAAGCGGCCATCACAATGGAATCGACCCTCCGACGAATTTCTTTCTAAACTTAGCATTCAGTTTCGCACCCCTAATATTTTGTCCCAGTTACACATATACAGATTCTCTATATCTTTCTCTCTTTTTCAAGATGGCGGAGGCTGCGTAGTGAGCAAGGGGATGGCGCAGCGGGGGTGCGTTTTGCACTCGGCTTGGGGTGTTGTGAATTCAAGTAGAATGGAATAAAATTTAAGAGTGAATATTAAGGGACGCCATCTATAGTTGTTGAAAGCTAGAAATGTGTTACGTCTTAACATTCACATTAATATAATAAGACATTGTATTGTTATCACTTTATTATTATTTACAATGTGGTTTATTTTATAATCGTAATTATATTTCAAGTGTTTTGAGTTCTTTTTAGATAATAGAGACTATAATATTATTGAATTGGTTAAACGCGCATTTTTTAGCAAAGGTTAGAAAAACATTGGAAAATAATTTCCTAATTAACAAAAAATGATGAATTTATCATATAGTTTAAAATGATACATTTCAGTTAAGAAAAGCGATGAAAATTTCAAAATGTATCATAACAATGTAAATGTATAATAAATTGTAAAATAAGAATGCATTTAAATATATTTAAAACACAATATCCTTTTATTTCAATCCGCTTTAGAGTAATTTACATTTAAATCATTATCAAGCCGCGTACAGCAATTACAAGTATAAAAACGAATATAATGAAATTCTTAAAGAAATTCGAACAAAGACGTTAATGGAAAGTAATAACTAAGACAATTTCCCGGCTTTCCATTTACATCTCCACACTCTTACCCAGTTCCTGGGGCTTAATAGTCCCTCCAAAGAGGAAAGGAGCATGCCCGCATTTCCTCGCCCATTAAAATTCTTGCACACAAAATGCGATACCGATACGATATATCATGTAAAGGCTGTTATGTTTTGGGTATGACATAAATTATTATTAATGTCTCATCTGTTAATACTTTTAAGTACTATGTTTAATATATACTTAACATGTATCAAAGTTTAAAAAAATATTTTACAGCTCAAAGTAAAATTCTGTTTCAGCTAAGTGAGACAGAAGAGGCTTTACTCTAAGTATGACGATACCTATGCAAAGAGTGCCGCTACGTGCAGTCTGAGTTTCTGTAGTATCGCTAGTTGTGTGCCAATAGCTTTATAGTTGATTAGCGAATGCTTTGAATGGGGTAGATTTAATGATTACTTCGGACGTGTAATTATTACACCGCTACGTAAGCGACGGGTAGTCGGCGTTATGCGCCTTTATAGGCGCCCGGTAATGGATTCTATGCCGCTTTCTTTGTCCTTTTATGGATGTAACTATAGGTATTCACTTTATATATCGAAATAAAGAAGGTGGTCGAACAAATAACATCAAAAACGAAGTTTAGACCTGAAAACGGACCTAATTTGTCTATGGATATACATTACAAGGATTAATATTGAGCCTTCTTAGCTTTGAAGCCATATAAGTAGATTCCTAATCTACAAATTCAGTTTAATACAGTTTGCAATCAATATATCACCACGTTTCATTACTACAGTCCCTCGGGTTTGATATCTTAAATAATAAACAAAGGTCCAGAGCCCTTTGAATTTAGTATGTAAACATGTACGTGCAAATATCCTCTTAATTTAATATTTAAATTGGACGTATGGATGTACCGTCTCGTATCCTCCACAGTGCATTCCCCTCTTTCAAGTTTCCAATTACGTTGACCTCTCTACCCAGGATACACCTATTTAGTTCGGAGGTCAACGAGCTATGGTGGGTATAATTCCGGTCGTTAAGCGGATATCACGTTCCGACAAACCCTCCGTGATTTATATGGACGGTTCCCCTGACCCCCAGACATAACGGAAACACACGCTGACTCTATTTTAAGTCATATTTACTTAGAATCGCACATGCTCGCAAAAATAAAATAACGAAAGCGACCAAGAATTACCTTGAGTTTCTGAGACCCTAAATCTCTGTATAAAATTTATCGTCATCCTGTCATTATCTTTTAGAAAACAATGATTTAAATGAAAACAATGATTTCGGAACCTGAGGTAAATCTTTCCTTTTCTTCTTACTTTACTACCTAATATTATATGTCACCAAATCAATAGTAGGCTTACTTTCTGCCATAAAAGTAATATAAAGCAAATAAACTATATTTGAGTATTGTTGTTTTATTTTTACTAACTTTTGTTATAACCTCATTTTACTTTCACACTAAAATACTACATATAGAGATACGAGACAAGAAGACTGATTCAGAAGAGAAATACTTATTTAATGGCTTTCTGAACACCGTGCACTCTCTATTATAAATTGAAACCTAAATGGTCATCATTGGATAAAGTGGCCAGTAGATACCATATATATAATTGGTCATGACTGCTCTACCGCATTTAACCAAGCTTTCCCTCTCACAAGAATGTTATTACTAAAACCTTTGAAAGGAAAAGCATAAAACTCATGTCGGTAGGTAACTCGTCAAACTAAACGAGTATTTAGCTGTATAAGTTACAAGTAAACAATCAAACAAAACCGTTTAGCTAACACATTCCGTTTAATAATGTTTACTGAACAAATAAGTAACTTACATTAAGACTTAGGCCTAATTGCTATAATAGATTTAACGTATACACATATGTATTTACTGTTTTAAAGGCTTGATATTCTTAATAAATACATAAAAGTGTATTAATAATAAAAATTAAATATATATCTATCTGAATATATTCACTCTAAAGACTGTATTATTTAGTGATCTAAAGATTACAATACGTTCAACTTATAAAAAAATGTTACAGGGATTAAAATTTGGATAGAAATTTGTTTGGCAGTAACCAAATTATAGGCAAATTATTGTGGTTGTATGGCAGTTGGCTTTCTCCTTTAAAATTATCCACAAAACCGCCATCTATACCTATAATATAATAACAAGTTCGGTCGCTTAAACTTTAAACATGAGTGTTTGTTTAACACAAGTAGATGGCACTATTAACAAATTTGTTGAACTACAAAAAAGAAATCCGTTAAAAATAAAAAATAGTGCAAAAAATTATAAGGTCGTATTTGCTGACATATCTTAGTGCACTTATACATGGACGGTTTTAATCCAGTCGGTAACATACCTCATTTGGCGACTGTAAACTGCGAGCCACTCAATACCAACTGGTTGAATCAAACCTTGTCCATGACCGCATTTTCTTGATATTGTATAATATATTTATCGTTAAAATATACTTTATATAAAACTAAAACATTATTTAAAGTTAAGACTATGGATAATTAATTTCTGAAATTAATTATTACTAAACAGCGCCATCTATGTACAAATAGTTAAACTACTGAGTATTTCAATCTAATCTAAATTTTATAAAATCTAGCGACATCGAGCGTCATGCTTAAACAACATTCAAAAAACTTTGAACTGTCAAATGTAAAAAACCAACCAAAAATCGTTAAAAAAATATATTAATAATTCATATATTCATAAAACGTACTATCAGCCTTTAGTTTTCTTTTATTAAATCCGATAGTATAAACCGAATTCTATTAAGTTGTTTGTAGAATACGATTAGCCTATTATTATTTTAGTATAGTGGGCCGATGCTTGAGAACAAAAAATTCCAAAAATTCGTTTTTTATAATTTATTTTTACTTAGTATAACTGCTCATATTTTGTTTTAGTAGGTGTATTTTACTTTACCGATAACAATTTAAGAACATCATTAGTTCACGATAGGGAAGAGGTTACTGGCTAACTAGAACAACACAACTACATTTGTAAAACATATACCTAAGCTTGTCAAATGGGTATGAATAACTAAACCCATTCTTACAATATTTTTTTTATGCACCGTATCAAACCTAAACGAATCAGCTGCAGGCTGAGAGCTTTTGTTGTACTTTATAGTTGCTGTAAACTTTTTTCATTCTTGCATCCGATTATCACAGCTATTGTTATAAATCAGCATCTATTCTCTTACTAAACGTGTAACCCGAAACGGGTAAACAAAACTTAAATTTGGGACGGACTTGGAAATGTAAATATATTAAAATTATAGAAGGATGTGTAAAGTACTCGTGTATTATTTTAGCTACCTTTTTCAGTTTAGAAGAAGCTTCAAAGTTAGAAGTTTCCTTCGCGAATTTACGGTATTCGAGTGGATGTTAATAGATAAAACATGTATTATTTACATGATGACATTAAGAACTAATACTAGTAGTTTGCTGTTCAAATTATTGGCATCAACGAAGTAAGTGTCCGCGACTTCGACCGCCTGAAATACTGTCTCTGAGCTATACTGGACAGTACTTGAATATTGCAAGATTACTTTTTTTTGTTTAATAAAGGAAAGTCTGTAAAATAAACGTAGCTTAAGTTACTCCTTATTACATCAGCTAATGTCATTAAAAGTCCCGTCTAAATCGGCCCAGCCACTTCAGAGATTAGCCGGAACCAACAGACAGACAAAAATGTTATAGTACCGTATTTACGTAGACATTGTAAAAAAATGGTTATTAAAATAATTACAAACAGACACTTCAATTTTATTTATATGTATACATATAACTAATATCAAGGTATATTACGATTTAATATTTTCACACGAATATTTTATTCTAGATCAGAACGGAACAGTAAAATATTACAAAAATTGAATGTCATATTTATTTTTATCAAATTAACTGCGTAAAGTATTATTTTCAAGCCACAATCTGTAAAAATTACGATGCTTCCATACAAATTTGTAAACCCTTTTTAACACCTTACTACCCCTTTTTCGCGTTAAAAAGTAGCCTATGACCTTTCTTAGGGTCTAGACTTCATTTAAATCGGTTTAGACGTTTTTGCGCGAAAGAAGGACAGACTGACAGACAGAGTTTCTTTTGCAATCTAAAATATTAATTAGGATTTCTAAGGATTATTAGACTTTTGAAATAAATACGTAATATTATTTCAGGACAGGCCATTCAAATATATTATTATTTGATTCATTACACACATTTTAAGTTTGTAAGTAATCATATAAATAAAAAAATCAAATATAATCCTGAGTATGACCCTGTAGTAATGACTAAGCAAGGTGTGAGGGCTGGATTGGTGGAACAAATCATGGATAATTTGTGCTTACTTCAGGTCGCTTAAAGCTTTTACCCCTTGCATTAATGCAAATTGGTCAGTCATTGTTTGGCCTCGATATTGTGCTAATGTCTTTTATATTATTTTATCGGTCATCGCGTTCAAAAGTATTAGTTATAGTGAAATTGGCATTTATATCTGTGACTTTCAATTGCGATTTAAAATATTTTGGAGATTAAACTTAATTAAAAAATGTAAAAGAAAAGAAATCAGTGCCTGAAAATGCAAATAAGCGGGACAAAATAACCAGAGGTATGTATATATAAAGTAATTTGAACTTTTGAAATAACGGAAACAATAATTTTTATCGTGCAGTTCCGAAAATATCTAATCTGCTATGGTTTTAGCATAATCAAATCGTATGGACCTACTTATTTATTAATTTTATTAATTTTTGCTTGAAAATCGCCGAAGAACCTTAATATATAACATTAAAGGCGACTTTTTTAGTAATATTATAGAATTATTTGAAAATAACGTACCTAGAATAAAAAAAATCCAGTCACATGTAATCAAAACTCACGTTAAATCAGAAAATAGCTTCCATATTTCACTTTAAACTGAATCGATCAAACAAAGTCAAAAATATTCCAATTCACAAAATGGCTGCATGTTTTCACAACAACTAATTTTTTCCACCAATCGCATTGCATTGGGAAAAAATTTCAACGAATCAGAATGTTGTATTAAATCAAACTGTCTCCTGGATTGTGATAGTTTGAGACGGCCATCTTGGATTCTGCTTTACAAAGGGCATGCGGTCCCAATATCGCGGAAAGTTGGGGAGCGAGCGGCGAATCACAAGCCGAGATACTGCGCGCCATCACAATACGGGCGGGCACCGCTGTCCCATTTTTAATTCATTACTTCTAATATAGTACTGGCCACCACAATTTATTATAATATGGCTACCAATTTCTAGTCTTTTTATTTTTGTTTCTTATACTTTATTGACTTAATAGAAAATTGTGTTTTTTAATAAGTACCTAGACACTTTGTAATAAAAAATACACGTATTAGGTTCATCACCAGAGTTGTAGTGAGAGTCAAAATGTTGCTAAAAATCATTACGTGATTAATGGACGATTTTTATTAACCCACAAGCACGCAAGAGTTTTACGATTTAAATTATTTTTGAAGATTCGATTCACAGGTTTTGTAAAGTAAAAGAAAATGAACTTTCATTGTCCTCATCAGCGTGCCTTTTTTGTTTTCGAAGTGTCGGCATAGGATATAGGTGGAGAATTTTATCACCTGTATCAAGTAAATAAAAATACACTCTATAAATCTCCCAATGTGGTGTTCCATATAACATAGAAGTCGATTTTCTAAGTACATGTCATTGAATTTACTAGATGTTGCCCACGACATTATTTCGTGTGGAGTCAGAAATCATTAACTAATTCCCTAAATTATTCATTCAAAAACAAAAAATAAATTTGTCACGAAGGAACCGATCATTTTCTAGGTTAAAACACATGAGTAGTTTAATAATATTATATATTCATGGTTACAATAATATGGTACTCATGAGTTATGTACCTATTCCATACCTTTGTCAATAGTGGTGCCAAATTTAATCTAGATTCAATTAACTAAGTTAAAGTTATCATGTCACGAACATCCGTTCCTTCTAATGTTAGGATATATAATATTACTAGTTTTCGCCTGCGACTTAGTCCGCGCGGAATAAAAAACACTTAATAAAAATAATACCCTATGTGTTATTCCAGACTATGTTCTAAATCTGTTCCAAATTTCATCAAGATCCGTTGAGCTGTCCCGGAGATACCTTGTAACAAACATCCATCTATCGAAACTTTCTCATTTATAATATGAGTGAGATTAAACTTTGCCGGTGATTGCATCTTGCATCAATTTAAATAAAAAATAAAATCCTGATGTATTTTTCTAGACCGTAATTGATCACTGTGCCTTAATTCATTCAGATTACGATTCCGTTAAGCCGTTTCGATATAACCTGCTAACAAACCATCCATCTTGACTAACATTTATAATATTAGTACCTAAGATTAAAATTATTTAGATACACTGCTTACACCATGGATTTCCATTGATTAAACTAATATACTACATAATATTATCAACGTTCTCCATTTTTGAGAAAGCAATGATAATTTTAATTACGATTTAGTACGAGGCGGGGTTTCGGCAGTTCAGCACGAGTAAATTAAAAATCGGAAATATTAGTAACATGAAAAATATTTTAGAATTCTTAGAAAATATTACTATAACGAGGATATGAATGTACAACATTTCAATAAATTTTATACGACAGTACACACAAATACCTCATAAGTAACAGATTGATTTTCTCCTGTTGGTGAAATAGACTCTATTAAATAAGAGCTTAGAGCTTTTACTTTCAGAACCTGTATTTAAGAAGCCAAATATTTTAATCACTTTCCCTAAAAAATTAACATTTAACGGAAAGATATCCATTTTTATTATTATTACATTATATTGAAACTTTAAAAATAATGCAATTATTAAAGAACCTCCTTGATTAAAATTTATGATTTTCTTTTTTTATTACTTACTATTAAAAAAATAAATCCAAAGAATACTTTCCTAATTAAAAAGCTGTGTCAAAAAGAGTAGGTATCTACAGTCTACAAGCAATATGGTAAGGACCAAGACAGATAAAGTTCTTTTTCATATTGCATCGTGTTTATATCCCGTAGGAGATGTACAGTTTTATTGAGCGTATAAATAATTGTCGGAGACGGTAGCCGGCGTGACACGTACGTCATAAAAATAAAAAAGCTATACGAATGGCCACGATAAAAACAGAGGATAGGTATATACGGGGTATAAAGAACTGTAGACTTATACATTATTACTAGCTATCGCCCACAACTCCGTCTGCGCGGTGACAAAAAATAGGTGGTAGCGGAATCTCAGAGCTATTGAATATGCATATAAAATTTCTTAAAGATCGTTCAAGTCGTTTCGGAGGGGTATGGTAACAAACATTGTGACATGCGATTTTTATAAATAAGATATCATTTTCTTTAAATTAAACATCTCTTTTTTACCTATAACACTAGAGTATTAGTATTTACATTATGGGGGCTCAGAACAACTGCCATATTCTATTTCTACCGTTGCGCTATAGACTTTGGTTCCTGTACTTAATTACGCTGTTATTTTATTTGATTTGAAGTCGACCATCGTTTTATCCATAAGAAAATTCTCATAAAAGAAAACTCTTTCCTAAAGCTTTTAATTGATTTATAAAGACAGGCGACTTTGGCGATCTCTTGTGTCGGAGGCCAAGACCCTCTTTGGGTCGATGCGCCAGCGGAGTAAGTATAAAGAAAAAACTAATAACGTTATAAATGAAGATCGCATGAATTTTGTCTTAGTCTTTCACATATTTTACAAATAATTTTAATGACAAAATTGGTAAAAATCGTTCCTGATAAGTTTGGTTCGATTCTCAATACCATTCTCGCAATGCAATAAGAAGTGTTTCCCACAGATACATATAAGACTGCCAATATATTTATTTACGATCTTATTTCCAATATCCCACCCTCATGAGAGGGAATTTTCTTCCCCTATTCCCATGGACACCAAGGGTCCGATATCGAGAGATATCTCGTAGACTGATTAGTTCCGCTTTATATGAGCCGCTGTAAAAGGCGCGTAAACCTCTAATTTGAGATTTACGATGTCATATATCAAGAATGTTTGGACGCATTGTAGTAATGGAACCAAGAAACATTGACTGAGAAGACAATAAATCAAATAACTTTAAATACAAAAATAAATAAATATTTAATATCACCACAAAGGATCTACCACAGTCGCAGTGTAACTTTTAGATAATGGAAGATTTTATCGTAGTTAAAATTTACACACGTACAATTTTTTTTCCATCCCCGATTTCTAAGCGCATATCAACCATTTCTGCAAATTTCGTCGTGGTAGATAAAAAACATTTTTGGTTTCTGACAAATTAAAAGTAGTACGACGTAGGTCCTTATGAAAATTTCGTTTTACATAGGCATAGTAGTAGATCGTTTTATATAGGTACTTATGTAATTGCTAAACAGAAAAATTAATAACAGTGACTAAACATGCTTGTTATAAAAATATGAACTATTAGCTGTCGTCCGCGACTCCTTCCAGGCGGAATTAAAAAAAAAACCTAATAAGTAGTCTATGTTTTCTTCCAGACTATGTTCTAAGTCAAATTTCAACGAGATCCGTTGAGCCGTTCCGGAGATACCTTCAAACAAACATCCATCCTTCTAAACATTCGCGTTTACAATATTAATAAAATTGGTAAGATTACATTTGTTAAAAAAAAAGATTTTGTTCATATTTTTACCATTAACTAAATACTGTGTTGGAATTTGTATTATCTGATCATATTACCAAAATATAATACATATAAAATAAATACCTACATGTTTATGCGCTTTTCATGATCCGATCACGTTATTATGTATCATGTTATTTATGTATATACTGGAGATGACCAAACGGAACATTCTGTTTTCCATTAATCTCCAATTTGACTCTGATTAAAAAAATATATTTTGCACACATTTAAATGTTTCCTTTAACTAGAATTAGTTAAGTGTTTATACTCACGGTTTAAATTTAAAACAGCAGCACGGCACCCTAAATTTGTTTGATCGGTGTTAAAATCCTTGCACTAAAATTGTATTTTAATATTCTTACACTAAAACTATATTATATTTACATTAAAAATTCCAACTAACTATTCACGACTACATTTCGTTGTTAATACATCCCGCGCGGTTCTCTTCTCTATTTTACACCTATTTTTTACTTAATATAAAAGGCAAAGATTCTCAGTGGCCAGTATGCCACCTCTTTGACAAAATGTTAATCTATGTCCACGAAAGAGTTCGGATAAGTAATTCCCCCCACTGACACTCACTTATTGATAAATGCCGTTATCAACACTAAAAGAATAAAACTGGATTTAGCTAAAAATTAACTTTAGACCCCATCCGTACTCGTACGTAATCTATAAATATGTTTTTAACAGAAGGATCTGGAAATCTAGACTGTAGGCATAATTCTCTATCGGTATTTCACAAGAGATCCTTGTATCATTTGTCTAAACCAGTGTAATTTCATTAAATATCACACGATTGCCTGTTTCTAATTATTTATATCTGAACTTTCTTTAAATATGATATACATGTTTTAAAAAATAAGATGTTAATATTAAAGAGTTAGAACTCAGGCTTGGTAAGAACTCTTTGCATTGATTAAAGGCTTTAACTGCTCAGGTTTTTTTTTAATGACATTTATTCCAATAACATGTTTTGCAACAACGCGACATTTCAAAGCAGATAGTGTCTAAGATAGTTTGAATGAATTTTATTCGTGAATTAGACACAACTTCGTCTAAATACCATTAAAATAACTTAGAATGGTCAAATTACGTAGTTCCTTCTAAATCCTTTCATTTTTTTAATACAAAATGTTGTGTCTCCGTTGATTTTACAATCCATTATTGATTTCATTGTATATGTACACAATAAAAGGAATGATTCTGAACAAAATAAAACCCCAAAAGCAATACCGTTTACGATCCCGAGGAAGGCAATAGGCACGCAGCATTATGCAAGACATGCAATTTTCTTGGCGTACTTTATTCTCATTTTTATAGGCATCTCTACTTGAGTAATGAAAAACTATTAAATTGTCCGCGTGGGGATAAAGCGAGGGTCGCTGGGACCTTTCAGTTTTATTGCCGTCCGACGAATGGCGCTGTGCTATTTTTACAGCCCCCGCCAATTTGATAGCGCGGTAAAAGATGGCAACCGTCGTTTACGACCGGGAATAAACATAGGAACGAAATCCAAAATTCTGTCCTCGTCCGTAGGTAAATAATGAAGAAAAATATTCTTAATCATACATTACACAAGATCTTGTTGCCGAAGTTTTTATTATAAATGATTGATTGTATTTCTGCGACAATGTTGCAAGCTCATCGCCCTGATGTGAAGAATTCATCAATTACATAGAGACAAAGTCTAACGCAATTCATTTCTAAGATTGTTAATGGTCACGTTACATTCACAGCAGGAATGCCATTGCTTAGGCACTTTGCGATTAAAGTATAAATAAGAAAAATAGTTGATAAAACAAGTTTTCTCCCTGTAGAGCTTATTTAAGAATAACATCAATGCAGAGCTATAATACATACCTACATTTATCTAAAACTAGCTTTCGCACACGACTCCGTCCCCATAGATATATAAAAAAAACTTAATATATAGATAAGTTAAATAAAAGCAGCTCTTCAAGGCATAAATACGAAATAAAATAAAAAAGAATAAATAGTATCCTATGTCCGTCTCCTGGCTCTAAGCTACCTCCTCACCAATTTTCAGCCATATTCGTAAAGCCGTTCTTGAGTTATAAATAGTGTAACTAACACGACTTTCTTTTATAAATATATATTACTATCTACGAATGACTGCATAAATTTCTGCGCGTTCACAATTTTAACCAAGTGCCTCTCTATTTCTTTGTTAATTTTATTTTTATTTCAAATATAACAATAATGTTATAAAAAGCTTTTCCGCTAAACCACTTACGTGATTTTTATGCGTCGCACCTTTTTAACAAATTCATAATGAACAATTATACAAACTGAGAAAACCAAGAAACAAGAATTAAGCAAAACTCACAGCAAACTTATTTACAGCGATTTTGTTAATTCGACGTTATCCAGTTAAAAGGTGATATGATGGGGATATTTGCGATAATTTTGACCCCCACATGCATTATGCAAGAGAAAAACCATTTTTGAGGGCGTTTCATGTATAAAATTAACACAGAGTATGTAAAGAAATGTTTAGTTAAGTTATAGACATGCCAATAATTTAACTTTGTGATTATTGGAACCATTCAATGGTGTAATTACCACTTGCGTTGTCTCCTCATATTATACCGACCTTACAACCTTACCTGATTTTTAAAATACACTAGCTGTCGCCCGCGACTCCGTCCGCGCGGGATTAAATAGATGTTGGCCGATTCTCAGAACTACTCAATATGCTCACAAAATTTCATGAGAATCGGTCAAGCCGTTTCGGAGGAGTATGGGAACGAAAATTGTGACACGAAAATTTTATATATAAGATAAGTAAAATGTTAAATAAATAAAGCCATTATGGTGTTTACTCATTGATGATAAAGTCAATAATTAATTTTAAAAAAATCCTATAAAAACATGGCCACAATACTTTTTACAATCACAATAGTACATTTAATTAATGACTAGCAATTGCCTAGGATTACGCTCATGCGGAATTAAATAAGATCTTACCTTTCCAAAAATATTTCAAATTGGTTCAGAAGTTTCCATGACCGTATTGTATGATTATTTGCATAGAATTTTTTGGCCCATTGAGCTATTCCATCTGTCATCTGCAAGCTTTCTGGCCCGGTTGAGAAATATACGAACTAAAGGCCATAGTTTATTTAACAAGCTGGCACCAAATGACCTCTAGGTCCGTGAGTAACCCTTAGAAGTATTAGTGAGACTTTTGTTTTGCTGGCAAAACTAACGCACGGGGCAGGGTCAATTTAGGTGTATTTATGACTATGACGAAGGTATGGAAGTTTGACTGAGGTGTGGTACAGTTTCTTTATAAGTATCCAAGTATCGTAAACAGAAAAGAAACCATTGTAAGACCAACCAATATATCCGTGAAGAGTTTGGCGTTATTGCTGTCGCTGGCAAAACGAGCACTGGATTTTAGTCCGAAGTTACGATATTTAATTTATCACTAATGGGGACAATTTTTTATCTACAAATATCGACCATTTTATGATTATTAGCCTAAAAATCTCCTTGCTTACATTTTGTTTTTATTATAATAACATTAAGTTTAACAAACGTTGTCTTTTTCATTACTTAAATAAAAACTATATTACATAATGTTTTTGTACTTGGGCAAAGGAAACTTTCTGTAGCAAATGTTGATACTTATTATAATCTGTAATCCATAAAGAATAAACTCATTGTCTATGGATTTAAGTGCGCGGCTATTGGCTAACAACACTCCTTGTTTTGCTTTACCAATATGGCGCTGCTGCTGTTATGAGATGACAACATCGCAGTTTGTGTCCTATTTGTTATTATTAATGTTACAATCAACATTAAATAACTACCTCAAGATTACAAAGAAAATTGGTAATTGTAATGTAAGTTTCGTTAAAGTGAAGCCCAAGTTGTCAGTGAATTATACTTTCGAATGGGTCAGTGGGAAAAGTATATAGCTCCTGTAAAAATGGCGGGTGTGTTATCTTTATGGACTGTGTTTTCATTTCATTACTAATTCTTAGTCTTTGAGATTTGAGCAAAATCATCTATAAATCGAGTTGAAACAAACTTATATTACAACATGTGCCGATTACAAATTTGACAATTGGAGCAGTGACCGTTTTACGGAGTTAAGGCAGGTGTCAACGTTTTTGATGAAATTATCAGAATGTCACGCTGGGGAAGAGGCCGAGGTGGCAGCGTGGCTGTGCCGCTGGACAGTGCGCTGTTTAGAGAAAACAGCAATTGTCCCTCAGCCGCTCGTTCAGCGGGAACTGTTGGCAAATGGGGAATGACCAGTTTTACATCAATCAGAAGCGCTCCTTACGGTATGTATTAAAAGCTCAGCCTTAAGATGTTTATGTTTCAAAACATTGTTGTCGTCTTATTAGGCAAAGTATTAAAGCAATGTAAAACGTAAAATTTCGTAATTGTGCAAAATAACCATAAGTGAAAGTAACATCTGTCTAGTTGGAATCTTTGTTGGAATGTTTACTAACATGTCGAATTATGAAGATTTTAACTAAGATTTTCTATTACAGCATATAACAATGCAAAGAAGCCTGTTCAAGATCAAAATAGTCCTTTGACTGTGCCAGCTGTAGACACCGAACAACCTCCGCCAAAACCGAAGAAATTTTTTAAATCTCGCAATGCTGAAACTTTCCCACCTGTGCCTCAAATTGCTTATGCACCCCAGCAAGTACCACCACTTTCGCCAGAACATCCACCAAGTTTTAAGGAAAAGAAATCAACTAAAAGATGTAGATATAATAGAGACTCTTCTTCACCAGAATTACCTCGACGTAACTCTGAAAAAACAAAAACTAAAAAGACCACAGTGGCTACTAAAGCTTCCAAAAAGGAAGAACCCACCAGTGACAATTCACAACCACCAAATAAACGATATTTAGTGCGTAACCGTAGCAAAGTTATAAATTATGCAGAGGATGGTAGCAACAGTCCCATACCAGATATGACAACTCGTTATGAATCATTACCACCAAGGGCACAGTCACCCAAAGCTAGTCCGTTAATTTCCAGTCCAGTGCCAGCAAAGCCAGTAGCAGATGTAGTCAGCCCTTCTACCAGTAAAGAATTAAATGAAGAGCGTAAACCACCACCTATTGTACTCAGAATATCAAAAGGTACATCAAGAATAGTAAGCACAGACTCAAATGAAGGATTTACATCTCCTGGTTCTGATAGACATTCTTCTATGGACATGCATTCTGATTTGGATCATAAAAAGAGTCCTTCAATGGAAACAATTTGTTCACCTAAGCATGAAGGCCTTAAAATCACAATTAAGTGTTCTTCTCTTAATCAAGAAAATAAGAAAGAGAAGAAAAAGGACAAAAAAGAAGGACATCACAAGTCCCATAAACGGCATCACAAAAATAGTGATGATGAACCCCTTAAGAAAGCCAGTTCCCCATTACCAGGCACTGATACATATGACCTGTATAAGACCTTAGCTTCACCTGTTCACGAGGAGGAGTCAAACACTAAAACAAAAGCTGAAAATGTTGAGGCACAATTGGCTAAGATCATTTCTACGGATTCAACAACAAAACCTAAAACTGAATCGAAAGCTCTTTTACCTGAACCAAAACAACCTGAGGGTAGGTCTAGACGCAATAGGCCAAACATTAATTACAGTGAAAATGATGATTATTTAGATGTGTTAACATCAAAAGTCTCAAACAAAAATTCTACAAAGACTGTTAGTGATATTAAAAAAGATGTTAGAAAGAGTAAGAGAAGACTCGATGTTGCAGCAACTCCAGACTCAAATGATGTGAATGAGATTCATTCAGAAACTGAAAAAGAAGCCGAATCTCATTATGACGATGATGATTTGATCAACATTCTGTCAGGTGATAATGATAAAATTAAGTCTAATAATGACTTGCAAAAAGCAAAAGTTAATAAAAAACAAAAGAATAAACAAAAACAACAGAACTCTACCAATGATATTCAATCTCCAAATCCTGAAGATTCTTTAAGTGTGCCACAACTCGATGAAAGTTATGATGAGGATGAACATTTGGCAGAAGAGCCTAGAAGTGATGATATGGATTATGAAGATGACGGAGGAGTTCAAGAAGAAAAGGAAGGAGAATCTCAGACTGAAAAGGCAATGGAACAACAGGAAAGAAATCATCCATCAGATCTTCAACCTGGGAGTCAAATGGAAGGTCAAGGAATAGATTCAAATGAAGATCTATGCCATAATACACCAACTCAGTCATCAGATTCTGCATACAATAGTTGTCCCAATGAGAACTCAGAGGAAGAATCACAAAGAAACATAGCTGATGATCATTTTAAAGCTCCGAATGGTGTAAATGAGCTGGATGGTACAGATGATAAGCCAAGTGTAAAGTTGGTAATAACGAAGAAGAAAGGCTCTATATTTAAGAGCAAGTCTTTGGTTAATGATAACCCTTCTCCATTACCAGCTAGAAAAAGACGGCACTTGTACAGACATCAGTGGGCTAATGATGTGAGTATTAGATTGAAATACATAATAACTTATTATTATTACATAAAATTTATTAACATGTTCCATGCCACAATTTTTTTTTTAATGAAAGAACTTGGTGCACTGTATGTGATGGTGCATATAAAATATTATTGGGTTCCTCTGTGCCATGTTCTTACAAACATCTTAATGATGAATCTCACCATGACCTTCCCTAACACTGCTTTGTTAGACTTTTATAATACTTAAAACATATTCTTATAGAGTAAATTCACACTCTGAAAATATTTAATATTTGCTCAGTGAAGTTTGCAAGTGGTGTCAAGTATTTTATATTTTGTAAATAATTTCAGTTATAAATGAAAGTTTCTATATTGTTTGAATATAATCTTAATGCCTTTTTTACTTTTTAGAAAGGGAATGAGACTCCAAGACCAGACAGGCCAGAAAACCCTGAAGTGAGTAATCCTGTCCGTCAAGTGCCTGAAGCATTAACTAGAGTCACAAGATACAGATCTCCGGATCCTATTATAGCTGAAATAGATGCTCCCGAGCCTGGAGTACCCTATACAAGTGTTCGTTGTGCCAAAGAAGCTAAGGAAGTGAGTATTATGAAATAGAATTGGTAATGAATAAAATTCTATTGTTTAATATTAGACATTTCAATGCTACTATAGTATTGTCGGTCATTTAGAATATAAATGTTTAATAACCCTGCATTGGATGACTTTTGCATATTGCAAAACAAAACATGCCTAAAATTATGTGGTCTCAAGTGTTTGATATGTTAAAACTTTTCTTGTTTCCAGTATTACACTGTTGTAAGAAATGTAAAGAAAGCACATCAAATTCAAGAAATTGGAGAATTCCAAGAGTTCAATGATGATGTGGAATACCTTCTAGATGCAC
This sequence comes from Papilio xuthus, assembly GCF_000836235.2. Taxonomy (NCBI): domain Eukaryota; kingdom Metazoa; phylum Arthropoda; class Insecta; order Lepidoptera; family Papilionidae; genus Papilio; species Papilio xuthus. The sequence goes on from NW_013531726.1 coordinate 2,539,068, forward strand.
TGCAGGTAAGTTATTATCTTATATATAAAATTATTGTGTCACAGTAATAGTTACCATACTCTGATATGGCTAGACCAATTTATATGATATTTTTTAGTTAATTCTATAATCCTGCGTGTTGTAATTAATTAAATTTTTTATTTGATTAATTAGTAACATTACTTGTTATTAAAATTTTTTGAAGCAAGTCATTAAATGGTTATTTATGTTGTCACAAATATTGTAACTAGTTTTGTTTATGTAGTTAAAAATATTTGTTTGTGTAGGACAACAATCCGATGTCAACACGTTGCTTGTCGGCCATCACGCTGGCCAGCAAATGCACAGCGCCCGCATTCCGCATGCACTTACGAGCGCACGGCACAGTGCAGAAGTTCTTCAGTGCCCTTCACGATGCCACCAATGATCAAGTTAGTATTAAACCTATACTAAATTAAAATAAACAAGCATTGATTAAAGGAAAGCAATCCATCCACAACTCTCTCAACATCTCTGGGAATTGAGGTGCCCGCTTACTTGTTTGCCACCTTATGATACAAAAAAAACTATGAAGAAACTTATGAGTATAATTTCTAATCTTTGTTGAGAATTTACGTCGTCGAAAAATTATTAAAACATGTTTTTTTTTGCAGAGCCTGGGGCTGTGTACTGCCACAGTTATGTTTGTACTGTCACAAGACCGTCTAAATATGGACTTGGACAGAGAATCATTAGAGCTTATGCTGAATCTTCTCGAATCTGATGTTTCTCACAAGTGAGTAGCATTTTGGATAGAAAATGTCCAATATATTTATCAATAATGTTTGATAGTTCATAGGGGTTCCTTAATGTGGTTACATTTGTTAATTTCTTTTTCAGGAATGCCTTAGATGATTGTGGGTTGACATCGGCACAACTTGCAAAGACTCAAGAAAGGGTCAGAGAATTGTGTGCTGAGATTAAGAGCCAAGGAAAGGCGACGCATTTAGACTTGGAGAATATAACTGTAAGTTGTTTTATCAGTTTGAATTGTTGTCATTATAATATTCCGTTCCACCAGTGTTTAGACTTCTCATGCCATTCTTATATGTAATTAGTATTATGAGTAACAAAAACTTATCACAAAATATCTGTGAAAATGCAGCCGATCCATGCAGACAAGAGTTTTACAATTATGATGTGACGACTATGAACGACATTAATGTCTTAAAAAGGGATGCCATAGTCATTTTTTTCGGGTTTACATTTTATAACCTATTTAGAGTTATCTGGAGTGTAGTCAATAATTTTTTTTTTTTTCAGGTTGGTCACTTAGCAATGGAAACGTTACTATCGTTAACATCGAAGCGTGCGGGAGAGTGGTTCAAGGAGGAATTGCGCGTGCTGGGCGGCGTGGACCACATCGTACGCACCATACAAGACTGCGCTGCTCGCTTGCACGCGCCAGCCACAGCCTGGTCCAGCGCAGAGGTCGACGTGCTCCGCAAGGCCGACAGGTGCATGAGGGTTTTGGAGAATGTAAGTTTTAAATATATATATTTAAAGGAAATTGTGGCCCTAAGGATGTTGGCTAACCTTCAAAAACTACTTTCTCAAAACTTGTTTCTTGCTGTTGTTGTTGTCAGTTAAAAGATGGCGCTGTTATTAAATATTTTAAAGGAACGTCATAAAATAAGTACTCCTCATTGTACACCTACTATGCGTTTAGCCTAACCAAGGATATAAAAAAAAACTTCTAATTTATTGTCTTGGAATTATATTAATTTTCCTCGGTTTGTCACGGCTGCAATTTATGAAATTTGATGTTTACTTATTTAAAAGATTTATGCTATCATTAGGAATGTGTGTTTATGTACTTTCAGGTGACGCAGCAGAATGAAGATAACCAGGTGTACCTGGTGGGCGAGCCACTGGGCGGGGCACGCACGCTGGCCGCGCTGCTACGCCGTTGCGTGATGGAGGCACGCGAGCAGCCCGCCTTGCGCCCGCCGCTGCTGGATGCCGCACTGCCCGCGCTCAAGGTTCTCGTCAACCTCTCGCACAGCTTCGGCAGTGTCGGTAAGAAACATTCAGAACATATAACTATTGTACTTTTTACCTGGTATAAAATTCAGTCACGTTAATCTGCTTATATTATTCAGATGACGTTTATTATACAGACCATTAAATTTTCCATACGAATAAAAAAATATGTACGTTTTTTTATCGATTTAGAGTACCAATGTTGTGAATCAATATATTTAATTAATTTGTAATTTATTTACAGCATCGATAGGCGCCCAAGTGGTAGGAGAGCAGCCGTATATAATGGAAACCTGCTTAATTATGTTGTACAACCAAGGCTGCTTCATACCTGACAACAATAACTTCGAGTTTAGTGTTTGTGTAAGTTATTTTATTATTTATTTACCACTAATATTGTATTAATCCTTGGAGTGTTTCTGACTTGAGGACTTTTTTTTATTTTTAGATTTTTTCATATCAATTTCTTTAAATGTGATAGAAACAAATTAGAATTGATTTTCTGTTAGATTAAATAAGCTTGAATAGTTTTTTAATTGGGTTCATCTTCGGACTATATTAGATTTTCATCCACTATTTGTGATTTATTTTAATGAAAACGATATACTTTTCAGGTGCTTCTATTGTTGATAAATCTGGTCCAAAACAATGAGAGTAACACACAGAAACTGTTGGATGTTCACATAACAGTGGATAATGGGGACACATCAACAAACACACCTGCTTTGGATCTCATAGTTGATTTGTTTTATAAACGGGAAGAGCTCGCAAGGTAAATACTATATTTATAAGACAGGTATCCACTTTATCAGTTCGTTATATGTCCCCACTGAGAGGTTTGAAACCTAGCCTAAGTTATGACCGACTAGGCCATAGTCAACTTGACTTCACACATATCTTTGAATTTCTTTGCAGATATGTGCAGGTTGCTTGAGGATGTTTTCCTTCACCATTCACATTTGTAATACTAATGTTTAATTTCTAGGCGGGCTGAAGAAAATACTGATGCGCTGCTAGACGGCGAGAAAGAAGAGACTGATGATGAGAAAGATAAAAAGAAACAGTCGGTCGACGATATAGCGGAGACTGTCGATAAATGTAAGTATCAATCTTGTAATCTTGGTCCTATAGAGGACAACACTTAATAGCTGAAATGGGTTTTGTCAGAATTACATAAACTGATGACCAAATAAGTTCTTTGAATTTGGTTGCACTAACTATGGAATCGGCTCATTTACATTTTTATTTTATGGCATCATCAGTGTGTTTGATACGTTGATTGTATCGCAGTGTTGGCGCGAGCTGGTGCGCATATGGAGCATACGATGGTGTGCGCGTACATCGCGCTGCTGCTGGGTCACGCTGCGAGCTGCGCACGCGCACCCGCCGCCGCAGTGCGCGAGCGTGTGCCGCGTTACGAGCCTCTACTTCCCACGCTGCGGAAGTACTACACCTTCCTCTCCCTTACTGCAAGCGTGAGTATATACTATTTTTTTTAATATAAACAGATTATTAATATATCTTTTAACCATAGCGTGTGGCTCACGACGACAGTGGAATGTCGAGATTTGACGCCGCATCCAGGTCGGATAATCGTACCCTTAACTTTCAGGCAGATTTTAATTGTATTTTTATTTAAAATTCGATTTTTCCCGATTAATTTCGATTAAGAACACATCATATAAATTGTAAAAAAAAACTTAGAACAGTCTTCAGGTAGCTCAATAGAATCTTATATAGCAACTTTATAATTCATAAATCCATTTCGGTGAACATTTACTAAAGAATATTTTGCTATATTTCCAGGCGGAAGCTTCGATAGTTGCGCACGTGAAGGCGACGCAGAGAATAATAGAGTTTATGGAGACGAGTGACAAAGAGAGTTCTCAGGATACGCCTCAGCAGCCTCCAGCTGAATACCCTCGCCCCTACGGCAACTACTACCAGCCCTGTGCAGACCTACCGCAAGACATGTCCCTCAGCAACCTCAATTATACCATGAACTCCTCGTCCAGCTCCGACAGAATGTCATCATCGATGGATGTCGATGGATACCACTGAACCAACACACAGACTGCCTTATTTATTAATATGTTCGCACATTTGCAAAATAAATCAGGTTTGTAGCACTATGTCTTCTAAACAGTTCAGGCACATACTTTTAGATCTTAGAAAAGGAACAACATGGTCTGCTATATGTTTAGAATACGCTAATATTAACCGAGTAAAATACCTCTATTCATAAACCTACAAGACCTATATCTATTGATTTTCTTAAAAATAGTATATTACTTAATTTTATATAATCTATGAGGTCGACAAAAGTGCGTGTATTTTGTTAATCTACGAACAATTATCCTCAGTAGATAGTTTAATTAAGCACATGATTTAGTAAATAAATGATGCACCAACTAAATTATGTTATTTAGGATGATACGGAACGGTAAAGGGAAGAAACACAAAGAAGAATCTATGTAACAATTTTTTTTTTAATTTCTGTAAGTGACTGCGAAAAGAGGTGAGTGTAAATATGAACCAAATAAATAATTGATGTACATTAATAATGATTTTAGTAATATAATATGCCATTTGTAACGTGAGAACGACGATTTTGTAACTATATTCCTTTGAAATGTATATATAATTTTGTTTAGAGTAATATTTAGATAGAAGCGTTGATCGGTCGATCGTGCGTCGGGTTATGTTATGATCTTGATGAAATTGAGATATTCCGAGTTTAAGCCTGCAAACGGCGAATTGAAAGTGCAAAATGTAGTATTAAGTTTGTAAATGGTGAACATTTCTCATGTGAATATTGTTCGCACCTCGTACTTTGCGGATGTTACTTTGAGGCACAATTATATTGTAAATAAATTAGATAGAGTTGATAGAGTTTGCGTTGTATGTATTAGATCGAGATGTATGTCGGATTTGCCTTACAGACGAGCGAAATTATAATGTTTCGTATTGAACGTACAAACATATAGAGGGCGCGAGTATCGCTTAGATAAATTATAGGACAATCTAATGTTGGAATTAAATTAGCTATAGAAATATCGATTCAACTGTTTGTATATGTTTATATATTATAGATATAGTTTATGTAAACATATACACACATATTATAATTTTGTCGTGTTTCTTGTTTCAGAATAATTGGTTGTACTTTTGTTGTAAATTAACATAGTCTCAAGATCACCATTTATGTAACTGTTTTAAAATAAATCAATCTATTTTTATAAATGACCGAGATGTGACTTGATTGATGATTCCGTCTATCGAATTGCGCCATTCTAATTATCAAAATTGATTATTACATTATTATTTGGAGATTTGCGTATTATATTTTAAGCGTGTATTGTCAATCCACGATAATTTTGCATAGGTTTAAAAAGGTCACTAACAAGTTTTGTTATTGTCAGAGATGTTTAGTAAACGATCAAACATATTTGACAAATTGCTATTCATCAAATAACTCATTTAGTTCACTTCACAGGCTTAGTTAGACAAAAATATTTTTTTATAGGCATTTAGCGTTATTACTAAATATTGCCACGTACAAAACTATCAATTTGTAAAATCCTTTGTAGAGTTATCGTGATTTGACAATATTTTCTCTACTACTTTACGCATTTTGTCGTAATTTTTTTTTGGGCAAATCCGTAATTGATTTGTTTTTACTATAAATACATTGTTTATTGTCTGTCAATTTACCTTAAATATTTATTTATTAGAAAAAAAATTAAATGTAGATTAACACTAATATCGAAATAAACAATCTATACTTTTTTTTTATGACAAAACAGTTTAAGTTTGTGACCGTGGGCATTTATAATTTTATCGCAGTGACCGAAAATATATTTTATTTGTATTTACAGATATAGTCTGAACATTAGCCATGAGATTATATTTAAGGAAACAGGAATATTTATGGCTAATAATATATAATGAACCTAATTAAAATTTATCACTATCTGAATTATTTTGTACATTTATTCCAACGCTTCTTAAAGTAGGAAGGTAACTTTATTTTTTATTAGTTTATTTTAAAGACAGACGAAAAAACAATGTGCTTATAGAGATTAAATTTTTGATATATTTTTTTTAAGTTGATCGGACAATGTTAGTCAAAAAGATTTTTAGACAGCTTTACTTAATTTTTAAGAAATTTTGACCGCTTTAATTCTAGAGTGCAGCGGCGTATGTAGTTTTAGTTTTATACATTTTTTTGGTGTTTCTGACCTGTATCCTTGAAATATCTTTGAGGTTTCGGGTTCGATTATCAAATTTGGGACCTTATTAAGTTTTGTGGAAAGCTGATAGCCTATTGCTGCTTATCCCAAATGGGGTAAACGACGTCTAAGGCTTTTATACTACTATTTCTCTGGGTGGTTTCTTTAGGTAGATACTTTTAGAGTTTGTTGTGTATTTGTAATGAGTTTAATTACCTAAATTATATTTATGTAATTTATTGCGCTATGTATCGGATAAGCTTAGCTGTAAAACGCATTTCGTTATAAAACACTTTGTCACACGCCTGTGTTTAAATTTAAAATATGTTGTTTCAGACTGTCACGAGAGTTTGATATCTTGAGAATTATTATTTTAAATGTAATGTGTAATTATGTTATAAAGTATTACATTAAAAGAACGATTTCATTAAACTTTGTTGTTTTTCTTATCTCCATATGTAAACTGAATGAAACTAATTGAACATCTAAAACATGTTTATTAATTTAAAATGAAATATTTAAATAATGTAGTTGATATAAAATAATTCTAATTATAACATTGAAATAGATAAAACAATTTATTGCAATATTCGTTCGTAAAGCAATTGCAATATTCGTAAAAAGCAGTGATTAAGGGACCGTACTCTAGACGGCTAAGATTCGAATTTCAGCTAACGGTATCTTACTGTGCTAGAGATCTAAAAAAGCGAATCTGTGTGAATGAAGCCTTTGCTATCTCTAAACAAGGTGTCAAAAAAAAATACGAAAGCGTATAATAATCACAGAACATTATAGCATTATTCATTCATTCATTAAAAATATAAGCGCCCGATTGCTTTCCTTGCTATACCTGCGGGGTAAGTCAAAGTGAATTCGCTTCGAAGCGATTTCATAGCAAACTTCAAAAATGTATGGATCATTCACGTGAATACTCATCGAAAGTTATTGTTAGTTCTATACATTTTTGAAGTTCGTTATGGAATCGCTTCGGAGCGAATGCACTTTGTCTAGTCCCGCTGAACATTTGATATACAAAGCAATCGATTATAATATAAAACAATATAATCTACAAAATCAACATGATTTATATGAGTAAAAGCTATACAAATTTACCCAAAGTAATGCGGTCAACAGCGTTGACATGTGCTATTGCAGGCGCCCGAATTCCTTGCCAGTCGCCGCTCTCGGTAAAGCGTTTGTTGATAGATATCAACTGTTCGAAATTAGCGCGGGCGAGCTTGTGCTTGTTTGCAACCTTACTTACCAGCTCTTCATCGTATACCGCCTCCGGATTTTCCAATTTCAAATGCTCCTTCATTTCTTCAACGGTGACCAGGAAACAGTTCCACGGAGACCAATCCTCTGCGACGTGCCAACGACACAATCTCAACTGAGACATGTCGGCACATTCGCTGATAGCAGAGTGAGAATGCCAGAGTTTCTCCACAATGAAGAATATATCTTTCTCCTGTAGGACAAATGCTAAAGATCCCCAGCATTTACGACGTCTTTCATCACGCTGAACGGCCCTAAGAATGAATCTGTAAGGAGTCATGTCAATCCAAAGTCTTTCGGTGACGTCCTTCCAAGAGCACGACATGCAAACGAGGAATCCACTCATTTTAGCATTCAACGGGAACTCAGTGTGTAACTTAACCTGATGGCACATTTCACAGAAGTACAGTCTTCCTTCCTCCATCTTTTGGTAGTCTCTAATATCCTTGCACTTAGTTACGCCCGAATTTAGCTCCGAGGTTTTTATTAGTTGTAATACGCTTGCAGAGATCCTTCGTCTTAAAAATTCTAATTGATGATCGTCGCATCTTCTTACAAGAAGGTCGCACTCTCTATCCAACAGAGCTACAATCTCGTCAACCAAGTCATGTGAGAATTCTTGAAGTGCAGCTCTCATATCGACGAGAAGCTCGATTCTTTCGTTTGCCTCCAAGTCGTCACGTAAAAAGGAATTATACAATTCTTTGAGCTTTCTCGCTTTCTGTATTTCTATGGTTTCCATCGTAATCAGTTTACCGTCTCTGCCGAACCAAGCGACTGGTTTTGATATTTCCTCCAAGAATTGTTTCTCTTTTGTCTTACGACTGTCTTCCCTCACTTTAAGTCTGTAAGATTCGATGCATCGCAGCAGCTCAACTTCTTTATCTAGGAGCAAAGTAAATTCTGCAATTTTGGGACCTTTTGAGTGCAGCCGTGAAATTCTTGATATTTCTCCATGTTTCCACCGGTCGACCTACACAAAAAGGCAATGTTTGTTTTTAATCTTACTAATATTATAATATAAATGCAAATGTTTAGATGGATGGATGTTTGTTTCAAGGTATATCTAGAACGGCTGCATGGATCTGGCTGAAATTTGTGCACGACAGCTAGTATAACAATAAATAACATAAAGTATGTTATAATGAAACTTATACAAATTTAAAAAGGAGTAGAATATGATACCATTGCGTAAAGCTGATCAAAGTCTTCTCGTGTTTTAGGAAAAGTTTTAGTGATGAGATCTCTTCGTAAGCGTCTCTCCATAGCCTCGCGTTCTAGTCTATCTTCTTCCTGCATCCTTCTTATTCTTTCTCTGAAAATCAAATATGTTTCAATCAAGTTTGAGTGTGTTATAAACAATTTTGTTATTTGTGCAAAATCTGTCCTCTTATTTATCTAATAACTAATGATTACATCATCGACTAAAGCAACAACAAAGATTACGTTGTCTATTTTGTGGCACGTACTTGCACTCTTTCAGCCATTTTTCCACCTTCTGTCTAAACTGGTGATGTCGGAAAGCGCGCTGTATGATAGATGCGTAATGTTTGTGGTTCAACCTCGCTATCATCTCATCGTAAGTCTCATAACGTTTAGGAATGATAATTTTGTCGGTCACACTAGGAATATACACTTTCTCGTTGGCCATTTGTGTAGCTCGATTGTAACTGGTTTCCTTTAATTAAAAAAAAATTAAATCAATACATCATTCTACATTACCAAGAAGCGTTGTGATCTTGCGAGACGGTTTTTAGTTTTTTTTAATGTTAACAAACTTAAGTATGACATGACATAATGCTAAAACATTTGAGAACCTACCAGAACTCTTTCGATTTCTTCAGCAGTTTGAGTATCTCTGCAGTTCTTCCTTTCCGGCGATACTTTCTCCGGCTTTTGAGGTGTTTGTGTGAAAGCATGATGATATATAACACCTTGAACGGAATGGTTTTAATTATTGTATGAAATAATTAAAATCTATTGTGTATTAGTTAGAATTTTGCTGTCAACTATTTTACTACCACGGTTACATTGTAGTCAATTAAAAAGAACAAAACATTTTAGTCGATAGTGCCATGTTTTCAGTAGGAGATAAGATTATTACCTGTGTGTATATTTTTATATCCACCCAGAAAAGGTTTTTCAATTGGCCTTGAGAATACTTCGACATTTAGTTGTCTTAAGCCGGTACCAAATGGCACAGTCACTGCCAAGACATCGTTCGTAGGCACTTCCTTATACAACTTGTCCAAGTTCAATTTTTTATTGTCCTTTGTCAGTAATTCGACTTCAACGATTCCGTATTTGTTATAGTCCAGGTCCAAAAGTGCCATTCGATCTTTCAGCGGATTTTCACCGCGTAATAGTACTAGGTTATCAGGGGCCACTTGAAATAATCCAGCTAAATTCTTTTTAATCTCGTGTATTTTTATAGCAGAGTGATACGATCTAGTAAAAATGCTCAATTGATTTCGGATTCTAAATTTTATTGCTATAAAAGGAAGAGCCCTTTTCTTCGGTAAGATCGACTGAAGAAGTTCATGAACGTAGTTCTCTTTGGGTATGGACGATAACGCAAACTTTTCGGAATCCTTTGTGTAAACGTCTATCGTCAAATTGCCGTGAGCGTCAGTTTTCAAGTTGGAAAGCAAACTAGTTTCCTTAAGTATGCTCCTATTTATAGTAAGCAGTAAATTGCTATTTGAAATGGATAGCAGCTTTGCCAATTTACGCTTTACAAATTTTATAGGCGTATTACTTGGGAAGACTTTACTGAAGGCTTCGTTAGGATGCATGGGAGATTTGAAAGTGACCAGGGTATGGCTGACGGGGCATTTGTATTGCTCGAAGTCTCGACGACAAGGGGCAGTGGAAAACCGAGATTTTGGTACATCATCTTGCATGGGACATGGACGGTATGGCGGTGCGGTCAATAATTTGTCGCGACCCAATTCGCACTGGCAACCTGCATTTTCGTTTTTACCTCCGAGCTCCGGGGATATGGAGATTATCACTTTATGTCCGCCCATTCTCACTGTTTTAATTAAATAAAATACAAACAAACAACTCCGAGAAAATGTTAACAAAATACCTTTAAATAGATAAAAGAAAAAGGGACTGAGCGACTAATTAATTGTTTATTTTTCGTAGCAATCGTTGCTAAGCAACTGACGTTAATTTCTTCATAGAGTAAAAAACATGTTTTTGTGAGATACAAAAGGTTTTTATAAATGTCTAATTACTTATTCCTTATTTCAAAGTTATTGATGGTAAAAATTGGAAGCCCCAAACAAGTTGAACACACGAGTCTATGGTAAAGCGTCTTAGATTTAAAGGTTCACATATTCTATACAGTGGGAGTTCTAAAACACTTGTATATATGTTTTGTATAGATGTTTCGGCAATGGGAACCCACGGATAGATGAGATTAATATGGAAACATGCTTATTCATAGCAGCATAGTAAAGATGATATAATATCGTAATCGACATGCGACAAATGAAATTTAGAATTGACATGTTATCATATGTCATCACATCATATTGCATGTATGAGAACGTTGTACGTGAATTCGACGATAAAGTAAATTGCAAGTACATTTCTTAGGTGCGCTCACAGACTCGCCTCTACATCTTGATAATAAAGGAAAACATACAACAACCCCGCGGGGCTCACTATGAAAATAGTTAAAAGAGTGAAAAGGTGCTCTATTAAGAATGAATTAACCGCTTAGCTTTTAAAACTGTAAACTCCTTTGAACATGTTTTTCAAAAGAATACACGTAGTGATTCTGGAAACGAGCTCTTGAAGCAATTTATGCTTTGTTTGCTAGTGAGATTAATTCTTTTCCAAAATCTGAAAATAACAGGAAATAAAATTAGAGAAATTGGTTATTATTAGAAGGTATTGAATCGAGAATATACATTGAAGAATTGGTTAAAGGAATTAAATGATAAATAAGGTAATAGAAACAATACATAAAGCAAAAAATGTCGAACCAGACCGATATTAAAAATGAAATCAATATTGTGTGAATAAACCTACTATTATTTGAGAAATTTTAACTTCATTACTGCTTCGATAAAAGTAAAAACTTATTGATGCCGTCATTTCATGAAAATAAGTAGGTATTCAATAGTTAATAAAATTGAGAGAACAATAAAATTACAGGGCAATAAAATATTGAATGTGCGAACCATATCCGCTGCGATATTAAATTCTACCGAAAACATAAAAATGATTTTCAGTCGTAAAACTATAATTTACAGACGTAAAAATGCGCTGACTTATATGTATATGTTAAGGCAACGTTCAGAAATGCACTGTAATTTTAAGAGTTTAAAAAATAAATCTACCCTATTTGTGTGAGTAGGACTCAAACTGAGCAATTATTATCAAAGTTCAAGCAAGTTATGTAACAATTACATTATCAAATAAACAAAATTAGCTTTCCTTTCCTTTGTATTAATGAAAATTACACTTTTGAAGAGCTTTTGATATGATTATACATGACATTACCTTAATATTGGAGTTGAACTATCCTTTGCAAAAAATAATTTGTATCGGCATCTCATTTGTCATTAAAGAGATGCATCCGAAGTAGTTTGTAGACTTGACTTGAAGACATTGCATTAGAAAAACAAATTAAATTAAAACGAACGGATGCACAGAGTAGGAAATAAGAGCGCAGTCAACTAATCCGTATCTCTAAACATCATTAGTCGCTCTCACGATCTGTGTAATGTTATCTGTAAGACGGAAACGAAGAAATAAGTTAACATTGCTATAAAAACCGTCTCCTAGAAGATTCTTTTTCAATTATCTATCTGTTAAAAACGTGTTAAAAATATTAATTTATAAAATTTTAGTTTCAAACCAGATTAATGCAATCTTTACGTGCAAATATTTATAGTTATAACAGATCATACACATAATATTGTTCTAAACAAACGAATAGTAGGTTTAAAAAAATGTTTGACTAAACTCAATATGTGCATAAACATAAGCAAAACTATTGCGGAAGCGGTGCTATCGTTGACCCGAGCGTTTATTGCATCTGTATCCAAAGGACGTGCGTTCTGTAAATACGTGTTTTAATCAAGCCTGTTGCTTCTCTTCCGTCCACCGCCGCCGCCCGCCGACGCCCCTCGCCGCGCCGCGGTCGCTGGACTTAGCAAAGAAAAACTTTGCATGCGTTTTATTACGACGGATGCGGAATTGCCGTGGGGTTTAATTTAGTAGTAGTCTGCTAGCAACGTCCTTTGGTAAATATCAAAAATACGATGTTGTATTTATAATTTGTGCACAGATCGTACTCAAACTATGAATACAGCGATTAGCAGAGTTAGGGCTGTTGATAGTGGCTTGCATCGAAATATATTTTTTTATAAAGAGACAGACTGGATAACCAATATGTCCTATCAAAGATTAATTACGGGATCCATTGCATACTTCATAAGTTCTTCTCTTTTTTCGCCATCTTGATGCCTTTGTTGAAGTAATCAAACTAGGATTATTTGTAGCCCGAACCTGGGAAAAACCCATGTTATTTTTCAAATTGGTTTCTAACAATTCAGATTGGTTATGCAAGAATAGAGCCATAAAGGCCTCACAACTGAACCAGATAGTCTTTCCAGTGCGATAATCGAGGAACAAATTTTATTGTGCCCTCGGGCGGCGGGAGTGGCCTAAGGCGGGCAGTGGTTCATTTGATTAAAGCCCGCCCGCGCTCGGAAATTATCAAACGAAACGCACCGACAGCCCAGCGGGCCGTGAGAGGCTGCATTAATAGTTTTTGTTGCCCCAACTCGGACCCGTTCCGTTTTGCAAGTTAAACTTTGGCAAATTTTTACTTTGTACGAAATATTCAGAATTCATTTCTCAATTCTCTTTTACGTCTCTATTAATGGTTATTCTATGTTTATAGTGTTTTAATAAATTGAAATGAACTAATTAAATAATAGTTTAACTAACGCGCAGTCCAGTGTAAGATCCGACTAGTTTCGAGGTTGTTGGGGACCTTTCTGGGATGACGGCAGCTGGGAGTAGTTCGCGGTTGCACCTCATCTCATGCTGAAAAAAATAAAATAAAAAGGAGTCAAGTTGTTGTTTGAGTGTATTTAGATAATGCAAAAAAATCTCGAAAACGCCAACGCAGCATAGATTGATATGAATTTAAACAATTACATCACAAAATTTTAAATAAATTAAATCTAAAACGAATATTTCTCTATTGTATAGATTTTCCATTCGCACCTAACGTTAATTTGTTTGTACAAATTTAACTGTGCGCCCACAAAACGATTCGATTAAAATTTATCCGTCTATTTCATTTGACAAAATGTTGATAACACTTTGTAAACTTTATTGTAATATCATACTCGAAAATTAATTTATTTGCGTTGATTTTGATAACGTACACTAATCTAGTAATTATGTGCATGGTATGATGTGTGATGATATCATTTGTAAGGTTTTAATATTTTAATAGCTCTTTATAATAGTTATTAAAACTTTTTTACCCACTCATAATATCATTGTAACGAAGTTATTTAATCTAATTTGTTTCAATTTATGATTCATAATAAAAACGAATCAATTAAACTTACGAGCGTTCCAATTATTTATTGCATGTGCAATGCATGAGCTAAAATATGGCTGAACTGACTAAAACGTGCACGTGGAACGATGACAAATATGATTACTAAAATGCCAACAGAAATGATTGTAACGGAGAGTGGTGAGTCAATACACGTAATGAGGTTTGATTAGTGAGGGTCGCGCGTGTTGGACGCACATTGAGTAATTTACGTGAATGTTCATTGTCGAAATATTTGTATAAAAAGATATAGCCATCTCTTTCACTCTCTTTAAAAAGTTGAGATAACAATATGTTTTTGACAGATGTTTCCAAAATGGAAACTGACGGTTGTAAACGTATACGTATGTTTGTTAGCTTCAATATTTATTTGCTCATTGATATGTTATGCAATTGAGTAAGTTAAATGAAAATTATTATATATAGCTGAATTACTTAATAAATTGAACAAATAATGTGTAGCAAGTTCAGAAAATATATTTTTTTGATGTTAGGGTAAACCTGCACGGGATTGCCAATCAAACAGTTGTATTACTTTTATAATACTTAAAGATAGAAAACGAACGATGCGAATATCAACCGTAGATTTAAATTGAGCCCAGACTTGACTAAAACACATATACTTAAGGCACTAATGATTATAAAAACTGTCCAGAATAAATCGTAATGACATGTCATTGAAAGCTTTAATCGGTCCATCATTAGCAGGTATTTAGCCTTTCCCGATTGCGGTATTCAGTCAATTTGTCGAATGAATTTCCACTCGGCTCAACGTCCGCCCCGAATGTGACGTATTAATTATTTATGAAATTAATAGCGATGGTAAAAACGATGTCTGATCCATCAAAGCGTCCGCGATCTTTATTAGATTACGCATCTCTGAGTGTGTCGGTCGTTTTGATGATTTGGTCATCAAACATTCATTAAATACTTTGCAATTTTATTTGTCGCTGTCAATACCTTTGACTTTGATAAAATATTGAAACGACCATTTATAAATGTTTATTTTTCAAGTATTACAATGTTTTTAACGCGAGTAAAAAAAAACAAAAAAATGAATTAAAAAAATTTTTAACTTTTAAAAATCTTTCAAAATCTAGAACCAGTAAATAAATTGATGGTTAGATGAGTCGAATCGAAGCATTATCTTTGACACAAGAAGTTGCCGTGCTATCAACAAAATAAATCCAATAAAATATTGGTCATATTCAGTACTAATGCAATGTTTGGATCAAATGTTTGTGTCACCTTGTACACGAGATTTGAATGTAGTTATTTCCAACGCGATTTCGTTGTAGGGATTACTTGGATTTTTGTGATGCGTAACATCGCGTCTGCTAACATGCCACACGAAGCTAATACATACTTTGGAGTTACATTGAATTTGTGTAGAGGAAAACGTGCCATTGAATATTTGAATTGAAACTTTAGTGAATATTTACACTAAATATTGTGGATGTTTCTGAACAAGTTTGTATAACTTTGACCTACATATTTATCGTCTGATAAAGTAAGTCATTAAAGAAAACTTTTCTTACAATTTGTGTTCATTTTATTTTGAACATTTAAATAAATGGCAGAATTTTATTCCTCACATCGCATTAATGTTAAGGTTATTTAAACAACACAATTTTACTTCAACATATTCTGATTCAATACATATTAAAATTTGTAGAAGAAAAAAATTTAATAGTTATTTACCGCGGAACAGTGAAAAATATTTTCAAAAGCACAATGGTTCGATATAAAAAGAAAATTAAACAAATGCAAATACAGTACGGCTAATCCAACTTCATACGAGTGTTAAAAACGTTAAAACAATGGCCTAACTTATAATAGTGTGTCGATGAAATTGGCAGCTAATTTCTTCTTGTACAGCAACGCGGCGTATTGTGGCCGCTTTTTTCTTTTCAGCCAGGAACTTTGTTTTCGTTACTTACGGTTGACATATTGCTAATGAATTGCTAAGCGATTATTTTGCTAATTACCATTAGAAGTTTACAAGAACATTTAATGCGATTAAGTAAATTAATAATTTCATTTGTCGTACATTTGTAAATTAAAAAAAAACCTCTTAAAGTCTATTTTAACTTCAGATCTTACCTTAATAACGTAACTTAAGGAATATTTGGGATTTCAGTTTCATACGATTTATCTTTTATGAAAGCAAAAAAAAATAAACTAATATAAAAACGGCTAAACACTCACGTACTGGTGTTATTTCGCGGACGCGGCTTATAAAATAATACGTCCCACTCACCCTGATGAAGGGCCTCCGAATGGCTCTAAACTAGTCGGTGCCGCCACCGGATATATACATGAGTGTTTTGCCGTTTTTATATAAGTTTATTATAATGTCTCACGAAAGTTTAAATAATTTTATAGCAAAACAAAATTGTTAAATGACTGTAAAACAATTTTCAATTATCAGCAATTTTATGCATATTAAATTCAAAAAAATAAATATCCTCACTTTTAACACTACAAATTCTAAATTACACTCGAAACGTACAATGCCAACGAGAAGTGGAATATCATAAAGCTTCCATATTAAAAGTATTCGCTAAGGTAAGTGTATTATAATTTCAGTCGTATATCGTAGACGGCGTGAAATGCTCCAGTACTTAGCCGCGTCCGTCTGGCTCGTAATAAAACCTCTCCACTTATCAAATAATATGCATATGGTATGGGATCTGTACAGACTAAAGTTTTGCAGAGAGAATTAAGTCTTCAGTGCCCAGACACTTTTCTTAGAATGCATTCGCAAAAATACTTTTAATTGGCTTTTATGAATCCAATAACATTTAAAGGGGCTTCACAGGGCCTTTCACCCTTATTCAAAGAAACGAGTCGCAGTAATCTACACCTTTTAACTTTATTTTTAGTCAAAATGACACTTTGAAACTGTTTGAAAATACCAAAATTTATAGTTTTCATCTGAAGAATATGCTATTGTTTAAATATTAGACACGATAAAACAAAGGACTGCAAAACTAGAGTGATAAAATATTTATATCGTCTTAAACATGTAGGCTAATTATTCAAATTAAATTACATTTAAAAAGTTAGAATAAGCCGCAGTAACAACGTCACTATTGGATTTGTATTTTCATGATTTACTTTACAATAAAACAAGCCGGTTATGAGATATAACATCGTATTGACAGAGATGTAGAGGAGCGGTAAACATATTAGTATACGTGGATAAGTCCTGGTCAAACGGAGTGCGGCGTGCGTGCCGGCGCGCCTGTCCGCGGGATATCAGCCTCGCTGTCCATTGCATAGCGCCCGCGTATTTGGTGCAAGGACCCATCGTGTTTGTGCACCGCTTACTGACCTAGCAACAATATCATTTGTTGTTATTATAACATAATTATCTCATTGTAATGTCGTGAACGATATCGAAACACTGAATGCGATCAAACAACTGCATCTTTATTGGCATAAGATTAATAGTTTAAGGATTGTGAAGTCTTTTTCCATGTTTGATATCTAAATTTATTAAACAATTATAACTAACTTAATTAAGAATCTTAAAGGTCAAGGATATAGATATATGTCTTCAATTAAGTTTCGTATTTTTAAGTATATAATACATAAATGATAAATAAATATAGAAACCGCTAATCTTAAGAACGTTGAAATGTTGAAATGGTGGGAACAGCGGACGTACATAAAAGTGCACGTGTTTACGGGCCCTGCCAGCCAATATCCAGCGGACTGATTGCTTCTTTACTGTTACACGATAAAAATTTTATTAGTTGGTCGTAAAATGTACCGACGAGTCGCGAGACCCAGTAGCCAATATATTTTAAACTGCCACGAGACTTTAAATGTTTAGACGTTAAAGAGCCAAGTTTGCGTTACGATTAATATCTTAAATAACTAATCGAGACGATGACGATTTGCAAATAACATAACTACTTTTAATTTTTAATACAATAATCTGTCAATTGTGAAAATATTTTCTAAAAGTAAATATTTGTTTTTTTTTTATCTTAATCACTTTAGTATTTAATAGATACGTCCCCTTTTTATTCAATAGACTTAGGCATCAGATGCACATTCGAGTACGTAATAAATACAAAAAGGCGCAAACTTTTCGTAATACTTTATGAATATGAAACACAGAAGCGCATACAAAAAATTGTGCGCTCGGCTGCGCAAACCGTCCAACTGTTCAAATCGTTTAGTAAACACTGGACATGCAGTACAAGAGGTACAGCGATTTTAATCGATTGGAAACGGAACAAAGTGAAAATGTACACCTCAATTATTCCGCCGGCCGCGACTCTAAAATAACTATTCGTCAACATGTCGGCTACGATAAGAGCTGTTTTAGACAATTTAAATTTTGGATTAAATGCTTAGATATAAAACAATATTTTTCACATTCTAACAAGAGTGCCCCTTACTGTACTGTATTTTTACATTAAGGTTTTGAGATGATGATAATAGTTTTACTAATGATATACTATTTGTGTACTAACTAATTATATTTAAAATAATAACTTATTTTTTGTCGAAACTCATAGTTAATTGACCTTTTTTTTATAAAGAATTTTTTTTTTAAATTTCATGCAATGTAAGACACGTTTTCTATTAAAATATTTATGCTATCTTCAAACACTTAATAACAGCGGAACCAAAAAACAATTTCGAACAATACAAGCGAACGGAAGAAGTAATTAAACTGCAGCGTTGTTAATATCAAAGTCCATTATTGAGTGAGCCTCATAGAAGAACTCAATAAAACATAAAGCTTCGGTTTGTGTCGCCGCGGACCGAGTCGTCTCCAATAAAATACAAATAGACTCGATTGAAATGCAGGACGAGCCGGGCTGTTTACTTGATGCCGATGCCGTCCAAGGCAACGCGTAACCAAGATTGCTTTTTTCAGTTTTCCTTTAGTTGTAAAATGTTTTCGTGTGAATTAAAATTGTTAATTGAAATGCTTTAAAATATGTTGCAATATAACCCAATGTTGTTGTCATGTACAATGTATTAATTTTTCCTTTGCTATTATATTTTTTTTCTTTTGTCAGTACTTTTCGAGTTATTGCTATGTACGTTTCTAATTTTGCTCTTAATTAATGCCGTAGTTAACACGCGTGATAGGCGTTAACATGTAAAGATTGTGGTAATGAGAAAAAACCATTCCATTTCATTTCGATAGTCGACATGAGATCAATATGGTGTAAGAAATATTTTTCTTCTTATAATGTAACTTTAAAATAAGGTTCACAAAAAATTCTATTACGTTTTATCTTTTACAGGTTTGCTTTTGATTTTTTCACTATCGAATTGTTTTGCTTGGGAAACATCAGCAACTTCTGAAGCATTGTCTGCTTTAATAGACAAGTTGATTGCACAAACAGATACTAAACCTATGCAGGAAAATATAAAATATAGAGAATCTGAAAATAACGCACGTGCAAAATTAAAGAACGATTCAAACGTTATATACTTAAAATTGGTGCCAAATGAAACATATAATTTGACTTTACAGCCAAATGCAACAAAGAGCAAAGAATCTGAAATAAACATTGATCAAGAAAAAAGTTTTATCGAAAGTAACATACAAAAAATTTTAAACTCGACAAACAATAAAGATGTCTTAAAGAAAATATTACACGATATAAAAATCAAAATAGATAAAAACAAACCAGAACAAGAAATAAGAACACCCGCTAATATAAATTCAAATGAAAATGAAGATCCATCAGCATATGAGAGAAACAGAAGTAACGGGTTTGTTGACTTACGCAGCAGTGAAAGTCACCCTAACATACTAAAAACTAAGAAAACTTTAGTACTTAATGATGACACAAATATAGAAAAAATAGTACCTGATGTTTTGAAAACTATTAAAAAACAAATACCTTCTATAGATGTAAATGATAAAGAAGAATTAACAAAAGAAAAGTTTGAGACAAAGCAAACAAAAGATGAAAATCTTTCTCCAATAGAACATATTCCTTCAAGAAGACGGTATACTTCGAATGAAGCAACAGCAAAAGACACAGTATCTCGAAATAATTTATTAAGAAATCCTTCGTTATTGGGGTCCCTGTATATTTCATCTAAGACAGTTCCAAAGTATCCGTTAAATTTGTGTGGCAATTGCAAACATGTAGGCCTTGTTAACCTACCGTTGAATAATCTAAAAAATAACGCAATGTTACAACAGGTTATGCGTAGAAAAATAATAAGTAATTTTGTCAATACGATAAGACCAAATTTACTCTATAAGAATTTTAACGGTATAAATTTAAAGTGAAAAGGTCAGTTTTATAACTAGTTTGTCTCAGTGCAAGCTCTCTGTATACTTACCTTATCTACAACATGACTATAACTTGTTGCTTGCTGTGTTTTCCTAAGGATTATATTAAAAATAATAACTGTAGCAGTTGTCAGCTTTTAATCTATGCATGGCATGCGTTTAGTTTATATAGAATACTAATGAAATATAGAGTTTTGCTTTCATAGAATATTATACTAAATATTTGTTTAATTTCATTCTAATCTTTTTCAAAGAAAATGACAGCGATGGCAATAGGAAACCTATGGTAATACTTTCATATTGTTGCTTTAAACTATTTTTTTTTACTAAGTAAATAATATATATATATATATATAGACTGAACAATATATATATATATATATATATATTGTTCAGTCGAGTTACCTGTTGATTCATTATTAAGTCATTAATTCTTTTAACGCCTTCCATGACAACCCAAACTTAATCAATTTAATTGCACAATCCAGTAACATTCAGCTAGTTAGCAAGTTTGGAATCTGAAACACAAAGAAGCTATCGGCAAATGGAAGTCTAACTAGTGATCAGAGTGCAAATACGATCAAACCGTAGCCCAAACTATGCTCAAAGATCTAGTTAGACCTCGGTGTGGCTCGTCTTCATTGAGGTGTTTGATGTTTACGCATCAACAAATGTTTAGATAATTTGTTACTGCATGTTTGTATTAAGATAAACATATTCCCTATTCTTAAGCAAATATTAAGAATGTTTCACAACTCCAATACTGAAAAAAAATACTGATAAGTAACGTATTAAGAAGAAAAATTGCGGGGCTCTAGAAGGGCTAACAAAGATTTCTACCTTATAAGTTTATTTATACATAAATTATATAAATAAAATTGTACACATTGTAAGAAGTATAAGACTCTCTACGCTCGCTCTGTCTACCATCATATTTTAAAAAAAGTTTAATAAGTATCATTAAAAGATAATACATAATTTAGACTATGTGTATTTAAATTTATTGTTAATAATTAAAAAAAAATATTATAATATCGTTACTTAAAAGGACTAAATAAAAACAAAAATTGTTCTAGATAATTTAAACGAGCCCAAGCTCGATATATATAACGTCCGTGTCGACCTTCCAGTTCTATTATCAGATTGGGACCATGTCACCATAATATTGCATTGCAATGCGAGTTACACGTATATCGTATTAATTTCTGCTGAATAAGTAACCGGGAAGTTCATTGAATTTCAATTCGATATATTTGATGATAAACACCGGGACACATGAAACTAAATAAAAGATTGTGATAAATGTGTAATGCACATAAATTAAATTACCACGGTGCAAAAAATAGAACTTAACATACTTCGCATTATCATGTAAAATATAAAAATGCAAATCGCTTCTGACGTAAACACTTCAATACGGAGACAGAATGTCCATATTTATTTAGCGGGAAAGTGATAAAAATAACATAAAATAACGGGAACTTGTCGATGTTTACGTCTTGAATATGACGCATATATGTTAAAGAATTATTTGTTAAAAGTTCTTAACACTCCTTTCATTTGAGGTGACAACATATTGGAAAATAAAAAACTAACTTACCTGCAACGATGCTGTATCTATACTTAAATTAATAAAATGATCCTTGACTTATATATCCAGATAAATGACTGTCATTTCAATCCTTTTTAAATTCTCTTTCAAATTGTGTAGATGAACGTAAAAAAGGTATGCACAAAGTGAAATGCATCTGCATAATTAAATGTTACGAACATTTCGCGACAACTCGTATCGCCGGCATCAGGTAACGGAAATATTCCAGGTTTGCGCGTTTCTCGCTTTTGCAGAAATTTTTCATAGCAAAGTGCACAATGGTCGCATTATAACAAGACAACTTCACACTCGCACGGGAGTAATCCTTAAGCGTTCATTTTCACGGCGCACGCTAATCTCTGTGTGAGCTTTCAATACCGTTTCGCATATAGAAAAGTTTCGCTGAAAATGTTTGAAACTTCTCATCGGGCGCGCCGGCTGAAGTTGCCGTGTTAATACATTTTCCTCTTTGTATCAAAACTTGATCTTTATTAAATATCTCATGCAAAACTAATAGCTACTTTAAATGTATTTGATGTATGTTCATTATGCATATATTTATTTACTTTTATTAAAAGATAAAAGTTTCGATAAGAACTACGGATTCATAGTTGACAGTTTTAGGTTGATTCTGTAAATAACACTTAAGAAACTAAAAATAAGATATGTCTTCTAAATTAGTTTAAGTTTAGTATAAGTTATATTTATTATATTTATATGTCTATACTATACTATACTCTGCAATTTTTTATATTATAATTGTTAACACAACATAAGAAACAAAGAAGTATTAAAAGTTTCATAGTAATTACTACGAAGTTTTATAAAACAAAACAACAAAGAAAATAATTGTTAGCAATTTTCTATCATGCTGCGGTAAATTAATACGTGAATCCTTTTAAACCCACAACGAAACAAAGTAAAGAGATCTCGTATAGTTTTAAGATACTTATTCAAATCCAATTTATTTTCCATTTCCTCACTTCATGAAAACTTAAATATGTTCGCAGGTGAACCACTCCGCAAGCAATCCTTTGATCGTTCTTATCTCTTTATGCAAATTTCTATCACACCATATTTTGATACCCCGTATTTTCATAGTTATTTTTTTTTATTCTCCTTATATGAAAACTGTTCCATTATGACGCTATTGTGGTTCAGTCCAATACTTTTTATGTAATCTATAGCAAACCGAAGAAAATTGTCTATCTAAGTGTTGGGAATTTAAAAAATATAACGTTAAGTCTATTCCTAAAAATTATTTGTCCAAATTAATAATCCCCAAAATATTGCTGCAAAAACTTTTTGGAGTCTGTACAAGAAATGTCGCGTTTACAAAGTTGAACTTAACTAGTCATTCACTTTTGTTCCAACTACGTGATTCTTGTAAGACAGCTGAATAGGTCTCCAACGATTATCTCTCAAATAACTCATGACTAAGTCGCTCTCAAAACTCATAAACAACACTTGAAGAAGTACAAACTTTGAATAAGTTATACAAACCCACTATACTACCAAAGAATAATTTGACGAAATCATAAAATCTGTTCATTTACTTCTTTTTTTGAAAACAAAGCGAAGAAAATCATAGAGGTTAAAGAGGCTTTTATTTTTTAACGAGAGCACATGCGCCGCGCGCGCGAGCTTACGATATGCTTGTTTTACACCACTTTGAAACGAGCCACTTACGAGCGGGCTTCGGGCCTGTAAGGAAAGAATCCGTTCGGGTTTATGTTTGTGGATTTTAAACAGTTCCCGCGAAATATTCCAAAGTTTTAATAGCCTCTCCGCCGCGAGCTGGTGTCTATAAACAGGAAAGTAGCGCAGTTATTCTTGAATTAACTAATACATCTGTTGTACTATAAACAACTGTATTAAGTTTCATTCGATTGTATAACGAAACAAAATCATTATTATTTAAGGAGCTTTAGATTTATTAATAAATCGGTTTTTATTATCTATATTATATATCTGTAATATATATATAGTTTTTATTATTAATATATAATTTTTTTTTTTTATTTTTAGAGTACTACATAATTATACAATTATAGTCAAATCTTACTGTTTCTTTAAGGGAAAGAATTAAATTATGCTTAGATAAGAATTTACATTTTCTTCTTAGATATCAAAATCACAAATTACTTAAAAAATATAAAATATTCCAAGAAGCTCCTCATCGAGAAGACCACAAATTTATTAAATTAACAAAAATTGATGACGAATTGTGATTTTTTTTGTCTAACTTTATCATACCTATAACGCAACAAAAGAAGATAACTTCAGTGTAAGTATTAAGTTGTTCACTTTTGAAGTTATGTAAGTTCAACAAATCCCCAGAAGCTTTCACTTGAAGCAATTTTACTCTGGTAAATATGACAAGCACTTTAATTAAATTTGATTCTCCCTTGAAATATATAGTTTAAGCAGCTTTTCGGAAATAAGCAAGTGCTTTATATTGCATTGTGACTTTTTATAGTAAATAAAAGAGAAATAACCCAAAGCATAAGTTAGCTATTTCCTGTACATACTCGTAATAAGTGCAAGGATTACCTATGAAGTTATCTCACTATTATATGGTAACCTTTGTATATCCCATTAAGGATTGGTTTTGACAATAGGAGTCAACATCAAAAAAGCATGCATAAATAATAAAAAATGACTTGACCAGTCATCTTTTATGATTTATATTATATATCGAATGTAAATTTGATTTCATAAGTAAGGACACCAAAAATTATAACAGGTAAAAAGAACACAAAACCCTTTTATATGCTTAAACTGAGTACTAATTGCTCGGTAACTTGACATGTTTTAATTTAGACTCAAGCTTTTCACGTTGAAGAGACGCGGCTTCCAAAATTTTCACAAAGTGCCATTCTTTGAACCGCCCCCGAAAGTGCAGTCAGAGGAAGGCTGTTAGACTGAATTGTCTATTATTTTTTAACTACACCAAAGAAGAGCTAAGTGCTACTTTAGATTAGTGTAATATTTTACACTTTTTGTCACTTATTTTGAAAATTAAAAATTAATTAATGTTACTTTTAAGATTTGAATAACAAACCAATAAGTCAATTTAAATAATGTTAAATTTATGATTATCATGAATATTTTACTATTTATTTTGAAATCATGTCATTTCAACAGCTCTCTAATTAATTGGACCTCCACTTAATCACCTAGTTCGAACTTAATTTCGACACGAAAAATTTATGTAATATTTCAGAAATTATTTAAAGCCACTTTTGATATTTTACAATAACAAGAAGATTTATAATGTCTTATTTTTCGGTTTTAAAGTAACGATGTTATTAGTAAAAAGGTTTATGGAATTTTTTGTGAACATTTCAATGTACGTACTTGATTTTTCATAGAGAATAAAATAGCGGAATTAAGAATATGATTTAATTTTCATGTACATTTAATTATATTTAAAATAATCTCTCTCTCCTAGGTTTGCAAACAAAGCTTAATATGTAAGAATTCTGTCAAGTGAAGGAACACAGAAAATAAATACGGATAAGTACGAAATTGGTATTCATGAATTTACCCGAAGCGATTTCCGAGTTCTTAAGATAGTGATCGTAAAGCTTTTCAAACTGTTGGTTTGATTAAACTGTTTGCAATTTAAATTAAAGTTCTTGTCGCTTCCCTAATAATTATTTAATTACTCTTAGCATTTCGATCGAAAAATAGCTGTAAGAAACATTATATATTTTATTTTTATTTCAATCACATTATCGTCACAATAAACTTATACTAGAGTCTAAATATCTCACATGTTATATGTTAATTAAGTCTACCGCTATACTTAGTTAAAATTTTCAAGAGTCAAGTGAACTTCACTAAACTTATCAATGATAGTATAACTTATCGAGGCGGATTTGTAAATTTTGTGTTCGAAAAAATTTATGAAATTTTTGTTTTGTTTGTGGTTTGTTAAATCGAATATTTATTTAGTTAAATACTTACTCAAATGGACGATTGGCGAGATATTACATAAAATTTACATTCATCTGAAGATATATCAATTACTCAAGATAGTAAAAACGAGGTAAAACAAAATATCCAATCATATTTGTTTCGTACAAACTTGTTATAAAACCCAATCGTCTAGTTAAGAATTCAAGCAACTTAGGAGATTACATGGATCGACTCAATCCGGATAAGCATCATTTCATTATCCACTGCATTCGCCGGAGATGTCTTACCTTCCTCCCATCGAATTAAAATACAAATTTCGATATTGTTGTTCTAATCTTAGCTTTATTTTGCATATGAATACTAACATTATATTTTATAAAAAATATTTTCTTATTTGCCATTTTTGTTAACATGTTAAAATAAATAACTTGGCTCAAAAATTTAATATTTAAATATATGTAAATTTAATTTAAGGCTGACCGTTTGTGACATCAACTGTACCTTTATCTAGTATGTATATACCTCAAGAGTAGTAATAATAAAACAATACTTAGTTTGAAAACATGATTGAATCAAATCAAATACGTTACGGGCGCAGTCGGTGCGTCAAAGGACTCAACGTATGATAACTGTTTGCCACTAGAATATACATGCTAGATTGGATAGTGCGTTTCTCTGTACTGTTTCTTTTCAACATCTGAATCTCTGACATTCGTTTATATAAATAACTACGTTCCTTATGTATACAAACAAACAAGTTCCTATAATTCTATTAGTAATAAAAAAGAACTAAAAATATGACGTATGACATATGCACTAATATGCGAACTAATTATTTAAAATCTATTAGTATTGGCAAGTCGCCATTTTGTTTAGGCAACAGCAAAAGAATAATAATTTTGGTTATGATACTGGGAATGTTCACAGGGTATTATTCGAAAAATAAATAGGTACGCACGCGACACTTTCATGCACATCGAAAATAATCCTTTAGTGTGTATTTTCACTCCGCAAGCGATATGATGCTTTAGAACTTGCAAACAAAAGGCTTTAATAAAATTGTAGGTAAAACCCTTTTGGTCGTATAGTTTTATTTTAATTAAATGTTTTATAAATAATACGTGCTTCCTAGAATTTAATAAATACTAAAAGTTTTTACTGGGTGTCTCCATGGCATAGAAAGAAAAAAATCGTTTAAACTATTTAATAATTAAAAAGTTGAATTCCGATTATTGCAAGGTAAATTCTAAATTGTCTTAATAAATAATGAATAAGAGAGACAAAAGGGAATAATATTAAGATAGATAGAAGTAAAAATAATGAGTTGACAGACTGAATGGTAACAAGACCACTCAGGTATTGTTTTCGTAACCGTGTACACACATACCCTACGCTCGTAGCATCGTAGACGCTCTACGATGCGTAGCCACTGTACCGTAGATGGCACTCCGCTTGTAGGAAAGTCCGTACATTTTGTGTAATTAAAAGTTACATACATAAGACAGGATTGTTAGTTCAGTGGAATTGTAAAGGAAAACTTGTAATTATTTTTTTCTTTTCCCTGTTTGTATTTCGAGATTTGTTTTTTTTCTATTTTCATTTGTACAGTAGTAACATTTTTGGCTTACCATGTGTAAACATTCATATTGTATAAGCATACAAAGAAGATATTCTGTGAAATTAATATTCTCAACATATATATATGAATCTTGTAGTAAGACTTCGCTCTGTCAGCTGTCTCTTTTAAAAAATAATCTGTTAACGATATCTACATATATATTTTAAATATATTTGATGAATAAATCTGTAGATGTGTATAAAATCATAGCCATGAAAGAGAATTAAGTATAAAGCTAGTTTATTAAGTTGGCGCGCTCACGTGCAGGAAGTTGTCTGCGAAATCACGAAGCGCAGAATAATAACACAATACATTTAGCAAGTTCCTTAAACAAGGAAACGTTTGACAATGTATGACAACTGTTCAAGAGTTTATTAATGTAGGAATTAAATTTGACAGTAAGACTTTATACTAAATATTACTACTACTACTAGATAATAAGTGAATACTTTGTACATAGTTTATAATACTTTTAATAAATAAAGTAATTTAAAATATTATACGGTGCTCTGAATAATAGATAAAAACATATAAAATACGCATTTTGCACGCCCTATACTTTCCCATTAAAGTCTCTTTGACTGTACTCAATGTAAGTGCAAAGTTTGCAGGGAACTGCAAAAGTGAGATTAGTCTATGAACATAGGTATAAAACTTACAACTTTGACTACGAGTATGAAAATTTATAGCGCTATAAATAAACATTCTGAAATCATTTTTTTGCGGCTAAAAAGCTTTAGATGTTGTTAAATAATTACCAATTATTTAAATACAATAGTTGGATTGTTTCTGATACGAATTTAATATTATTTCATTGTCACTAATTTGCAGTATGTACCAGAGAATTTATATTAATTAAATACGTTAAACGTGAGCACGATTAGTTCATTAAATGTTGCTTTAAAAGAGTTCTAAGACGACAAATTATGTAACTATCTTGGCCATCACTTGATGTTGTAAAGAATTATTGCCGGCTGCGCTATTACGCCTCTCTGCACAACTAGAATATAATTAAGATGGAACTGTTTACTGACTTTAATAATTAATTTAATTTAATCAAATGTATTTTAACAACAGACATACTATAGTTTAACTCTAGAAAAGTTTTATGAATTATAAAACAATACAAATAAATCAGAAATACATATAAATAATTGTTGTAATTTTTAGTTTGTTTTTGGACCGATGAAAAGTGATTTTAATGATAATGTTACACGTTAATTTGTTGAAAAATTAATATCTAAAAACTACAATTCTAGGCGTTAAATAAAACAGGTTTTAGAAAAGTTAATTTGAGTTCAATTCTCTGGTCGCGACGAACAATTGCGAAACAACGACTGCCCCTCGCACAAATACGTAAGTCGATTAAAAGTTGGTTGTTATGCCCAAGCACGGTAACGTATACGTCATGTTTTCTGTGTCTGCAAATTAAAAATTCATTCTAATACGTTTCGTGGAAATAAACAAAAGGGCGTCAGATTTCTAGCATCTGTTTTGTTTCGCTGCAGGACATAACAATGATTTTATAGACGTGATTGTGACAAATGAATAGAATGGTGGTGTGCCTGTTCTACGTGAAAGTACTAAACGGATCACGATAGAATTGATTGTTTTGTAGAAGAAAGATTTTTGTTTACATTAATTATTTATTTTTGTAATATAAGGCGTGGAAAGTTGATTACACGAATTGTCCGTTTTAAGATGAAACATAATCGATGCTCATACAACTGATATAGCTTAATTGAACTTTATAAATTATGTTTTGACAAGAAAGAAATTAATAGTATAGAGAGAAGTTTATAAAAAAGAAATATTTAAAAACATGTTTGTCTTATTATGTTTATTGAGATGCAAAATCAGACATTTCCAATTAAAAAAACAACATTTATGTCGAGAGTGTAGCATTCATATCGCTACGACGACCTCGCCTTCTCTACATCCCCCTACATCGTAGCCGTTGTCTACGAAGGTATGTTTTTGAAAGTAAAAGATATAAAAGAAGGATTCTTGATAAACGCTAATTCATATTCAATATTTTTAAAAGATTTTCTTTTAATGAATTATTGTTGTTTGTAATATAATAAATTATTGATAAATGAAAATGAAATATTATAATTAAAACAGACGAAATTTTATTCAAAATTTTAAAACTATACAAAAGTTACAAGATACACAAGTCTTTTGTTTGTTTCAAATATAAAAAGAGATCTTTTTATTCATATCATTAAACGACGTTTTTTTCATCCCTACTGACATTACTCGCTTAATTTCTGTTCAACTGAAAAAAAACGAATAAACGAGTCGAGCTAAGTATCCCTTTTTTGTATAAACGAAAATAATGAGACGCAAATGACTTGTTCCAATTATTAAGCAACCAATTAGCAAAACATTTCGAACAATACGTAAATAAAAAATTGTTATTAGTAGAATTGGATATTAAAACTGATATTCATAAGAAAATAATATAGCCTACGATAAAACAATGCCAAGCATATACTTCAGTCTGTATCAGGGACCCTTAAAATGTTTAATATATATAATTTTTACCTCTCTGTTTGTCAGTCTACATCCGCTTTGTTCCGGATAATCTCAAAATCGGCTGGACCAAGTTTGACAGGACTTTTACTGGAAGGTAGTTGTAACTATGCGGGAGTAACTTTTTTTAATTCCGCGCTAAAAAGTCCGCTAGTTAAGTAGCCACTGTAGCATTCACCGATACAGGGCCAAAATGAATTTGTAGTGTCATTTGTTTGTAATGTTCCATGCAAGATTAAACTGCACATACGTTGCATTTTTATTGTGTTTTGGAATGGGGATCTGGATTAATCATTTGTTTAAAGTTCGAAAATTAGGAAAGTATATTGCGAAAATATACTATTTTGTGAAATAATAAATGAGAAAATGTTAGTGATCGTCAGTTATTAAAGTTAAAAAAATAAATAAAGTTAACCTTTTATTAGAGAACAAAAACTATAGGCGATACTTTTCAATAAAATTTACTTAAATTTACATAGTGAAAGTTGTGTAAGTTCAATAAGCCTATAGAGCAATTTGAGCTCTCGACAAACTTTGTCTAGAGGGCTCGGAGAATCAAAGTGAAATTACGACAAATTTCACAAACAAGTGTTAAGTATTCAGTAGTGAGTGTTTAGTTAAAATGTCTTGGAATAGTATTGAAAACCCTAGAACCATAAATACCTTTTCTCCATGTATTTCGCCCTTCATATATCATTGAAGTACAAAAAAAATGCATAATTTTTTTACACAATTTTCAATGCAAAAATTTTATTTCATATACCTGAAATAATAAGTATAGTACAAAAGACATTTTGCTGCCGATGTTATGATTTGAATACTACTTTTAATTTCTTTTGATATCAATTAGCGATTCTTTTACCGTAATTCTTTGAAACGGGTCGAGATAAGTATTCGTTTTTTCGACGCCCTGACAAAGTAGAGTTTTTCATTTCAATGTATCATCAGTAAGTGTTACAGATTAGCACAAGCTCCGACCTTATTTCCGCACAAATGGATTCGCGGGCGTTAGAGAGATGTCATACGACCGTTACGCTTGTAGCGGATTGCGGCACCGCCGACGTATACATGTTTTGCCAGATATACAAGAAGTAAAACATGCTTTGAGTAATTGTGTATTAAATTTGTGTTGTAACGTGAAACTGTGTGTAGAGTCTTACGTTGTTTGGTTGTACCGTAATGCAGTTGTTCTGATATCGGAAAGCCACATATCGGCACAGCACCGCGCTGACGCTACCACGCTTGTGTGGCAACTCGCTTACCTTTTATGATTGTACGAGTACGTTGGTATTACTGAAAACGATGTATGAATGTCAAGCACCTACTAACTGCGTAATTCTGAATATTGTGGCGTGTATTAATATATTTTTTTAAGAATAACGTTTATGTGAGATATGAACTGAAGATATTTTAATGGATTAATTTGATGTGTATGTAGTAAATTATATTTTCTTCCACTGTTCAAACTTGCTTTAGTCTGAAGATAATTTGGGGGTAACTAGTGAAATTGTAAACTCTTTTTCTAGAAAATTGTTAATAATGTCATCCAATTAGTCACTAAAATGTAAGTTGTCAGTTAAAGGTTGTTAATTTTTCTCATCATTCAACCTCGACCTAAAAGGCAGTTGAAAATTAACGAACGACAACTATTTTACATTATAAATTATCTTTGTAGGTAACCACTATTTGAGGGTTGTTTAGTTTTACAGCTTATTTTAGTTACAATATTTTAAAATATAAAATATACCTTTGCGAAATATGCTTATTTAGAAGAAATGTAACAAATTTAAATTAACTCATTCTATATGGAGATTTATCATATAATTTAATGTTTAAGCAATATTTTAAATTGTGGTACATATGATTAGTATCAGAGTAAGTAAATTGTGGAGAAGTAATTAATTCGTGTTAATTATTTTGAGTATAAAGAAAGGTACAAGATTAATTTACTTTTCATATCGAGTGAAAACAAATTCACTTGCACATGTTAAAGAATAAATTGGTTCGGTCCATTCACGCGTGAGCAGCGGGAGTATTTGAAAATATTTGAACACGAAACCTTTATAGACTATTAGTCAGATGTTTGCACGCGGCTTCCCTATGAAATCTACTTTTATATTTATTTATATAAACATATTTAGTAATCTTTGAATTGGAAACATTGCAGACGTGCTATTTTTGGCAATGACAAAACTCGTTTGGAATAAAAGCATGCTTTCAACAAAGTACGCATGTGATCTCTAGTTACTAACCAACATAATACATAATTTATCTCTAAAATCCTATATTAGTATGTAACAATTGATAATAACAACAATATTTAAGTTCAACGGAAAAAGAGATAATTACTCATTATTTTGTTCTTTTATATTAATAATTGGTTGTTAAACTGTTAAATATTAAAACGACACAATATTAGTAATATAAAGTATTTCAAGCGTTGTAATGACACATTTTATTTTTCCCGGTGAATTATTTTTTTCACTTACGATAACGGTGAGGTTTTTTTTAGATTAGGATTGGCCTCACTGAGTGCTCTTCGGTCCCAAAGGGTTAGTAAAATTAGAGCAACGATCCTGGTATGGTTTTCTATAACTTGTTGTCAGTAATACGAATGAATTTTTTTTTCCAATTTGACTTCGTTTACATAAATTTTCGTGCATATTTTATTTACCCTGAATTTAATAACTGTAAAAAGCAAATTTTCATCGTTCAATCTCTATAAAAACGATATTGAAAATATTTAGTTAAAAGAATTACGATAGAAAATTGTTTCTAACAATTGTTAACAATTCGTGTATATAAAATAAATAAATAAAATAACATTTAATCCTTCCAATAAGCAAAAACAGCACAAAAATAATTATAAAGAAATAACACATAAAAACATAACATTAGCAAGAAACAGGAAATATATATTATACAAAGAGTGTTGCAATGCTGACCGGATAAGGTTTCACTCAGCTTATATGTATTGTATAATTTGTATAGCTATAGATAATTCACAAAGACATTGTTTAGTCTACATCATTCATCTAGGAGGCAGCTCTGTTCACAGTAATTACAACGTCATCTGCACCAGTGCAACAGTCACCTGTCTATATTGCGGTTGTATAGATCTTGTACTCGACAAACTATTATAACCCAGCTCTACTAAGATACATGTATGAAGACGTTGACAATGATGTTTGTATCGAGGTCAAATAATCAATCGAAGTAAGATAGCTCTTTTATATTCGTTGATGCCGCACTGAAAATCGTCAATTAGTGTAAAAATCAAAATTAAGACATGTAATTTTACATCTCTACCAAAAATTAGCATCTTAAAGTTTGTAAATAGTGTTCGCGAACCGTGGCCGTGACCTCTTGCACGTGCATTGTCGCTCTTACTGAATGTTGCAAGTAGGTGAAGAGCCGAGACATGCTCATTCTCATGTAACTTGAGTTAACCTATCAACAATTTTATTCAATTTGGTCCATAAATTAACTATAATAATTAAAAACAAAAACATTAACTAAAAAGTAAATTAAAGACTTAAGAAATAAATTATAAGAGCGAATTATGTCTCTAAGGAATTATTAACTAAACTAAAACTGACTATAATAAACAAACATTTTATAATGTGGTTTTGACAACCATTTCAATGATTTGCATAGTACGCAGATTAATGCGTCTCACAGAAAACCGACCAATTGAAATTTAAAGCTTATTTTTATAAAAAGTTAACTAGTAAACTTTAATTGCGAAATATAAGTTTTCTTAAATTAACTATTTAAATTACAGAAATTTGTCATTAAGAAAGTAGAGGGCTAGAAAAGCACGAAGTTTACTAGCGCTCAGAATCGTAAGGGGTTTTCCTTAGCGTAGACTAAGTATGATAACTACACTAAAGCAGTTGTAACAAAACTTACAAGAGCCGTGATGAATCAAAACCACAACACAAAGCTACATAGAGAGGAGTCTAAAGCGAGCTGCAGGCTGGAAGCGACGCTGCAATTACCGCAAACACTGTGCTACGATCATTTGAAATAGAAATACGTCATTGTAGAATGATGTACCAATTGCATCTGGAACCGGTACATGTTTTTACATGGAGGTAATATTGTTCAACTGACACAAAACCTGACACCTATGTAAGTATTCGTGTATGTATGTCACATTCTTTTATAACCTCCTTTAGCTCAAAATGCATGAACATAAATTCGTCGTGAGGTGTCATTGGATTCTTATAGGCTCAAATGGGTTTATTGTCTTTTTAAATAAATGACATTTGTAAAAAAAACAGCTAGAAATCGTAGAACTTATGTGGTGGATGTGTACACTAGATGAAGAAAATTAAAATGAATAATTTATAAAAAGCATGCTCTAAGCCAAGAACGAAGTACTAAACTTGGGACATTAAGGTCTTTAGTACTAATACGAACGTACAAATTTCGCTGTCAGAATTAATTATGGTTTTTATGATGGTTGGATACGACGCTGTAAAAGTACCAGGACTTCAGAATGGAGCCGGCACGTCACTTGACGCCATAAAGTAGAGACTAATACGAAGACATGTAGTGCACGTGGCAAGAATTTACCAACAATTGTTAACGACTTCTTTATAATAAGATAGAAATTACTACGCATATACGTAGTAGATATTTAGTAATAAAAGCATTTTTATCAAAATTTGATAAAAATTGAAGTTGTAGTATTGAATTTAAAGCTTTATTTTCAAATGGGTAAGGATCATAACTATTTTTAAGTATAAGGCAGTCCATCTCATAACACGTACAAAGATAATAAGCCATAGAGATGGCTTTAAAAATCTCATAGCAGGAAAAACACAAAATCACAAAATCCGCGTACCTGAAATAAAGACACTAGAAGATTTTTTATATTTCATAAATAATCATAACAATATTTTACAGGTAAATAATATAAAACAAAACTTGAGTTTACGTCAGTGTAGTTATCAAAGGTTAATTGATTTCGACAACAGAGTCGGTTCCTCCGATACTCGAACGTTGTAATTATCTCGAACAACTTCATTTACTCGAGCCATTGTCGAGTGCCCACTCACCGCTAGATTATTTTACTTCATGTCAACCGTTCGCTCTGCGTTTTCAATTCGAATACGTTAATACTATCTCAAATGGACTTTGAGGTGGATTAATGGCCACTAAAGGAGTCTATTATTGGATTTTTGTACCTTTACCATTGTATTTTGTATTTATTTTTGATGTAAAAAATCTACAATAATGTGCTTCTTTTATGCTTCCCAAAAATTAGACTAATTAATGTTTCCAATATGGCTACTATAATATGTATAAGAATTTTATAAGAGCGAGATAAAGCGTGTTTTTTTGTAAAAGAATTTATTTTTTATTGCGTTTCGCATTTAACTAAACAGATTTTTCGCAATTACATTTGAAAATGTAAAGGGAAAGGCGCTATATCCATTCTGCGAGGCACAGTGGCTGCGGGCCGCCACTTCGCGAGAAATCGCTAATTGCAAAATGAAAATCCTATTCTAACCGCCGACATTCATACTCACTTAGTTTTTTTTAAATAGTGTGTTGTGTAATTGTTGGGGTATTTAGTAATTGTTTGTTGAATAAATAATAAAGAGTAAATTATTATACATAAGTAAAAACTTAGCCTACACCAATTTTCCAAAACGATAATAACTATGTTAACTTAAGAACCTAATTTATAAAAAAAAAACAAATCAAGCAAAGTCGTATCAAACCATAGCGTTTTTTTGTAGACTCTTGGAGGAGTAGAATGTAACTTATGCTTGCCTTGCCAATGTAAAACTGAAATATTAATATTCTATTTTATTTGTAGTTTTTTTTTTAGGTCACTTGTTATTTTATTTGAGAATAGTTTAGTGATTTCCATAGATTGATATAGATAAGCTAATTTAATATTCATAGACAGCTAATTGTCAAAGACAATAATACACGTTTATATCAAGAGTATTATTAGTCCATTTAATAGTCAAACAGGAATCTCGATGACCAATTTCCATGGATGTGGCGTAGTAATTGACAATAAGGCCGTAAACAGCGAGTGTCCGTGGTAAGTGGACCCGCCCGCGGCCTCGTGAGCCGCGCGACTCATTACCATTCAAAACAACCAACCATCAATCGACTTAACGAAATGAAATTAAGCCATAACCGCGTACAGCGTGACGATTTCGATAGAATAATATTTTTGCAAATTATTATGGTATCTACCCTACCTATGATTGCACAAATATATCGAAACAAAGAAACATTTCTAAAAGAACAAATTATTGTTATACGACAATGTACTTATGTTATTTGAAAATCGAAAACTATTTTATTGGTATATGGCGGGAATCGAACCTGGCCGTATAGATTTTAGTCCGGTCCGGTCAAGCCGTTAACAAGTGCGCCACCGACGCTCTTTAGAATGTATCGTATAAATATTTGCGTAAAATGTACGTACATATTTATGTTGGTAAAGTGGAACGCAGACACGAGTAATCATCGAAATAGGATTGTCACTTTCCAATTAGCGGGACAACAAGCGGAACTCGCTCGATGATTGGAAGCTTTCGAATTACATTCGCATGTAAACCGCGGATCCAGCCCGGGGGAATGCCATAAATATAAAAACTTTTTAGAGCGATTAATATTTTGCTCTCAAGTTATTCATTGATATTTCTGATTTATTTTATTTTATGACGAAAACAAAATCATATTTTGATAGTGTATTGAATAAAGTATACTTTATAGTTAAATAAGTAACAGTAACCATTGTAAAGCCATAATTATCGTAATTTTTTTTACTAAATTTAACAATAATGAAAAATGATAACATAAAAAAAAGTAAATAATATTGTAAAAAAAACAGAAGCCATCTTGCATTCGCTTATGAACATAGTTGTATTTAGTTATTTAAAAACAAAAGAAAACTGTACCATTCACGTCTACATTGTTTTGTAAAAATCCGCCATTAAAAAAATATAAATATATGTTATAATAGTAGCAATACACCGTAGTATCTAGTAAGTACTACGCTTACGCACGGGATAATATTAACACGAATTGATTGCATCGCTACAAATGTACAGTGCAATTTTACTAACGTATTATCTTTAAGCTGATTTGTCGTGGAACTAACCTATTACGAATAGATTTTAAATGGCAACACTCATAACAACGACCTGATAGTCTAAGGTACGTTCACAAAGGTCACATTATTTCTTTGCTACACACCATTATAATTGTCCTGCTCTCGTTATAGTATTAATTATTATATAACTGCCTGACTATACGAAGAGACTACTTGACTAACTTTATTTTTATATAGTCTCCCTTATTTGACTAGTCTAAGTGAAAAAAAAAAACGAGAGCATATAGTTCGGCATTTATCCTCAACTTTTCTTTGAATACATTACATATGTAAGCATATTTAATACCAGGTAGAGTTAAAACTCTCTCTTAGATAGATAGGTAGGATAGGATAACTAAAACTTAATTCTTCTTTATATCTGTAGTTTTTTGCATCTTTATTTTGGAGTTAATAATTTATTTTGAAGGTGTAGACAATTGTGTCACCATTGTGCACAAAGCTCTATGTTTAGGTGCCTCGGGCTGCGATCGGCCGCCTAATTTCAGGCCGTAATAACCAAGCCCGATTCGGGCATCACGGCCACGATCTTTGTGGGAACTATTCGTTGCGTACCCATCAGTGTGCTTACGGAAGGGCTGACTAAACACATCTATTGCTTTTGGACAGTGAAATGAAAACTGGTTCTAAAAGACCGATTTTTTCTGTAAAAATTAACTATAATACTTAGAAAATATTATTTAACATTAAACATTTAGCATTGCTAATAAATTGTTATTTTACTGTTTCTGTTTTTACAGTACAAATTGAAATAAATCGTTGGCTGGTTCTAATTTTTACAACGCAGCTTTTTATATGTTTCTAGAAAAAATAAAAAATATTATAGTTTTATAAGTGGACACTCCAGAGATATAGAGTATCATTATAATGTTATATTTGCTAATTTGATGTAATGTTTACTTTAACGTATACGTACGTATACGTTCGAGTATACGAGTTACCCTTAGAACTCTACTGTAGAGACATTTGTATGAACCCATATTGTCATCCCTTTCATTCTCTCTAACAAAAAAGATAAAAAATATGTTTTAATACACATGTCACTTGCTCCAACAAAACAAATAGTTTAATTCGTTACAAATCGTAAACCTTATTACATAGCAATCTACACACGAATACTATTTTAAGTAGACTACATTTTTATTTCTATAGATATTCATTAGTGGGTGCAGCGTCACGTAAATATAATTACATCCCATCGTGTTATAATTTGTAAATAAAAATCAGATCCACAACCAATAAAATAAATCAAATGTGAACTTTATTTTCGACGTAATAGGTTATATTATCGATTAAGAAAAAAAAATAATTTTGATTTTTCAAACAAGTGCCATTACAAAATTTTCTCTCGATACATTTGCACAAAAATCGATCCATTCCAATTAATTTTTTTCCTCGGGATTTATTTATCTCCCTTCGTACGTTTACATTTATACAAACTACTTAATGCAGAGTTTTTATTCATTAGTAGGTTTGTTTATCTCAGTTGTGATAAAAATATGTCCGAGGTTTTTATAAAATGAAGACCACACATATAATGTGCAATTTTTATATCATCATCAGGTCACTATACGTCTTCAATGAGGGGCTCGGAGCCCACCCTAAGTTAGGGGGTGACTAGGGCTCAATCAACCATGCTGGCCCAGTGCGGGTTGGTTGACTTCACACATATCCTACAATTTCTTCGCAGATATGTGCAGTTTTCCTTTAACGTAAGAACGTCGGATAAAAATCGAATAACAAAGCGGGATTCGAACCCTGAACATGCAGATTATAAGTCTATTCTTTAAGGCTATGTTCTATATCTATGCCAAATTCTCTCGTTTAGATTTAAATACCTGTTATGGAGATATATAATAATAAACATCCATCCATCTATTCAGATTTATATATGTTTGATAAACATTCACATTTAAAATATTATCAAGAAGTAAATTTTTTTCGTATTTAGCGCGGCAATTATTTTAATATGTTGATTTCATACACAGTATCTTATTCAACGTACTCAAATGAAAGACGCCAAGGACTCATTCTGTAAGTCGTTTCATTTAGTTTCTTTTTATTTGTTTTACCGAGCGTCTTAGTAACCAACACGCTCATTAAGGAAAACTAAAGACACCAGAAATAGTTGAATATTCTATTGAATAATATTAATTTATACGGTATTTATGAAAGGAGTGGTGTACAGTGATGTTTTCATTGCAAGTTGATATAGAACTTGACAACCCTAGTGCTCCGAATAGAAGGATATTTGTTATTGTACGAAATTCAAATCAACGTTGAATCAAGGTTAGTTGAGAATTGATGACCGATTAAATTTCAAAGAACATTTCGTACATTCAAGTATAGCTCTGCATAGAAATCGAAAGAATTTATTAAATGATTACTGAATGTAACTTAATTCTTACACTGAATACGTATGGTAATAAGCAAAAACTTAATAAGTAGACTATAGAGCCTATTATTAAGATCCGAAGTTTCTCTGGAGATACCTTGCAATAAACATCCATCTATCCGTGTATCCAAACATTCGCGCTTATAATAATAATGTTATTAAATTATAATATTCATTTTCGTTCATATGAATGAAAATTTATTTTTTCTGTTTCTGGATTTTTTTTCCAAAGTTAATTGCGGTTCTTAAAACTTTTCTGATTGATATAAAATTTGTGAATAATTCGAAATCGACTTCATTCAACTTTTAATGTACGTTGCCTCAATAAACTAGCTTAATTGCATTGGAGTTCTTTAAAAATGTCAAACATAAATGATTTTTTTATTAATGTGAAAACTAATATTAAAATTTTTACCATGATAGAAATAACGATCGTAGAAATCAAGTAAGCTTTCTTTTCTCAGTAATGTCGTAGACTTTCACTGCGGCAAAAGTGTAGCAAAAACATAATTCCATATCCTTCATACTCCTTGAAACAATTGAGATGCAATGTTTATCTTGTATAGGCAATTCGACAGTGCACTCTTACGGTTACACTAAACGGAATACACATATAAATTAAAGTATATAATAATACATTTGTTTTAATATTTAACAGTTATGCTGGTTAATGATCATGCCAGCAATAACATTCTGATTTCAAAGTTGTGAAGTACTTTTACAATAATGTCATAAGTGAAGTAAGCAATCTCGTAACCGGAGTAATCATAATTAACTACCTGGCCTTATCCTACGTTTTGGCGCAATTTTTACGGGTGGTTTTATAAACCTTAAAGTTTTGTCCTGTCTGTCGACAACTCTACTTAAGAAAGAAATTAAAAATATATAATATATTTGTCTTTTTAATATGTAATCATAAACTTAATAATTATATTATAACTACTTAAAAATAATTATGAACTGGAGTTAAAGCATTAAATAGGTATGCATAACTGAAACAACCTTAAACAGTTCATGAGTGAATTTAAAATGATTTTCTTGGATAGGGATGGTTTACGCACCGTCGATTCAATTTATAGAAACGGTAACGCGTTAGGTGTATTAAGTCGCTCATGTGAAATATGCTTGACAATATTTATTTGACATAATTATGCACACAAGTGACGTAGACTAGCGTTGCTCATTACTAAAAATATACACAAGCAAATAAAACAAAAAATATTTTACAAATAGGCAGTAAAAGTTCAACTTTTTCTCAAAGGTTTTTGCTTAAACGGCATCGCTTTTCTAGTTTTATTACTCATTCGACAGCTTATTTAAAGATGCCTATGTTATTTAATGTTTATACCGAGTAAATTGCATAATAAACTATTTTACATAAATTCAACTTCATATAAAGTTAAAAAAATCATAACGTAAATGTAGTTTGTAATAAAAATGTACTACACTGTACAGAAAGTAATATAATTTTGCTTTACTTTGTCTCTATTGCTATCATATAAAAGAATAAAAATGTGCAAACTTAAATAAAATATGAAGTTAAAAAGCAAATATTGCTAAATAATTTAAGATCTTCAAAAGTTCCATAATTGAATTTTATTGACGGAGACAACGTAAGTGCTGTTATTAAATAACAGTTTTAAGGCAAAGACATTCAAGTATAAAGAGTCACAAATTTATAAATAGTGTGGAATAACTGCGACAAGTCTAGTGAGGCGAATTGTTAAAAAGAAATAAATTGTTAGTATCGAAAATGCATATGCACTTATTTAAGATTCTTTCGAAGTGTTTTTACATATAATAGAAAATTTTAAATAAAAATATAGAAGTTTGTATGTCAAGTGTATCAAAGATCAACTGTTTTTAAATACAATATTTATCTATTTATTCGTTGTCTGGTAACTACATATCAACATAGCAAAAAGAATAGGATAGTTGTTCTATTGTTAAATACTCAGTACTTTCATCATTTTTAGCAATGTATAAAATTTATTTATTATTTTAAGACGCGATAATAACATTAAGAACCTTTCCTTAATTTAATAGAAATAAATTATATAATAGTTATTGAATGGATATTGACATGTTGTATTAATAGCAGGTTAGTTTAAAGAAAAATTACAGTGAAGAAGGTTTGCTACACGTGGCGGCGGCGACGGGCGGGCGCCCGACGACAGGCGCGGCGGGGGCGGGCCCGGCCCCACGGCTTTTGTAACGAAAACAGACTTGATATTTAACTTCAGAACTCGTTTAGATATCAGTCACGTCTATTAGAATGTGATGAGATATTTTTTAAAAAGTTTTGTCAGTGTTTTTTCTTTATCGGGACTTTATCGTACGTTTATTGAATTTATAGCTTAACAAATAGCGACATGTAACACTAATTGAATTGTGTAATTAACGTATCACACCACCTGTTAAGTGGCGCAAGTTTTCAAGAACAGTAGGGCGGGAAAGTGAGGCACGAGGCGAATGGGCGGGCGCTGCAGTCTCGCTTGCACAGTGCACCACCCCCAGAGATACGCTATGCACTTCCAGTCCGCGCTGTCGAGCCTTCGCAATAACCCGCTCGCTCCGCCGCCGTGCTGCCCGCGAACCTTACGCGCCTTGTAACGTCCTACCAGGCTACCAGCCAGCCGAAGAGGTAAGTCTCTCTTACAATGTATTTACCTCGCGGTCGCTCTTGAACGGTTGCCTTATCACCATCCCTTTCAATTCGGCACGCGAAGTTAAAGCAGTTTTCCCTTTTAACATCGGAATGTGGGAAAGCGGGTTTTCGTGTCCCTACTCTCTCTTTCAATTTGTAACCACTTCATGGTTATTGAATGCATCTAACGTTATAAACCGAAGCATCACATATGATGTTCATTTGAGGCAAGCGTCGGAATAGATTAATAATGTAAATAAAATGTTCCGGTACCATCGCTCTTTAACTAAAAATTACGTAGAAATAATTAAATTTATTCATACACCTATATTAAGTTAGTTATAATTTTTAAAAAAGTTTTGAATGTATCCGACATAATAGTTAAATAATTTAACTTAAGTGGTGACTTAAACAATGAACTATACTTTTATTGTAAGTTTATTTATATTTTAAAATTATTATTTAATGATCATACCATTACTTTATGATAATTGATATAATTTAATGGTTTGAAAAAAAAATGAACTATGAAGTAGTAAGGATTAAATTTTTCATGCTGTTACTACAGCCTTCAAATTTCGTCATATTTACTGGAGATATTTAAAATATTCTACGAAATATCTCATTAATCATCTTCTTAAATATTAAAAAGACCGATAATAATATTAATAAATTCATTTAAATAATTTTCAACAATAATTAGTCTAAAGTTTAAATGGTTATATGTCATTAATAAATCATTATAAAAATATAAAGCAATTTTATGATTTTTCACACTAACGACTTAATCAAAAACATAAAACTGTCATCACGGTCATCAGGTTCATTTTTTAATTAATTTTTGCGATGAGTGCTCATCATTATAGTAATTATATTTCTTATGAAAAAAATCTCTCGTTTTACAATTTTTAAATTAACAAGATTGCGCTTCAATTTAACACCGCCTCGCGTACACAAGTTTAGGGGATGCTAATTCAAAGGCGCCAGAAATCTCCCCCGAGTCAATGCCAAATAGTACCAGGCGAGCATAAATGGCAAGGTGCGGACATTACAAGCGTCCCGAGTTCCGAGTGGCCCAACAATCGCGTTGGCACCCGGATCTCCCGCGCCCTCCTACGCACCCTCATTCTCCACTTAATCGCCTCTCAGAGGCCCGACGAAAATCACTTTTTCTCCGACCAGTCGATAGTTTAAAATTAAATGTCATTCCAGCTGCGGTTTACACTCAATTCGAGCAACGTATTATGGATATTATATTGAGATTTAATTCATTATTTCGTGATGCAATTGTTATGATCGTTTCAGATTATTATGGAACCTTTTAATGAAATTGTTGTCCGATGATATTCGTCGAAAATATTTTAAATCGACTTTCGTTAATTGATCATATAAATTTGAATCAGACATTTCAGTATATTAACCACGAATTCAGCAATTCTGTTGTTCATTTACTAATAGAATGAGTTGTATATGATTTAATCATGTTTTAATTGTTTCAATAAATTATATCTTAATTTATTAATTACTAACGACCCGATCTGGCTTAACCAGGGTGACAGAGAATATACATCTGATCTCTTTTCTGTCATATCTCTACCCTTCCTGTTGATGTTCCGTTTATTAAATAGTAAAAACCTTGTAAACAAAGACGCGAACGGCCCGCGTACTGATTTTTCGGCTGTTGTTTGCTATCGTAATAGTTATTAAATTACTTATTACATTTGTTTACTGTAAAAGGGCATATTAATCAACTTTAGATTCTCTTCATTTAAAAAGAAAGTACGAATACGAGCTGAATAAAAATGTTAAGCTTATACAGGAGTACCGTTGTTAATATTTGAAATCGTTTAACTATTGTTCAAATAAGAAAAAGTTCATGTAAAAGCCGATTGAACATTTAAATGGTAAAGCGTACTCGATAATGGATAACAGTCGAATTAGACTTTTTCTTGTTGTCTGAACTTTGCTACGTTTTACTATTATTTGACTCGGAGAAAGTTCTTGTAAAAGCCAACGTGGACAAAATAAATCGGATGAAGTCAAAGATATTAGTTTCCTTATTTTACAAGAAAAATGCACTCAGAAGTGAGGCTCTCAACAAATTATTATTTATTCTTTCAAGTTTACACACTTGTTATAGAAAAATAAGATAAATTCAAAGCGATAAGATTTCGACGCTAAGTAAGAACTTACT
Source organism: Papilio xuthus (assembly GCF_000836235.2). NCBI lineage: Eukaryota > Metazoa > Arthropoda > Insecta > Lepidoptera > Papilionidae > Papilio > Papilio xuthus. The sequence continues at coordinate 2,583,508 of NW_013531726.1, forward strand.
TTTCTTATTTATATACGTTTCTTAAGCTAATTATAATTGTTATATTAATTTAAATAGGTTTATTTTATAGACAAACTGATAAGATAATGGAGGATTGAAATGATTTTGTATTTATAACATTTAAAGATTACTCAAACGTGGAAGGAAAGATAAATAAGTCCTAAAGCAAACAATTACATAAAATACAAGGCCCGTTGTCTTGATGCTTACACAATTTGGCTCACACTCAAACCAACTTTAGGAACTGAACTGAATTGCAATCGTATCTATGTTTTTTTTTTACTTTTGTACGCTACTCCTACACTGTATAACTGCAGTACGACACTCTTAATATTATTTAAAAACAACTGGCAATATGGCTTAAATTAATTTACAAAAAAAATCGTTCAGACAATATTAAAACAAACCTATCTCGAAATTTTTTGTTAAAAAGCTTTGTGTGAAAGAAGATAAGAATAGGCTGTGTGATACATGAAAAAGACGGATAAAAATTTGTTATGTCGAATCTATATTAAGTAGGAACAGACTTATACCACACATATTTACCCTATCTGCCTAATAAACAAAACTAAATGCTAAACAACTGGACGATTGATAGAGTATAATGGTTTTAAGAAATGTCTATTCTATTTTTAAAACCGACACGTCTAACTCTTCTCTGACGTCGTGAACTGTCACAGTTCACTGCTCTGAGCATCCAGTGAATCGTCGCTCATTTGTCTGTCGATATAAAAATATTATAAACTATCTGTCGACTACGACTACGACCGCATAGTCTAAAAGTCATAGGCACTAAAAGAAATCATTAGTTGACTATGAGCTCTTCCAGACTATGTTTTACATCTATGCCAAATTTCGTAGAAATCTATGCAGCTATTCCGGAGATTCTAACAAACATCCATCCATCCATCCATCCAAACATTCGCATTTATAATATTAGTAAGATTAAAATACAATGTAAAAGTTTTCTGTAACCAGGCAAATTGCGTATGATTGGAATTCTGCCAATACAAAATGATATATTACAATCCACAAAAATTGTGCATGTAGTTAACACCAAATTATTGCTTAATAACATAACATTTTATATTGTCAACACTTTTTTGCAAATTATTTTTACAATAAATTGAAAAACACTAATAAATTATAAATAACAATCAAAATTAATTCAATTTATTTAATCTAACTTTACTGAAACTAATGTTGACTTAATATAGAAATAGAACAAAATAATTATAGGAAAGTGTAATAGTGTTGGAATTTATATGTACAAACATGGCTGTAAAACCTCGTGCCCGCCTCCACGTTTTCCTATTACAACATATAAGATGTGTTAACGTTGGTTACATTTAATGCAAAAGTTTGGTTCATGATTGAGTTATAAACGTATTCAGGTAAATTTAAAAAGAGGCTATATCTTTTTTAGAGTGTAAGTTTTTTCCTTAACATCTTACAACAACATTTTTGTTTTCAATTTAATCAATACCAAGTTTTCGAAGAAAAAAAGTGAGCTAAATATACAGCGTGTAATTTCATTTAGGCCTACTCATTTAAACGCCCGTTTGGTTAAGGTATTTGGGCAATATTTCAAATACGGTAGCGTCGCAAGCTATCCAATAAATTGAAAAATACGTAGAGTTTTACGGAAGTATCACATCATCAATTGAGCTCTTAAGGACTATGTAAACAAAATAAATAAAAACAATAACTATACAAAAACTTTATTCCGATCTGCAATTGAAATTAATTCTTAATGTGTCGAAAGGGCGGCCGGCGGCGGCTAGGCAATCGCGGATCAAACTTTAGTTCAAAGTTTATGTTTAACAGAAATGTCATCAATATAGAGACAACAGTATAAATAGTTTTAACATTATTAACAAAATTTCGAAAAATAATTTTTATATAATATATTCATCATGACAACTATTTTTGCTACGACGTAGAATATGCTACGCCGTAGAAACAGTCATTACAAAATTTTAGTACCTGCAGTTGAGTAAACTTTTTTACTTGTTTTTTAATTGATTACCAAATTTAATATTCATGTAATTACAAATGGACCCCTTTGCTTTTTTGATATTGCGACGGTATTTTTGTAAGGTAACATTTCAAATTAAAAAAACTTACAAAATAATATAGAAATAATATGAAACCGCGTTTAATTTTAACATAACATGAAATACTTCCCTCCGTTTAGTAAAGCTGTCGCTACAATAGAGTCACAATGCGCGCGGGAATATGTAGTCCGAATGTAATCGGCTTTCCTCGTCTTTTAAGCGCTGGAGGTGAGGAGTGCTACCTTTGTACGTGACTCATAGAGCTGCTTAATGTATAAAACTTTTGTTAAGGGCTTTTTAAATAGTGAAATTCAATCTCAAACTAATTTTAGTTGTAGAGCAAGCAACGTCAATTTCAGTTTTTTTATGACAATATCCAAATACTTTCTAGTAAGTCCTTAAATCTTGAAAGGATCAATTTAGTAGTTACATATTTCTATGAAAGAAGCGATAACATTTGTTAGTAATTGCGCAAAATAAACGCTTAGTTGAGAATTTGTGGAAATGAAGCCTCTTGTAAATTAAATATTCTTTATGAGCTCAGAGCTATTAAAGTATAAATATCAAAACATTGAACAAAAAATTATTTTAGATTTGTCTAAACTGACATTACATCACTTACGTTATAAATTGAACGTTTTCCTGAAAGAAGTACCAGGCAAACATAAACTGTGCGCCCCTGAACGGAACGGAGGTATAGATAGAACGTTCCGTATGCATAGTTACATTGTACCGACGAAGGCTGCGTTCGTTTACACGGCTGTGCGCGTCTGTGTGCGTGCAAACGCGTGCGTAGTTAGCAGTCAGAAGCTTTGAGGCTTTATGTAATTTGATGCTGAATTGGATTGAGGTTCCCGTGTTTTAATCTCGACGAGTAGTTTACAAAATTAATATTCCGCCATCATAGTGTGAATGTAATACACTTAATATGAACTTTGTGCACTCACTCCTCTTTTTTTAAAGCGGTTTATTTTTGAAATTACCCCGTGAGAGATTAATTTTTCTCTACCTATATTTTAATTTAAGCACATTTTAATGATGATTACTTTGATACATTAATAAATAATTGGTAGTGAATGCGGACATAATTAACAATTGGAGACCTAATAGCCTAGTAGTTAAGGGTTCGGGACACGGAGACGTAGGTTCCAATTCGTCCTAGCATACTAAAGAAATTATTAAAAACAAGAGTTATATTTTGTTAACTAAGAGGAAGTGACCTTCGCTAGTTAGAGAGGGACCTTAAGAAGAAGTTAGATTTTGAGATCAAGATGTACTATGAAATAAAGTTTACGGCTTTATTAGATCTATACATAGTTTATTCAAGTGGCAACTGTTAAAAGAGAGTCGATATTTGTCGTTGCTAATACCTCATAAATTAAATTTAACTCTCGCAGTGCCACGTCGGGTGGTACGGTTGTGGAATTTTGCCAACTTGATATCCACCTACCATTGAGTGGAGTTACGATTATTACAACAGGACAAACTTTGGTTGCGGCATCTAATTAACTTTAATTTACATCCCTAATATAATTTACTACTAATGTTGAAATAGATATATCTAATCTAAATTATCAATTTAATTTAAAGCATTTTAACATCATCATTTAATAAACTTAAAAAACGTCAGTTTTTGCTCTCGCTGTTGTAAAAAATATAATTGTAAAAAATAAAAAAATATTATTTCATGTGCTTCTCCTAATCAACGCGACTGTACAAAGTACCAGGACATCAAAATATTGTCAGAGCACTGCTTAGCTGAATAACGTGCAAGTAGAGAGCGATGTATGCATAGTTACATGGTAACGAACGTCGTCTGCCCTCATTTACAGGGACATGCGTGCGGGAGGAGCGCGTACATCGTTAGTAGTTTGAAGCTTTAAAGCTTTTGTTTTTTAACGTTGAATAGATTTAAAAACTGCCGCGCTTTAGAGTCGACGAGTTGTTTACATAACAAATATTTCATCATACTCGTAATATAATTCTAGGAAACTTGTGTTGTTTACGGAATAAAGTTTGTAGAACAAGAAGATTATTAAATCTTTGTTTATCGTTTCATAGGAAAGGATGAAAATATTAGGTGAGTTAATAATGATTGCTTCGATGTATCTCTTCATTTTTAAACCAAAAATAAACAAAATGTTGGGCATTCACAATGTATCATTTCCATGAATTGAATAATAGACTGGTAGAGTCATTAGAATTCATACTTTTTACATTAAGGTTCTTAATCACCAATAAAACTTCATAACAACTTTAACAATCATTACACCGCTTCGGAATACGTTGACAAACTTTTTTCAACGACAAAGAGTAAGTAACTCTTTGACAATGTCGCACGAATTAAATTCCAACATCGAACTATCGTGGAAGGCCGCTCATATTCGACGGCAAGACAACCACTTTTCATTGTGTAAAAGTTACGAGCATTACAATGAACTACCCACTTTATTCCCTATTGTCATATTCTTTGTTTAAAATTTGCTCGCGTACATACGACAAAAGATTATTTGTAATCAGTAAAAAGACCTGTGTTATGCTCCGACCTATTTTACGTTTTTTAAAATGAATTCCGACGAATTTCAAAAATAAACCAGAGTTTTTCGTTTACGAATATACTAAAAATAAAAATGTAACTATTATAAAAAAAAAAACAAAGTTGATCTCTGTGTCCGTATCCCATTTTGGCTAGGAGAAGAAACGTCCAGAAATCGCTAATCAATCATGATTGAATCGTTCGCGGTGGAGTGGCCACAAACAGCGTATGCATAAATGATTGACAAATTCTTGCTTTTGTAAAAGGTAGATACCTAGAAACAATCCATAAACCTGACAAAACTTATAATACAATACCTACACTGTTAGTATTCCAATTTTAACCACTATCAACATTTATAAGTTACAAATTAATTTTCTATCTACGAAGACTGTTAGAAGATGATAAAATACTATTAATTTATAAATTACCCTTTCAAATTAACTAAATATTTACAACACAAACGAGGAAACTCAAATTATGATGTACCTAATCTCGTTAAAACATGCCCGAAATGGACGAAGAAATAAAAACTGGAAGTATCTATGTTGTCTTTGTAAGGTTTGAAAATTATAATTAAGGTGTTAAACATGCGAATACTCTACCAACCTTTTGACTTTAATGACTTGATAACATTTATGCTTTAAAAATAGATTTAAAAACTAGTTTTATCATCGTAAAATTATCTATTATTCCTGAGCAAACCAGCAACATTTCATAACGATCTAAAATAATTACATATCTAGTAGAAGTCTTATATGAAGTTTTCGAGGAACATGTAAGAAATTTTAAAGTCATCTTCCTAATCTTCCATACCACTGTGTGCCGACAAGACGCACGGGGAGCTACTGCGTCTTACGTTGTTGACATTCCGCGCATTCGCACAAAGCATTCTTCTTCTTTGTTTTTAATACGAACATCAAAGCACAGAAATCGTCAGTAGGCACCATATTCCCGACGATTAGTCTTTGGTATTTTAAAGGCAAGACTGAATAGGCTTTATTTAGGTTAGTGTGTACCATCCTGGACAACATCATCTCCCATCCTGTTAGATTGACGTCAAACGTTAAGTGCTTTGAAGAAAAAACTTCGCTTCATCAGGTGCCTTTCTTGTAAAGTACATGTAAGGTATAAGTTGGCTTTCGTACGCGCTTCTATTTTTTTTCTTCTTTTTTTCCTTATTACCTTCAAGTTAATACAGGACTGAGAAGCATTTCATAGAAGAGTGAGCTTGTGCTAGTTTCTTTAGACAAACTAACTGGACTTTCTCTGATTGTAAACTTTTGCAATAAAGTAATAATTAAAGTTCTTCAAGCGCGTTTTTCTATTGTAAAAGGATTTAATGTATATCTCTATATAATTCTACTTTATAAGATACAAAACATTAATAACAAATAAGATACTTAAAGGGTAATTTTATAAAGAGCCTTAAGCATAGATAATATGATCTTTATATTTTCAAAGGCCTTCATTCTTTTCTTTTAGAACGTCGCAATTATCAAATTATCTTCAGTGTTACCAAGCGTCTTAAAAATTATCGAAAATAACTGGCCATATCAACAAGAATTAGTTATGTCGTGTGTTATAATATTTGTAGAAACATTTATATATATTTGGGTGATAACAAAACGTGTGTTTCCTTTAACGTAATTTGTATTTTCATAAGTATACAAGCTTTGTATGAATTACAATACTTGTACAGAAACAAGTACGGAAATCGGTTTTCGAAAACAATCAAATTTTGGAAACAATAGATCAGACCAGACCACTTTAAATGTTTTACGTCATATTGTAAGTATTAACAATTAATTTCCTTTATAAATCTGAAGTATCATATGTATGCACTTGTAAATGTCTGTGAGTCAATACTTTTTAAACAGATTTAATTAGAGTCATGTAGTTTTTATTGCTTTATTAGAAATTTGCTACTAGTAATAAGGGATTTTTACACTAAAAGATACTGTTTTTTAAATGACATTAACAAAAATACAAAAGCGTTACTGTTGTTTTAGAATTTAAGAAATATTAAAACATGATGCTGGTTTAATGTAATTCGTTAAATTATTACAGAAATTTTCATTTCATGTTTTACGGTAAGAAATTACTTTGCGCATGATCATATAGATATCAAAAAAATCAATTACTGTTCGTTAACCTCGCTAAAACTCGAGAACGGCTGAACGCATCAATCTTATATTGGTCTTGAAATGATCGTGATGGTCTAGGGAAGGTTTAAAAGGTAAGAAAAATTATTTTACCCATATAAACGGCTGATTAGATCTCACTGAAACTTGGCCTAGATGTAGACACATAGTCTGGAAAAACACGTAGGCTATGAATTGTGTTTTTTTATTACGCGCAGACGGAGTCGCGGGCGACAGCTAGTATTTAATAAATATAAGTAAAAGGTCTCCAGGTTCAAAAGTTCTATGCAAGAGAAGTTGCCACTAAGATTTATATACCGGAAAAGAATGACATCTAACTTGAAACTACGATTCAAGTTTGTAAGATCAACTTAGCTGAAGCAGTCGTTTATATTGTATATTTAAAATAAAATACATATCAAAGATTCCAGATGTTTTTTAACTTTACTCCTTAGCATTTTTTTATTTCAAAGTAAAATAAGTCAAACATATTTTTTTTATGGTAGCGTGACTTTGTTTATAAAATGCTGAATTATCGTATTATTTCTTGTTGTAACACAGACATTATCAATCTAATATGAATTTGATACATGATATATATTACTGCATATACTCATACTATTTGTAACAATACCAAGACCGTTAAAAATAAAAAATAAAACAATTTGCCGAACTTAACAATGCGCACTAATATTTAACAGTAGGTATTATATAAAAAAATTAAAGAATATTAAAATGTTTCTTAGAAGTTACATTATTAGTAAGCGGTTTTTTATTTGAAAAATAGGGCGATTTCAATCTTTTACTAAATAGATATTTTTGTAAATATTCATAAGTCTTCTACGTATGTGATCAATGGAAATTTAATTTAAGTGACGTCAGCGGTGACTATGTCGAAGTAAATAAATACGAGATGTGGGAAGGCGAGCAAAGTTAGTTCTCGCTTTATTAAGTTACACTCAATTTTGCTACGTAAGCGCCGACCTAAGTTGGTTAAAAGTAACTATGATTACATTTGTATCGTTTCATACGACGGTACCAACGTAAATATAAAATTAAACCAAAAATCTATTTTGAAAGAACTTATACGTTGTTTAGATACAGGTTACTACTATTGTTAACTAGTTCTCGCCCGCGACTCCGTCCGCACGGAATTTAAACAAAAAAAACATTGTTAGTAGTCTATGTGTTATTTCAGACTGTGTTCTATATGTATGCCATATTTCATCAAGATCCGTTTAGGCGTTCTAGAGATAACATCAAACAAACATCCATCCCTCCAACATCCATCCATCCATTTAAACATTCGCATTTATAATGTTAATAAGAAGTACGAATAAAATTATTAAGTTGAGTTTTAAAATAATAAGAATCTCTAGTAAATATATGTTCAATAATCTTCAGGAATAAAACATTTACGAACAAAATATTCATTATATTTTTTATATTATTTTTTTTTGCAAAATCAACCAAAAACTTTAACCATTATGGTTTTAAAATAGAAAAACTGAAAATGTATGTTATATTATTCTGTAAGTGAATTTCATTAAAACTGTATTCTATCATATTACAAAAACTTTTTAATTAGCGTTGTAAAAAATCTAACTAGGTCCGTTATCAAAAGATTGTAATTTCTCATTATATTTAACCGCAGATTGTAATTACAACAAAACGGAGTTTAGATTGAAAAAGAAACAAATAAGCTCAACAATAAAACTGTGGAATAAAATAATATCTTAGTATTAAATTTATATTAATCTAGCTGTCGCCCGCGACTCCGTCCGCGTAGAATGAAAAAAAAACTTAATTAGTTCATGGCAATAATTCGACTTTTTCTCACCTTTTAAACCTTTTCTAGACCTCCACGAACATTTCAAGACAAAGATAAGATAAATCCGTCCCGTCGTTGTCGAGTTTTAGCGAGACTAAAGCAATTGATTTTTACATACATAAATAGATATAGATTACATTAACCTTATTATTTGTAATTATTTATTTATTGTTGAAAACTCTTATATGTCAAATATGTTCAATAGGTTAAAAAATATAGTTCGTTAAAAGGAAGTTATAACTGATAAGAATAAAAAAACAAGATCCAGTGAATGGTTAACTTACAATTAAAACTGTAGAGTGAAAATTGACGGCGTATAGCAGGCTTAAGACGGAACAGATTTATTGAAGAAAATGTTACTAATAAGAAAAAACCTTTTAAAACTCCCTGATTTAGTAAAACCGTTCTAAATGTCTCTGTGCTTGAGTAGCAATTTTCTACATCAAAAAGTATTATTACATTTTCAACGTAGCATATGGTTCAGGCAACGATAAAATCTCTATTATATGTAAGCATAGAAAAATTTCTAAGGACTTTCATTATCGACTCTTACGTGATATTCAATGGCTTATTGTAACGCCGTCATATCAAGATATTGTTATCATAACATCAAGGGAGCAAGAACAATAACATTGATGTTAACTAATGCGTGTCACATTATGGACGTCGACGTCTAACGTGTCACAACCGCCCACGCAACGTCTATTCAATTGAGCATAAGATACATTAACTTTCGTAGGAGCTGACAAGTATTAAATACGTGTATACATATTTTTATAAACATGATCAGGAAAATCGCAAGTAATCAATATCACTGCTTTAACGTTAAACTAAAAAAAATGTATTCTCCGATTGTCTTTTGTTTCTGTCAATAGCTGTTTTAATCTAATATAAATTCGAATGTTTAGATGGATAGATGGAAATCTCCAGAACGGCTAAACGGATCTCGATGAAATTTGGCAGGGATTTAGAACATAGGAAGAACACATAGGCTACTAATTAAGTTTTTTTTTTTAATTCCGGGAGGACGGAGTCGCTAGTGACAGCTAGTGTAAAATAATTAACTTAATTAGGTACAATACAAAAAACCAATCATCATTTAGTGATAAATGATAAACAAAAAAATTTAATATTAAAACAGTATATTTTCAAACTGTTAACAAACGAGTTAAAAGGATGTGCGTGGACCGGCTGCGTTAAGCTTTGAAGCTTTATGTAATTAGATGTTGAATCAGTTTTGTGGTTCTCATATTTTAATCTCGGCGGGTAATTTACAAAATTAATAACCTTTCATGTCTGCAGAAATGTAAAACAGAGTTCATTCGCAATGTGCTGTGTTCGCTAAACTTATTTATATATTTTCAATTCCCATTAACTATTAATGATTACTTTGTACAATTTCTGTTTATACTCTTTAATAGAAAACATTTCATAGCTAATTTAAAAACCAACATTTTGTATTAATATAATTAAAAATAAGTTTTTCATAATCATTCAAACTTTATAACATCATGCAAAAGGCTTTAACATTAGTTACTTACTTTCAATAAACAACTCGTGGAAAAGGTGTATTATAAAATGTAATTTACCTAAAATGATAAAAATATGAATCTTACACCACAAGCTAGCTTAAGTTACTCGTAGTTAGTGGATTAAAGTCATCATTTTTAAACTAACCAAATCTGCTAATCTTACTGAATATAAATGCGAATGTTTCAATGGATGGATGGATGGATGTTTATTTAAAGGTATCTACAGAGCGTCTGAACTAATCCGGCTGAAATTTGGCATAGACGTAGAACATAGTCTGGAAGAACAAATAGTCTACTAATTAAGTTTTTGTAATTCCGCTCGGACAGAGTCGTGGGCGACAGTATCATTAAAAAAACATTTTATAAGATTAATTTAAAGTAAAATATACTCTCAGAAGATATTATTCCTATCAAATTCAATGAATGAAGAAAATACCACATGTTGGAACAAGGACAAAGTTGCTTGTGTTTATTTAGTTATGCACAAGTTTGCATCGTAAGTTAACATAAGTTGTTATGAGTATGAAAGGTAAGTAACAAAGTTACATTTTGATCGTCGTCAATGTTTATTATCAATATCAAAGGCTTTACAGATTTGAAAAATTAATCCTATTATTTAGGATGATAAAATACATGTTTGTCATAAATAACACGTTAGTGTGTGAATGCATTCGGTCGATAAGCAATTTACGGAGTCTGCAATTTCCCTAGGCAAATTAAAAACACTTATTACTCCTGAAACATATATTTACCATTACTTATAGTGGTATCAAAAATTTTAAAATAAACTTAGGATTTAAACAAGATAAATATTGTGAAGATGTTCATAGGAATGTCAATTGACAAAGTCGCAAACACACCGCTTAGAGAAACTTACAGCTTCCGAGCGCTCTAATTAGCCGAGCGCTCTCTCGTGTAACTACATAACTATGTTTGCATCGCTGTCGTATTATTTTGATGTCACTTCTTTAAAAACTATACACAAAAAGCTCCAGCCAAAGTCTGTCAGTCATCGTAGCTTCTAATTTTATAGATAGAGTTTAACGTATTATTTTTTTAATTTAGAAATATTAATATCGAATGATCGCTTTGTATCCAACTGATACAGTAAGGTTATGTTTTCGCGCATATAAAGTATTAGTTAGCTATGTGAGTTGATTGTATGTTAGTTACATTGTAACTCTGAGCCGATTTTGAAAAATGAGGTGTCGATTCGTATTCTTCCCTTCTGTTCTTTTTTATTTACAGGTAGTTATAATTATAATTTGAAAGGTGATTTTCAGGTATAATAGTTGTACCATAATTTAATCTGCGGACAAGGTCTGTTCAGAGTTCGTCGATTGTGTCAATTTCGCCGCATACTTCCCGCTGGTTTCGGATACTTCAAGAAATATTCACTTACCCGCCGCAGTCTTGGCATTAATCTAGAAACTTCCACAGCCGGACTTTCAATAATGTGCAACTTGTTTTATTGAGCAAAATTCGATATCACACCATAATCTTATTGAATGTTTGTTGACGTTAGCGATAGCTTCTTTAAAGGTAAACTTTAAATTATGTTTACGTTTGTTTTCTTTTAATGTAACAGTGTAAAGATAAATTTATAATCAGAAAATCAGTTTGTTAGTTTTCTATGTAATGGCATTTAAAATATCGCCAGCGTTTTCGTTTTGGAAGTTTAATCATTTTAATTAGTTATTTAATTTATTTCAGTTATTAATAAGTATCACCCTTAATTTAGGGTAGGCTCCGAGCCCCTCGGTGTGGACGTATAGTGAGCTGATGATGCTTCATAAGTAGCTGTCGCCCACGACTCAGTCCGCGTGGAATTAAAAAAAAATAAGTAGCCTCTGTGTTCTTCTAGACTATGTTCGACATCTGTGTCAAATTTCACAAGATGTGTTGAACCGTCCCGGAGATACCTTCATACATTTATCCATCCATCCATCTAAACATTCAAATTTATAATATTAGTATGAAGTATGATTAGATGAGTCTTAAAAACATCTGAACTGTCACAAATTGACGCTAAGAATGCGGTTGTTGAATAAATGTTACATCTAATTGCATCATAATATCTTCATGGAATACTTATTAGTTGTTCCGCTTGGAAGTAATTTGTGACATAAGCTATTTGTATGTAATGTTTTGTAAAAATTTCTCGTAAAATCTTATCTACGTTCAGTGGCCATTCCACAAAACAGCGAACTGGTTTCTTGCCAAAACGCGCCGCCTCCGGCCGCGTTACGAATGTAATACGTTACAAGTTTATATTGGCAACGGTCACCACTACCAAACTTTCATTTACATAACCGTATCATCAAATAAAAAATACGAACAATCGGACATTGTTATGGGGATACTATTTGTATTTCAATGCTAAGAGTAGAATGCTATTAGATTATTTTAGAATTAATTCTTCTAACTAGGCACTAAATTTTTCAACACGCACATTTCTTTTGGTTGCTTAACTTACAAATACTAATTAAAATTAAACACGGTTACATACTCGATTGCTATTTTCACATCATACAAAATTATGAAAAAATATATTTGATTTTCTTCGATAATCAGTTAAAAATTATTCCACTTTTGGAAAAATTAAATTGGTATAAACATATTTTATTTCACGACCCAAGCTTGAGAGGATTTAGTAGTAGTATGTAGTAACACACAAACATTATTTTGTTGATACAAAGGCGAACTTTCTTGTGTTTTACCCAAATACTAAATATTTCGTCGTCAGAGTGTAACGATGTCTCTCAGGTCAGATGACAGCCGGTTACAGGGCCTCTACGTGTATATTGGCGGAAGGAATTTAATAAAGATTTTGATAGCATCAGCCGTTTATTGTTACAAGGAGCAATATTGCTTAAGAAATTTATTCCAAAATCTATTCTACTGCTTTTATTTATAGTTGAAATAAGTTGGAAGCTTACGAAATTATATAATAAAAAGTGTACAGAAAACTGTAAGCGGCACTTTATTTACAACAGTGTGTTAAAATTTATTAGAGTTATTTTTTCCGTAGTGAACTAATATAATAATTGAATTAAAGAAGTCAGATTTCTTCATAACCCATTATACTCGATTTTTTTAAATTGAAGTTTAAAATGCAAAATTTTATATAAATTTTCACTTAGTTACTTACACGTAAATTACAATACGTTCCAGGATCTCAAAAAAAGGTTCAATAAAACTCCGAAAAAACGAGGGTTCCACTTGAAAGAGTTCATATCGCGGTCTTATGTAACAGGCCTGTAAAGTTCAAACAGTAGACTATACAGAACTGCAATAGACCGGTACAAAGGCTCTAAATGACGTCATCCAGTTATTCATAAACTTCAGACTGTTTTATTTTATTTTAACTCACCTACAAAATTAGCCCTATGTTATTTGACGCGTGAAACATACTTCATATCATAATTATTTGATGACATGTTATGAAGGATTAGTTTTAATTGAGGACTTCCACCAAAGTAATAAATTGTATTATATTAAAACTACATAAATTCTTATAACATAAATCATTTTACGAGGCAGATAACCCACTATTCAAACTCTTTAATAAAACATAGACAACAACATATCTTAATATAAGTATAATGGTTCAGAAATTTCACGCTTACAAAAAATAAAAGGTTTTATCTGCTATCGGTGATACCTCGCAATATTTTTCAAGATAATTTCGTTATTTTAAGCAAAGAACGTTGCTTACTACATTTAAGTTGTAAATAAAAATAATAAAGCAGAGATTCAATATAGCAAATTAAAAAGGCGTGCCTTGGAAAATGGATTAAGGATACCGCAATATTATTTACAGTGGTAGTAAGCTAGCACACAGTACGTGATCATACCACACTCCCGCGTACCCCCGACTCGACAATTACCTGTCCGCAGGCTAACGAGCACGTGCTACGTAAATAGCCAAAACAATATACATTTTTATTTGTATTTCGTATCACGCGCATTATTTACAACACAATTAACAAATTTATTTAATTAATTCCGCAATGAAAGTTATTTTAACCTTACATTGAACATTATAATCTGATGATCATCATTATTGGGTAATTATTCATTGTATTATTATTACAAGGTCGTAAAATATCGGTATGTATCATCATAAAAAAATACGATATTAGCTATCGCCCTTGACTCCATCCCCGCAGAGTTGATAAAAGCCTATGTGGTCTTCTAGATTATTCTCTACATCTATGCCGAATTTCAACGAAATCCTTACAGTCGTTCTGGAGATACATTCTAATAAACATCCATTCATCCATACATCTAAATTCGCATTTATAATATTAGTAAGACTTAATGTTTTGCTTAGCTGTCATGTAAGTGAAGTTATGGTGGGCTACTATTTATTTCCGTTGGATGCTTTCCAGTTAAAATAATAAGTTTTTATGAATAAAGTCAATTAAGGTTTAATGAATTTGACAGTATGTGAATGTATTCAATTTGACAGTGGCGTTATGACCCTTTTTTGTTTCAATTCCTGGTAATATTAAATATCGACTTAATTAGCTACGGGACAGTTATAAAAACAATTAACAAACCGAGTACAACTTTTTGACAAATATATAAGCTAACTGCCAAAACTTTAGAACAATATTACTCTATAAATGCAAGCGAACCCTAAGGAAACCTCGTTATCCATTTAGGTTAGTTGAACCAATTGTGTAAAAGTTTATGGACGCGGGACGTATACGGATTCAGTGGGTCCATCCCGACAGACGTAAAAACAGCTAGTTAGTGGAGTTTACACAAACAAGGCGCTTGTTAACTGTAACTTAACTTGTTAATTTTCGGTCGCGCGTTGTTTGTCACAATTCCAACACTTATTAAGCACCCGGCGGTTTCTGGCTACATATAAATTGATCATTCCACAATATTATTTAGCGCGGTGGCAGTTCTCTTATATGATATTGAAAAACGTGGCATGTTATTTATGCATAAATATTTTCGTTATCAATCTTGACATCTCGCAATTTGTAAGGATAGATTCTTCCTAACAAAAACATAGTCATATTCATAGATATACCTCTAGACTATAGACGGATCATTCGGGACACAAAGTTAAGGCCTATGGAGGCCTTTTTGTGGTAAATTTGCCCAGTATTGTCATTTACAAAATGATGAATTCACATAAAATTGGTTACCTCTTTTCTAATATATAAATTTTGTCTGTTAGTTTTTAGTAAAGTTTAAAAATATAATTAGTCGTGACACTTCTATAACACTAATTAATAATTTTACAACAACAATAAAATACCATAATGTGTTTGATAAATATTTTTTATAATTTATCTTAGATAAATTTAAATTAAGTCATTTCGAGAATCGTCACATTTTTAAAGGTCTAACTCGTATGAAACGCTCCATCTAGAAGTGTCATATCTTTGGTCACATGTTTTATAAGGACAGGCAAGTTACAAATAAGCCGTATCTGTGCATCAAAGCGCAGACAAACGTTTGATCTTGTCAGGGATATTTATATGAATAAAGGTTTTGCATTTTCTGACAAAAAAATATCTGGGAAAATATGCAATATGAAAGAGCATAAGAAATCAGGTAAACTGAATGTTCGTTTACCACCTTTCTCCATAAAAAAAACTACGTATAAAAACATGTGCGGTAA
Source organism: Papilio xuthus (assembly GCF_000836235.2). Classification (NCBI taxonomy): domain Eukaryota; kingdom Metazoa; phylum Arthropoda; class Insecta; order Lepidoptera; family Papilionidae; genus Papilio; species Papilio xuthus. The sequence goes on from NW_013531726.1 coordinate 2,599,255, forward strand.
ACAATGTGTTTAGAACCAATTTTATAATTATTTGGCTTATAATTCATAATCGATTTGGATATATTTGTAAGTATCGGTAGCTTTTAATTTTCAATGCAAAATATTCTACAATAGTTTCTTAACAATACTTGCGAAGATCTGGACAATACCCACTCACATTGGCTACTTTACAGTGCATTTACATGTATAAAACGTTCGAACATAAATATTAAAATTGAAGTCTCTCGAAACGGAAACATGGCTGAATACCGTCCGTTCTTCAGAATTTTATTCACCTCACTTTCAATTTTTCTTTAAAATTGAAAGCGACTCTCGAATTTGCGATCGATTGATCCTACGAATAAGGGTCATAGTATCAATTTGCTAATTTATACTATATGTATTAAAAACTACCTTTAATTTAGGTAACAGTGGATTGTATAAATTTGCACTAACAGAACAAATGTATGTACTTTTACATTTTTTTATCAACCAAGCTATTAAGCTTTCAGCCTACCCATAAACGACAGCATTAATATCTCACACCCAAATTAGCGCCCCTGTTCGTCACAAAATACAAAATTACAAATAGAAAGACATGAAGAAACGACAGCTGCTGCCTGGAATCCATGCGAATCTCGAAACAACGTATAATGCATTGTTACGAAAATGCGAAAAACTATTGTAGTGTTTGTTTTGTCAAATTACGACTTCCTGGCCTTCTTTTTATATATTTTTTCGGAAATTATATTTATAGTTTTTTAGTTAAACTGTTCTTACGTTTCAGCTCATCAATATCATCTATTAAAATAAACAGTGCTAAACGTATAATTAAGGTGGCCGCTTGCTCACTTGCTATCTAAAATTTTATTTTCCCAATAAATAAAAGTTACTATAAATTCAAAGAAGGTTTGTATCAAGAGAGCAGAGGGAGAACTGTAGCAAACACAATTGTCAGTGAACTTGAATAGCGATATTTGTTAGTGTGCGCATTGAGCATAAAATCAATGCTTTGGTTGCGTAACAATCATGTAAATACCTACACCGGGGCCTGAATCCTATTGACTCTATTACTGGATTATGAAATGATTTATTATATTTACGACGTAACGATTTGAATCTAGCATTTACCTATAGTTTTAATATTTAATTTGCTTAAAATATTTACCAAAATAGGCAAAAATGTCCGAAAACTTGCATAAGCATTTCAAAAACACTTATTGATAGCTTTGAAAGTTTAATATGCGAAAGTTAAACCAGTTTATTTGAAAAGCAAAGCGTATATTATGACAAAATAGAATATGAAAAATTCATAAACGGCGCAAAGAATTCAATAAATTTTAAAACCCCGACCGAAGTTACGTATAAACTCCTGTAAACAAGTTTAAACCGCACAGCTAACTGGAAAATTGAAAGGCACAGATTTTTTTTTCAAATCAAATTACTAATTAAGCTTCACGTTTCGTTCCTTTAGCTTACATTGCTTAATAAATCCGGAAACGCAGCTAGAAAGTCGTTAACTGCGCTTTAGATTGAAAGTCGAGACCTTCACTCGGAGGTTTTCATTGCATTTATAGTTAGCGAGTGGGTTGTATTTTCTCATTTCCCCGTGTGTTGTAAAGTTTTGCAGACGCGTTGCAAAAAAGCATTCATTTTTATCCTCAATAACTGACTTTCATAATGTCTGACCTAAATCGTGTTACATTTTAACGCGGAGATTAATTTTTAAACTGGTCTTGACGAGCTACGGTTATAGATAAGTTATCGATTTGTTGCATCTTTTCCTAAATGCATTTTCCAGTCTACCACGTCTGTAATTGTGTGAACTGCACACAGGCACGGCGGCGCTGTGTGCGTGCGGCACGTGTAAAGTGACTCCCTCGCGAGCGCTGGCCTCCTGGTACTTCTCACCCGTCGTTGTAAACGATCTTGTTTGCGAAAAGTTTGAAGCGAAAAATTTGTCTCTCATGGACTCTAAAGCGGGTGACATATTAGTAGATTATTTTTTATTGTGGCACCGAGCTGAAGCTCCTGATTTATCGCGTGTCAACTGATTATTTATTTGTAGGTTTCTGAGACCAAAATCCCGGTTTAAAACGTATTGTTATCTCTGTTTTGCTACAGATAATGGGAGGGATGACGATATATTTTATACAGAGATTATGGTCTCGGAAAGTAACGATTAATCTATCATCCATGTTGCTGGATTTTAAACTCTTCGAGCTCCAAAAAATGAGAATATTACGTTAGTACATTTTATAACTTATTTTTTATCGAATGAAATGTATACGTAAAAGTTATTTATTTCCAATAAGCTTATGTTCAAAGCGTTTGTCACGTAATACATGCAACTCCGTAAAGGCTTTGCAATCAAGCCCCTTCACATGTGGCCGTGAACTGGCGGTTACAGCGATATACTACAGTACAAAATAAACAAGATGGACCGCTTCACTCTGCTACTGTGAAATTCTAACTACCAGGCAAACTGCAATAGGGTTGCCAAAACTCAATAAAATCTAAGTGATGTTGCAACATTCAGCGATTCACACTGAATTTCCTATGCGACTGAGGCCCTAGACTGGTTACTACTCAACTGCAAATTACAAGCTACTAGGGTATTATTTAAATAATATAATTGCTTTATGGCTTTGAAAATATCGTAATAAATAATTTGTGGAGTTTAAAAAGTAAAAAAAAAGAATTTACATGCGTCACCTTTTGCATTTACACATTTCATTTGGTAAATAGTAAAATGATTGTCAGTCGTAGAGCCTGTCAATTGATTAAGTGCGGCCTCCTCCATGCATGCAGTGTCATCTATCGGACAAATTTATTAATTATATTAAACTGCAATGCTCTGTGGTGATATAAATTAAATTTGGTAACGCGTAACGGTCAAGTATGTGGCACTTCCACAGATCGGCTGTGATTGATATTCAGCAGGCAATTCAGAGATTAATTTAGTGTGACGTTGCTAAATAATATAATATTATAGCAAAAGATTTCTTTTAATTAGCTTGAACTAGAAATATATTAAATAATGTAACTGGTTAATAGATCAAAATAAACAGTCTTTACTAGTAATTTCAGCTTTTTCCTAGTTAGATACTAACCTTGTAAGTTGTTTGTAAAAGATTTATCAAACCCTATTTGCAGCAACGTAAAAACAATATAAGCACTTGTATGTTAATATAATGGTCGAGTGTGGGACGTTACGT
>NW_013531726.1:2602826-2615937 GCF_000836235.2 Papilio xuthus
GGTGGCTGCTTTAAGTAATAATAAGTTCTTTGTTAAATATACGCGGCTTCTGTTATTTTTCCTTTATAACTTTATAGTATTTTTTGCGCGAAAATATTTGACTAACATGGAAATTTGTAGTTTTACTTCCATGTTAGTCAAAGAGTTCATAAATATAGTACTGTTGTTACGTTTTACACATTTTTATTTACTATTAAAATTTTCACACATGCGTAATAATATGTTGGGAGTTATAAAAATAAAATTAAAAACAAATGAAGAACGATACCGAAGCGTTTTGCCAAAAGTTTTTCATGTTCGTTTATTGTTCCGGATGTCGAATTTTTTTAAAGAAACCTAAAAAAACACCTAAAATCTTTGTTTTTAGCTACTTCTTTGTTTAAAAAGCTAAGAATATGAATGTAAGAAGAATGCTATAAAATATGACGTCATCCCTGTCTTTCATCTTTGACTAAACAGAGATAACAGTATGTTTTAACCGAGGATTTTAGTCTCAGAAACCCACGGCAAGAGGTACAACGCTATATTTTATACAGGTATATCAGCAGTGGACAACTCACTGTCAATACAACGATGAGAAAAATATATTCAGTTGTTTTTTGTTTCGCTCATTCTCATTAACCTTTTAAATCTACAGTTATGTGGATCATCCTATACAATGAACTGGGAAGTATGAATGAAGACTGTATTCGTGTGTAAATATCGTCATTTAAACTTTCTAATTAGATACTCGACCGCTCTCGTCTTCAAGGCCGCAACCCAGCGGATGTAGGACGCGGCTACTCGTTACAACACCGAGTGGTGAAACTTGAAAAAATAACAACGTACAATACATTAAGAAAACATTTTCTGCGTTGCAGGATTTAAAAAAGAATATACTCATCCGTTGTTCTCCTAGTCCATTAAAAATGACTAAAGTCCATCCGTCACTAGTCATAGACATTTTGAGTGCTTTTTTAATGCTAAGAGTCACTCGCGTTCACTGTTGTTTCTTACTTAATTTAAGTTTGTGAATGTTTCATTGTTGAATATCTTTGTGTTAAAAATAAAAAAAATGTAAACAAAACTTCGTTTATATGTCATTTAATATGAAGGTCATGAAGACTTTCACAAAATTCATCTCAAGATATTTACCGGCGAAACGTCAATGTAGAATCTCAGTGATTTGATTTTATAAGTAGAAAACATATGAGTTAAATTCGAATTATAATAATACTTTATAAATAATTTTCAAACATGTTCTAACATTCTAAAAAGTCTTCAAGGTAAGCTGTTTTTGTTTTTCATTTAAATAAAAAAAATACTGAAAGTATTCATAACACTACACAGTCATTTATATCGCCCTATACATCTGTAATGACTAAACCCCCTAAAATACCTTAGTCATTTAAAGCTATTAATTATTCAATTCTCATTTAAAACTATAAAAATCCTTCCCCAGATCTCACTAACAGAGTCCGCATAAAAGGCAGGGTTTACATTCAGCAACGGGGTCCCTTAATTAAATGTACCATTCCGTTAGCTAAAAGAACTTAAAGGCGGGGATCACTTCTTGTAAATCATACCTTTTTGATGTAATAACCACTACATGTTGAAAATGTTTTATTTGTGTTTATTTAGTTACACGAATATTTTTTTCAATAATTATAAATATCAGTATTTAGGGAGTAAAATTAAAAACAACTAAATAAAGTAATTCAGAAACAAAAATGCTAATCATTTTTCATATTTTGTTTTAGTCTATGTTTAAATATTGTTTTCGCATCACAAAGTGTCAAACAGTATCCATGATTGTGGCTATTGTCTTTCGGGCCAACGCATCCAATCATTTTGTTGCATTGTTACAAATACAGGTATATCGCGATTTAAATATGAATAACTTAAAAACAGTATTTTTACTTATATTTAGGTAAAAGTAAGAGATACGAATGTAATTCCTGTGATATTAAAAAAAACTCAATAACGTGTATAAATAACATTACTTTGAAATGACGTAATAGTCAAGTAGGCGACTGCATATATGTACTTTTTCAACCTCTGCTTTTCTGTACTTACTTCTTTAATTACTTGCAACAATTCTTTACATCATACTTGATATATTTGCCCTCATTAATATATCTTAGTATGTTATTTTGTATGCATTAATGTTATCAGCTTAACATATATATAAATGTACTCTATCGTGATAATGCTGTCAAAAGATACTAAAACTATCAAAATATTAATAAATAAACTTTAGAAAAGCAATATATAGTTGAACGTGTAAATCCTCTTTTTACTGTATTCATATTCATGAAATATACAACTAAAACTGTCCATCCGTTTGTCTTGCACATTAAAATAAAAAATATAAAATAATTTTTGGCCACCTTACAGATATATGATAGCTTTAATGTAATATCATTCCATGTTTTTCATACAAACTCTTTTGAAAAGGATTCGAATGATATTGCTGAACATGAGCGCTTTTCTTAGGAGCTACGGACGTGATGGAAGTATTAAATCTAGGCTTTTAGATTACGTTATGTTTCATATTTTTCACTTTATTTACTGGAGTTCCTTAAAAGTATGTAGTGAAAGTATATAGTAATATTAAAAAACATATATTCATAGTAGAAAATAATAATAGGAGCAAAACAAGAGAAAATGCAAACATTTTGAAATAAAGTTGACCCAAAATCCGTCTTTTTTCACTTCGACGCTGCGTTGTGTAACCTGCGTTACATCCTATTTTTGCTGACATGAAATTAGGTCAATCGTGACGAGAGGTCCGCCTACCTGACCTATTTGAGAATCGGAAAGATGATCATAAACATCTATCTATGCGCATAATTTGATATCATAATTTATGCATATAGAGCACATTTTCCTATGAACAAGCAATAACACTCAGCAGCATAACTTGTCGCAAATGTATTGAACGAAATTAATTTTTCTTTACTGAGGAGAAAAGATAAGGTAGCTGAGAGCCAGGAGACGGACAAAGGATACTATTTATTCATTTTTTTTTCGAATTTATGCCTTGACGATCTGCTTTTTGATGAGATGAATGTGACGTGGATGGATGGGTGAAGTTTTTTACATATCCATGCGGACGGAGTCGCGGGCGACAGCTAGTTATATGTATATTGAACTATATCGTTAATGATTTTTTATGTCTGTAATATTGTCAGAATTAGATCTTGATAATAAAACAAAATGTACATTAATAAATCAAGAATAAGGACAGGTTTCATCAATTTAAAAAAAAACCTAGTAAAATGTATTATAATAAACAAAATGAAATCAAAACATTTTACACATTTCATTGAAATAAATACAACTTATAATTGTTTTATTTTGTATACAGAAAAACAATTAAAAAATAGCATATACCAATACAAAAAAAACTTTGTTAAAAACAGTCCCGGTGTTAATAAAGTTAGTCGAATCGTTTTTACACTCGCGGAGCGACAAACTGGACAATGATTGTGCCCATTGTCCATCTGTTCATCCAATATTTTTTGTCTATTTTTGAACAACGCGCAGGACTCTTTTGTAAGTCAAAAACAAATTTACATAATAAATACATCTTAATTAGGCACACATATGTACGTTTACGTATATATTTACAATATATTTGTTCTGAAAATGTTTAAATTTTATTATTAATATTCGAGACAATTACATTTGTGATTAAAAGCAACATTTAGTAATATCGAGTTCTGTTTTAGATTTTAACTTAAATTAAATTAAACAGCCATGATGAATGTCTGTCAAAAAGGTTGAATTTCCGTATTTATATATCAATCCCAATGTAAATACATGAATGTGAGTTGTGCGGTAAGCGATTTCGGTTTACCACGCACAGCCTCAAATCAGCCGATTTATAATAAAATGTTTTTATTAACATAACCGATTTTTAGGAACCTCAGATTGGCGATATAGTAGAGACTAATCTCTCAACTTTTGGTAAAGATCTTTAAACGTCTAAAATCGTTTTCCTTAGACGACTATAAAAGTGTAAAGATTTCCAAAAATAATCATCCTAGTTTTGAGTTTTAAATATTGCGATGCAGTAACGATTGTCATACTCAGCGTACGGCGATAGTCTTACAATTTCCTAGATTTATGCTCTAATAAATATACCAATTGCTTTCATTTCCTGCCTTAGGTAAAAAGACATGCGAGCTTGTTTGTTGAAGCACGAACTCGACACGTCTTTGTCTCGTTCGGTCCTATAGCAGTTAATTAAAAGTTTATGTACTCTGTTTTAACAAACTTCTGTTTATCATAAAGCGTTATATTAATGTCTCTGAATTTTGGCGTTATTAATTAATATTATTAGATCTATGGTAGTCAAGTTACGTTTGTTCCAGTAACCGGTTTATGCTGAAGAAATTCTCTTCATATTTTGATGTATGTAGCAATAATTTGTACCGATCGCGTTCAACTCCTAATTAGACTAATATTCTTTATCACAAGTACCATTTTGCTTTACAAAATTCTTTCGTTTCCGTATCTAATTATTGGTTAACTTCACTGAAATAATCACTATTTTATTATAAATTACCCGAAATCATACTAATTTTCTTCCTTGATTTACCAGTCTTTTCATTTTATGCCATGGTAAGTGCAGGTGAAAATTACTTTCACAAGCAATTCAATAGACGTTAATGAAAAATACATTCAATAAATGAGTATTGCAAAGGAAAAAATATTTCTTTAACGATTAGACGGTTCTTAATCGAGTTTTTATTCAACTACTGAACCTTTTCATATAATAAACAACGTAAAGCCCCGTACACATAGCCGAAGGCGTATATGTACACAGTACATCTGCACACATATTATGTAATGCTAATTAGTAGAAATTCATTATATTTTTCTCCTGTTTTCTTTTTTAACTGAGAATAGAGGTTTGGCATTTGCTGTTGCTTTATTTCAAAGTACAAAAATAGTACAGGTTTTTAAAATAAATTAAGTATGACTATCTCATATACTCGTAGTAAATTAATTCAAAAGAAAACGGATTAATATAACCCGGTCAAAATGAAAGTAGGTGATGAAGATTGGGATGAAAAAGGAAAATCGGAAAGAAAATAATGAAATTAATTTAATAGAAGTAAATAACTGACTTAAATAATACTTTTTAACATTGAAAAATAAAAAATAATTAGTATATACAATCCTTCTTCATTGAAATATTTGTTATAGTAGCTTTGTAACTTGTGAGAAGGTTGCGGTGTAGAGGAATCCAATACCAAGAGCTTTCTGACAATAGTCGTCTGACATGATAGTTCCAATAGACAGATGTAGGATCAGGTATTCTGCACTCAAGCTCGGCATCAAGTAGAGACCTATATGGATACCAAGTCAGACTATGTAACCAAGAGAGAGTCTAATTTGTTATAAGAAGTGTAACATCTTACTTTATAAAACTATAACCTCGAAATGAACATGCTTTTTTTTTACAAAATATTTTGCATCAAATCTATGTTTCACTGCCGTTCGTTGCAAACAATTCGTGACTTTTTTCTCCGACGCTACGCAACTTCGACATATACTTTTAATTCACATCACAAAGTAAAACATTTTTTACATTCTACGTTAGGCAAAGTTAGCAAAACCCTCTTTACTTCATTTACGTCGACGAACATTTTTTAAAACTATTTTTCCAGTCTAAAAATTAGCCTACAAAGTATTGTATATTTACGACATACCCGTATTTCAAAATAACATGTTTTTACTTTGATTCTAGGGTTGAACTATGACAATTATAAATGTAAATAGTGGGGTATAGCATTATTATATTTCGTAATATTAAACCTTCTACATAAAATAGGAAAGTACGCTATCAAAAAACAAACGATTTGAAACTCGGATTTCCTTACATATTTAATATCTCTATGAAAAATGTAAATTAATGCAATAAGGATCGATATCCTAATGAATTGTTAAAACACGTAGGAAGCTATAGACAGCAGCTAGTCAAGCATAAAATTTAAAGTAAATCAGACATTTGCAAGTAGGTCAAATTATAGCTTTGGAATTCCATTGTAACAAACGGACTAAGTAATGAATTAACTTACGTATTAAATGAAAAGACCTAAAAGAGAATTCTTATTCTTCAGAAAGATCTTTGCTATCGAAGAAAACGTTTTAACTATATTAATTTCATTCCTCGGTAAAGTTTTGAATTCCTAAATTAACCCTTCTCTAATATTTAATTGCCATAGATTGAATTACATATGAGTCTTATGATCATTTTGTACGTCACATAAGTATGTAGAGTCCGTATGCAGTTAAAAGAACCTTATTTCTTTATATTATAAGACACAATTATTTAGAATTTTGTGTTTAAAAAAGTACGTAATGACTTATGTTCATGACCGTACAATAAAATAACTTATAACAGAATTATGATGGATATAGCAGATTTCAGACGTGCGCGTGCCGTTTGTTACAGCAATCCGTATTGGCTTCGCATACTTCTCTGTGTCCAGTTTAATACGATCACTAAGATTTGCATGTCACAGGAAGAGAAGTGCTCCAACTAAGTAGTAGTGTACAGTCGTGCAGACAGAGTGTTAATATTGGTACTTTAATTTATCACATGCTTTTGTAAAATTGACTCATTCAACAAATAAAGTCTAAATTAATTATCTGTTTCCCAAACTTCGTGTTAGCTAGAACCAAACACTTCAAAATTATTTTATGATCATCATCATAGCCTTATTTTCAGTGTCAATATCACGACTGTTAACATCAATCGAGTTACGATTGCAATTGTTACTAAAAGCTTGACCACGGAATACACTTTCTCGTTAAAGATATCTTTGCTTACGGCACCATAAACAATTCTAAAGCGCGATACAATACGTGTGTTGATTTTTTCATAACAATCATGTTGAAAATCTATCAGTTGGCATATTCGTAGGCCTTTGTTATGCAAATAAGGCAATGCGTCCCCTCTGCCAGCGGCCGACGGGGCTCGTCTGTCGCAACGCCGGCGGCTGTGCGATGTTACCTGTAACTCGAATCAGGCTAAATGGTCAATAACGAAATTAAATCAGATATACCTCTACGCATCAAGACTCATTTGTTTTTTAAATACCTACATTTATAATTTTATGGTTCAACTTTGGTTCTCTTATGAACTCTTTCTCTGTAACGGCTGGACTCATTCTGACGAGACTTTGACTGGAATTGGTGGGCGATGTATGCGACACTAATATAGGTTACTTTTTAAAAATCCTAGTGTAGTCGCGATCAATCAAAAGTAACTAGTGAGAATATCAGTGAAAAATGAACACTTTACATATGTTAATAAAATATTACACTTAATATTTATTAGCTTGCATGAATTTCCAATGAGATTTGAAAGTATCACTTGAATTTTCGCTCCTAACGCTAATAAATACATTAATTGATCGATCATTCTTTCGCTCCATATTATTACTGGCTAAACTCTAATGAGGTCAGGGTTAAAATCTAAATAAATACAACTGTAAAGAGATAGCTAGTTAGTGGCTAACTGGTTGTGTATTTCAATCTTATAAAATCTTACTAATGTTATTATATAAATGCGAATGTTTAGATGGATTGATGGATGTTTGTTTGGAGGTTTCTCCGGAACGGCTAAACGGATCTTGATGTATTTTGGCACAGATATAGAACATAGTCTTGAAGAACACATAGGCACGAAGTTTTTTTTTTAATTCCGCGTGGAAATATAGGTTATATATTGTCTAATATTTCCTGTATCTATTTAATATGACCTGTAAAGCAGATTAGATATGTTAAAAACATTATTAAATTCATTGACTAAAGCTTTAGAAAGGAAAGACAGGGGTTTTCATTATTGTTCTAGATAAACATAAATTTTAAAATACAAATCCCCAGTCAAAATCCGAGGTGAGTCGCTACTAATCAGATTAATAATCTAATGATGTCGATCTGGTAAACGTTGTAGCATAATCTGACACTGGGGAGCGGCTGGTTGGGGACTTACTAATTCTATTAAGGGTACCCCTGTTTGCACGGAGCTCGTTGTGTAACGAGCCTGTGTAACTGAGGTGATACGATTTAAACATTTAAAAGTGTTTTATGACTTCACAGCAAGGAGACAAATGAAGGTTGTTGTAATATTAAAAGTGTTAATAATCTCCCTGATTACTTTAATAGCCGGCTTTCTTATAAAACAGAAAATATCTATCAAAAGTAAAAGTAGTGGAATTTGTTTTAATCATTGACTTATAATAATGTTTTAAGAACAAATTTTATTGTTTAATTTAATAAGAAAGGTAAGGTTTTATATGCATTTATGATTGAGGTAGAATTACACTACCATACTTTAATACTGCAAATAAGATTGCATTGAAGTAGTTTTATGATTGAAGGGAGTTAAATAATATTTTCTGATCATAATTACTGAATAGCTTTGAACGAGTTGTAAAGCTTGTGATGAACCTCCCCTGGCTCTTGCTCTTAGTCATCTGAAGAGGCTTTACATCTCTATAAATACATGGACACCGCGTAATTAATAATAAAAAACTTACATGTACGATTCACTTCAAAACAACCTTGTCCCTGCTGATAAGCAGCTCACTATACGTCCATACCGAAGAAATCGGAGCCATGCCCAAGTTAGGGGTGAAAACAGAAAAAACAGTTATATTTATACTTAATTGTGAATTAACTTATAAATAAAGATAATACCAAGAAATTAAAAACATAATTTAGAATAAAATAAAAAAGGAAATTTAATTATGCCATGCCTTTTGTATACTAGTTTACAATCGCAATAAAAAAGTTCCAACAAGTTAGCACAGTTTTAGTATTACGCAACTTTAAAGCTTTGACTTCTCATTATGTAACTCTCGTTACAGCTAAATTGTGTGCCTCGCAACGAGATAAAAGACCGTTCCAGTTTAATTTGCGGAACCAGGACAGATACATGGTGATAGCGAGAGGATCTAAAAACCACTTGACAATTAATTAATTAAAGATATTTGAAATGTAACTGGAACTAAATCTAGATTTACAAAGCTACGTGACATTGGACTATGTCTATTAATATTTTATTTTAATTCCGAGCGGCCGATATTTCTGGCAACTCCTAACCACTTAAAAAAAATAGATATTTTACCTACGGTAGCATCAATTCCCTTGTTTACATGTTGCAAATTCATTATAATGAAACTACGTCTTTATTTGAATTTGCATCAATATACACTGTGACATGCAAATCTCGATAATAACATTACAGCGGACAGAGAGAAGCGGAAGTAAATAGATAGAGTGGATAGATTCATATTGCTGTAACTGACGCGGTTGCTACACGAGCGTACCGTCACGTCCACGCAACTTGATAATTCTATCAGGACCACCTTTGTACCATCATCTCGATTGCAACTAACGAGGCTCTATATTAATTGCACTAACGATACAGTTTGTCGTATAATTTAAATAGTTAACAATATTAAAATCAGTTATTGTTTTACAACATTATTTTACAAACTATTCACGCCCGCAACCCTGAGGGGTTGGCAGCGATTACGGATTTCTAGCACACCTCTATCCCGTCGACTAAATTCACACCTCTACGTTTGTATAATATGCTCGTATTTTATATGCAGTCTATGTTTGTATACACTATAGACTACTTAAAACAAATAATATTTTAAAGATTACAAATAAACGTCTAGTTTTTACATAATAACAAATTTTCTAAATTCTAATTTATCACCCCTAGTCTCGTCATACTATTGCTATTATAAGATTCAGGCATTCGTGGAGTAACCCTTGTTTTCTGAAACCAAAATGTATGTTCAAAACATATCGTTATAGCTGCCATTACCATTGACAGAACAGAGATGACAATATGTTTTGAACGGATTTTGGTCTTAGAAACCCACGGTCAGTAACTATATTATATCATCATATGCTTTAATCTTAACTATGTAATAGCATATTGACGTATTCAGATTCTCCGTTGTAACATCAATATTATCAACATGCGCATGTTAATAATGCTTGTCGTTGGCAAGATCAAATTTTACGATAATTAACCTATCGTCCCTTATGTGTTACATGAAAGGTTACTTAGCATTACCAAATAAGTAATAAGTAGCATAAGAATATACTTATAAAATCATTTTTCTTATTTCTAACTAAGTATTACATCATCGACTGAAGCATGTATAAATAATGTAAAATATTATTGAGGATATCGGATTGTATATTTCTATTTTGTTTCAGGTACCTACGGGGAATAGACGTCAAGAGTTTTGAGTCAAAGGAAAAAAATATCAATTCACATTCGAAACATACGTGAAACACTATCAAACAGATTTCGTTAGCTTTACATGCAAAAGCACGAATAACTACTTCTCATTCAAACTATGCGGAAGCATGGCAAACAAGCTTCAACTCCAAGTAAAGCGCGTCTGTTACGTCACTGAGGCAACACACGGACACGTAAGCAAAAGAGCACACTAATAAGTCCTTATGAAACACACACAGATGTAAAGCGACTACAAGCTACGAACTCAACATGCATATACACTTCATAAGCACCCAAAAGCTCTTCAGAAGTTATGATCGCCTGGTATGCGATGTAAAGGAGTGGTGCTACATTTGTCCTCCTCGGTGTACACTTACATAAACCGCACACACAAATACGCACACGAGCTTCTAATTCATGATACTTGAATGAATACTTCGTAAATTCGCAGGTTAATTAGCCAGCATTCCAATATTAATAAGCACGCAGCCAGCGTAAATCGGTACTGATTGGTTGCAACGTTGAAGGGGGACGGATGAATTTAACTACTAAAGGTGAGTTGTCATTGCAGATTAAACATTAAGCAACAGAGCGAATGTTTTATACACTTAAAAATGTAAAGGATTCTAAAAACTATGAAAATTACAAAACCGATTGCTATTTTTCTACATCTACATTAACTTATGTTTTTTCCATAATTTACTTCTAATATTTTTAACTTTTATTTGCAAATAATTTAACACAACCTACGTTGAAAACATGCGATTCTTAACTTTGATTAAAATTTTAAATTTCTAGCTCATCGGAAAGTTGGTTTAAAATCGATTACAAAATTTGTCCTGAACACTCTTACATCAAAGCAACTTATTAAAAACCTGGTAAAAAGTCGTTCTAAAAATTTCTTGTTTAAGTTTTATATAATAGATATAAAGATATTCTTACTAATATTATATTAATAAACGCAACGGCAAACCTTCAAACAAACTTAAATTAAGCAATTAATCAAACATAACGCCCAATCTACCAACGGGTCTTCTATTCATATAACATATTTTTATTTATAAATTAAACTAGCAAATGCATAATGTGTAAACATACATATGAGATATGCAGAAGTATGAAGCTATTTTTAAATTTTCTCTTATAAGACTTTGTGCGTTGAATCGGAGAAAGCGAACGATACAAGAACGAATAAATATAGAATGCAAATATCGACACAATTAGAGATACACTTAGTATTTATTCTGTTACTAGCTGCAAAACATTTACAATACTCAACATGATTATTAAGCTAATAATTAAGTAACCTACAATCATCAATCAGCAATCGATCATGCCTTAGTACCTTGGATCTATAGTCACGATCACACAAACTATTTGCCAAAAACTAAATTTAATTTGTATTTAATATTCAATTCGATTGATTCATGTTTATTATTATAAACATCTAAGCCTAGCAACAACAACAGATCAATCGACAGAGAGGAAACTTAGATATACACACCGTATATTCTATTTATGTCTAATAAACAAAGGAACATCAACGTATCTCTAATTCATGTAACTCGAATCTGTTTTGAATAATGCTTTACGCTCCAGGATATTTCAACAGTGCCCATTCAGATAAACTAAACTTGCATAATGTCTGCATTCATTACATATAGGAGAGTTAAAATAATTAGGAAATTAAGACTCCACAATTTAAAATACAACCAATGAAAATTTATATATTTAGGATTACTTCCAATAAGTAGGTATGAATAAAAGAGTTTCATGCCTGTAAGATTTAAAATCAACGTCTGCAATTCAGTTAATAACGGTTGCAAAGGTAATTATAGGTTGTCAGCCTCAAGTGTGACGCGCACTGGGGGCACTGGGGATGCCGATAAAATTCTTGAGGTAAATTTTATATAAATCTTTAATAACGAGGTGTTGAAAGCTGAAGGAACCGACAAACACGACAAATAGGCATGTTATAAATAACATTTCTTCTTATTACTATAGATTAAAATTTTTATAGCTTTCTGAATATTTTTTTATAAAGCCGTTCGATCTATATTATACTCGTACTTTCATGACTACAAAAGTTTTCAAATACAAAATTTATACCCATACATTTATTAGTATACTTTAATATTTCATTTTTGACAATTCCTCTTTTTGCTTCTTTTGTCCGCTTTATTCTGTAATTTCTTATTGCAAAATTAATGCGTATGATCGTCGCAATACGTGTCCGCACCTCAATTACTTTATGTTTAATTGTTAGTTCGCGTCATATGGACTACGTTTAAATCATAATGAAAAAGAAGTGTAAAATTACGAGTCGTACCGATTTTATGTTAAATCGTCGTATAAATTAATACATTCAACTCATTTGTCATGTTATTACTCATTAAAAATGTATTTAAATACCTTTATTAATGGTCTCGCTAAAAGCGTGTATCTTATTTTGTTAAATAACTTAATTTTAACATTAAATATACTGGTAGGATGAAAAATAGCTCTTAGTTATTTTGTAGACACAAGCTGGAAGCAAAATGCGTAACTATTCGTGCCTTTGATAGCATTCGCTTAAGCAAACCGTCTGACTTTGACAAATTCACCATTTAAAATTAAAATTCATATATTTGATTTACAAAGTACTTATTTACTAACATATTTCGCTCGGCATCGCTTTTAACCGCGAGGCGTCTCTTGACTGAACTTTGTGTAAACCTCCGCAGGTTGTTCAATTCAACGTTTCTGGAGGAAAATCTACACAAATAATAAAATACGGCCTAAGGGAAAAATATGTTGTGAAATTTAAATATAGTAATACTTTAGTCATAACGAAATTACCGGCTG
>NW_013531726.1:2616005-2685417 GCF_000836235.2 Papilio xuthus
AATGTTAATACAAAGTGTCAAATGAATGTAACAGAAGTAGTTTATTCCAAATTGTATCACAAGTATATAGAGATAGAGTTCAATTTTGTCAAAAAAATAGTGGCTTGGGATTTGAACCGCCGACCTTACGTACCAACGGCGGCGAACGGTAAGGCCACGAGACCAAACTAGCATATATGATGACAAACTTAAATTTGATGTTGGTTTTATCTAAATAATATCTGTCATCCGCGTCGAACACTTTTAGTAAATTTTGAAAAATGGTTTGATGCAAATTGTCAAATGAATGTAACAGAAGTAGTTTATTCCAATTTGTATCACAAGTATATAGAGATAGAGTTCAATTTTGTCAAATGTACCGATATTTTTGCGCACCTTGACTGCTTCGTTACTTATGACGCTGTGGCTGCTACGATATTTATGAGCATCTTGCATGTACTCATATATTTGACGCTGTGTATGTACCGATGTATTTGAGCAGGGTGAATGTATCTATTAATTTGAGGACTTTTGTTGTACCGATATAATTGAATACTTTTGGTGTACCTATATATTTGCATATCTTGTCTGTGACGATCTATATGACGCTGACTGTACATAAACTTATCTGAATTTAATGAACATTTTTACTTAAAGCTCAAAATGTTAAAGATCTGTATAAAAGTCATTATTTTGACATTGTTCAGCAAATTTTTAAACTTTTTATATCAACGGTCAATATTCAAATCTCGAAACTGTAACCTAATATAAACTATGTAATATGTCCTTCCATCAGTATCGAACTTTTAACAATGTAAGAGTGAACAGGCGAGCGAGTACGCTTGCATTTAATGAAATTTATGTGACGCGGTCATGAGTAGCGCCACACTGCATTACAAGCTTAAAGGCACTACACCACAGATTTCACTGTCACCCTAAATTTAATGTGTTAATTGCGCGGGAATATCTATTCCACGTTTTATTTGTCGTTGGTTTAAAATTACTGTTACACAAAAAAAAAATAACATTGCCAGTCTAAAAGTATTCTTAATTATTCAGGTAACTACGAAATGACATGTTTCTCGACACATCTGGACATTATGATAAAACCATCCTGAAAGGAAAGGAGATTTGGACCACAATTTTATCCCTATAATCATATTTTACCCATTCCATACTGCAAGTATCCTCTATCATTCCAAGTCCTATAATAAAAGAATGCTTAGTTCTTTCAACAGCCTGTGAGGAGATGTACAAGGTCAACGGGTGCTACGAGTACAAGATATGTTTACACGATGTGCTGTGCGTGCTTTGCTACTGCGAAAGCAACTTTATTTTTTATTCGCGGTTACGGTTAGTATCTTTTATTGTTAAGCTGTTTCTATACTTTGATCGATTGTAAATCAGAATAGACCTTTAAAATTTTATAAGTATGTAAATTAAACGCCTGTAATAAGTACTAGGCAAATTTACGATTCGAAAAGTTTTGCTAATTACAAAGTAGGAGTTTCATTTTACTGACGCTAGTCGTCATGGGTAATCTTTAAGAAATTTTAGGAAATAAAAAAAAGAGAAGTGGCATAATACCGCGCACTATGATCGCCTGATGAGGTACAAGTTGTTATTTCCAGAATAATTTACATAGAGATGGATTAGCGTCCCGCGGGTCGCGCACCCGTTGAATTTCTATTGTTTAGATTGGAAAACTAAGTGTAGTCGTGACTTTCCTCTCACGTCATTATTAGATTGCCGGTAACACCGACGACGCACTATCATATTATACAAGTAATATATACGAAAACTTATCTCCGTTCTGGTGATATTCTTATATCAGAGTAATCTTCTTCTATATTAAAAATGTTGGTCTAAGGCCCGGTCAATATTTTCATATCCTATTTAGATTTCGAATTATATTGTATTTAGAGGTAGAAAATTCAAGTTTGAGGTAGAATTTTCGCATGGCTTTAAGAATTTTATGTATCAAAGACAACAGATTAAAAAATAAAGAAATTTAATTTTAAAATCCGAAATTACTTATCTGTTGTTGTCCCTATTATTGTTGACATCATAAAATAAAACCAACACTTAGACCAAATTAAAACCTTTTAAGGACGACTGATTAACAAGTTTTGCAAACATCCTTGTTAACATTCTAACTAAGATTTGTTAACAAGATGATTCACCTTCATACTAAGTTTGCCACTTTGAACCTTATGTTTAGGTCTTGTACTAACAACTCATAAAACTTTTCGTATCGTTTCTATATCCATAGATATATGAAGATCCACTAGCATTGTTAATTATTAATCTAACATAGAAACGTAATAATTAATTAAATTCGCGTTCTCCATTATCCGGACAATCGAAATGGTTTAACGTAGATGTCGATGGGGTTGAGAACGAATCGATTTTCTAATGGCCCTGTGACCACCCGGCCCCGTCGAGATTGACTCATTTGCACTGCATTACATTACCGACTGACACGCTCAGCCACTCTCATCACGATCATAATCAACGGAAAGCTTTGCTAAACTCCTTGCTAAGATTTACTACTGGCCAAATAAACTACTTATCGGTATTCAAGATTTTTTTTGTTTAAAAAGACCTTACCCGCTCTCAAGACTGACACCTTGTAAAATGTGAAATGCTGTGAAAAAATGTGAATGAAAAGATATCTGACCCGCGAGCATGCCAATGCCAAAAAAGTTTACATTATTTCAGTTTACTTTACAGCAATTTTATAGGGGAATATAAAAGAAGATATGTTTTACATTTAATAAACTTTTCTACAAACGATGTATGTAATATACAAACAATATTTTCAAAATACCTATATTATCTTTTGACTTCGGTACCAACAATGTACGATCTAAATATCTAGACTAGTCTAAATTCAATGTTCTGCTATCGGTATGCCGTATGCTCCATACACTGATTTATTTATTACCAAGTTCAATAACCCACTCATGATTATGAGGTCGCCCGTCTCGTTCTATCTAGGCGGCGAATTCGTTACACATTTCTAAATTGGCACGCACGGTGTATTTCTGTGGACCAAATTCACAATAGTGGCAGTCTACGAGTACTTTAAAAAACTAACCACGTATTGATGTATAGAGTAATTTCTAAAATGCAACGGGAACCTGTTTAGTATTTTATTTTGTTACATTGTTGGCCATTTAAAAAATAAACACCTTAAAATATATCAAAAATGAGGTATTCAAATATAAATGATATGTTTACCTCACAACACGTCTTATTAAAGCAAGTGCTTGTTTTAGTTGAGAGATAACGTTATCCATGTTTTCTAGGCACATTTTACTTTCGTTCCATGATTTAGCTACTTACACCTTTTGCCGATTAAAGTCAAGTTTCGAGTCATAACAAAACACGACAAATAAAATACTTATGTCCGCAAGTGAATGCTTTCAATTATAATACTTGTATTAAAAATTATGGTTATAAATATTAAGAATAAAATGTTTACCTTTTAGATCCAGGTAAATCGGAAGCAAATTTCCTTTTTCATAGTTGGTTGTCGTGTTTTCTTTTTATTCACTACATTGGCACTAACTGTTTTATTTCTTAATTTTATTTCGTTCAGTATTCAACGCATCAAATTGAAGCCGTTTTTCAAAATGGACTGTTGTGTGAGAGAATTCAATCTTTGTGGGTAGGTAGATAACACAAACCGTCATACTATAAAGTAGCTTTTGCCTTGTTATAAAAGTATAGATTACAAAAAAGAATGTATCAAAAAATGTTTAATTATGCTTGCAAATATAATTTTTAATAATTTATTCCGCTTGACTGCATAATTTTACGAATTCACAAACTGTTGGACTTTTGTGTGGGTTTCCGGCGTCCTGGATTTGATTACCTATTTTGATGTATAACATAGCATTTATGTAGTTAACATTGATTATTTAGGTATTCTATTACATGTTTAGGAAAGTTAAGTGTTTTTTTTAATGATCCTACTCCCGATTCAATTTTTTCTTCATATTCAAGCAATCAATAGTCACATGACGAATAATTTAAAAGATGTCATGTCGTAAAAACTGAACGAAGTAGGCAAGCAACCAAAATGTAGATAAAGGTCGTTGTCCTAAACAAAAGTATTCGCACACGTGCAAACATTAGTTGCGCCATCTTTCTTTATGTTTCAAAAACACGAAACATGCTTGATTCCCATTACTAGACGATAGATGGCGCTAGCAGAGACCGAGGCAGATGTGCGAATCTGCGAATTTGTGATAACAAAAATGTCAAGGCCAATGTTAATAATTTTTATGTTACTTACTATTTCTATTTTTAGTGATAAAAAGCATTGTATTCAACATAATTATTTATATTTGATATAAATAAATGAGGCTTTACCGAAGTATTTAGTAAATTCTGTTTAATTTTTCACATCACATAACCTCAATTCGGTATCTATGGATTTTGCACGAAATACGGTTTAGCTGTTTATAATGAGTATATTAATAATTTTACTATACTAAATGATAGATAATGGATACTCTCAGGCCTAGAAAACATTAAAGAAAAGAAAACTTACACAAAACCACTTTTCTGCTACAAACTAATGTTGCAAATTTTAAATTTAGCGCCACGCTCAGATACGAATGAAGTTCGCGTTGCGAATACGGGCCGATTATGATGTGAAAGATATTCCGAAGGCCGTGAGGTGCCGTGAGTGAACACGGAAATCGAGATGTGTGTGTGGTCAAAAAGACAGTGCAAGGTAGGGGTCGGGTGGCGTTTGTGATGGCAAAATTTTTGCAAATGGTGAGTTAGGAATTATTGACTTTGTGAACAAGGAAGTTTATTCTGATTTGTGTTAGTGAATTAATGGTGTGTTAGAGAAAATTTCGTTGATAAATGATAATTTTAAGATACTGAGATACGGGATCGGCAAATGGCGCTACGAATAGCTAAAGTTGACACAACTACGCGTTTAGAAATCCCGTTTGTCCTTCGATCATCAATTTCAAGGCATGCGGGATGTTCTGTGAACAGTACAATAATAGTGCACCTACAAATTCCTGAAAGCACGCGTTTGATTAGCAACTGGCACATCCAGCTTGGCGATTATAACGGTGTCAGCATGTTGCGATTTTTTTGGCCAGCGGTACTACTTTTCTAAACTCGTTTTATAGAGGCGGCTAGTGGTTTTCGCGTCCCGTAGGGTCGGTGGCCCCGCCGTGTGTCTTCTGGAGTTAAATTACATAATGTAGGGGTCTCGGTTGGAGCATGCAACAAGTAGATATGTGTCGGCGGGCTAACTGTCAATCTTGAGTACAGTAAGCTCGCTGCCCGCGGCCCGCGGCCCCTATTAATTCGAGCCGCTGATGTCACTTATCTTTGCGCTCTACTATCTAAGCCCTATGGCCGCAATTTTTTTGCACATAGTGGCTTTAATGTGTATTTGATAAACAGCGCACGTGTCTAATTAACCAGAGGATTTAACTATTACCAAGGTTTATGATGCAAGTATTTTAGTCTACAGCAGAACATTCCTAACTTTTGAATTTAATTTAAGTGTGAGAATTTTCTGTGGCGCTTTTTGGCGGTAAACATATTGTGTTAGTTAAAATGTGATTGTTTACAGCACGGTCACTGACATTAGCACCCACAATGGACCAGCAATTCTGTTTGCGCTGGAACAACCATCCAAACAATCTGACTGATGTGCTTGCAAGCCTGCTCCAGCGTGAGGCTCTCTGCGATGTCACTCTTGCCTGTGATGGGGAGACGGTCAAGGTAAGTTTAGTCGACTTAAATTAACTTTACCTGCATATCTCTATGAAAATTTAATTTCAAAATGTTAGTGGTGTTCGGGAATATCATTAAAATTATTATGATTCTTTTATTTACTCTTCTCTATATACTGTTGATATCTGTGTAAATCATTTCATATTTAATAAATTTAAATGTAAAATAATGTTTTCAGTATTACAAAAAATGTAGTAAGTTTTGATAGATGCATCATGAACATATTTATTTGTATTGTCATGTTGATACATGGCTTGCATTCATGAATTAAATATATTATGTTGACATGTTAGAGCAGCTGTTTATTATGTCATAACAAATTGCATACAATAGTAAACAAAGTTGAGTAACAGACAACACAAAACATCTACAATACAGTTTACATTTAAGCTGTTAATTCATAAATATGAATCATTCAATTCAGTTTAGCAATTTCTATAGCTACAATTTTTCTTCTATTATAAAAAAAAATGCTTAAAATATAAAATAGTAGAAGCCCAGAATGTATAAAATAATATAATCACCTCTAATGTGCCTTCATATGAGCCATCAAATCAAGGCAGACCACATTGTATATATTCAAATATTTGCTAATTCTGCAAGGTTATTCTTACACAAAATGTTTTTTGTTGTGTCGTCTTAAAATCTTGAGTATAATTTGCATAAACTACACAGGTTGTATGCTTTTCAAGGGAAATAATTGGTTTTGTTAAGGTCAGATGTATTCTAGTTTTTTTAGCAACATGCTCCGGTTTAGCCCGGGTGGCAAATAATGTGTTTGGCCTCCTATCAGCTCTATTCGTAGTACCCTTCCTGATGATGATGATCCATCTTATTTTTTGGTTACCTTTTTAGTTTGTGATTGTTTGAAAATACGCACTAGAGCAGAGAGCACTAGTGTAGACCCCACTACTACTACTACTTGTGATATCTTCTAAACTATTTGTCAGAATCATGTTCAGTCTGAAGTAACGTTAATTTACATTAAATTCTTCTGTTAATGAATACATTTATTTGGATAATTTATACATGATATCCATAAATTGGCTCTGCAGATAACATGAAATTTCTGAGATCACTGTATCGGTTGAAGAAACATAATTTTTTGTTAAAATACTAACTGCAACCCATTCATTGCCGTGTTTTGTAAAGTTAAATCCAAAATTTCAAATTAATAATATGCAAAAATTTCCATGATTCAAAAAAAATCTATTTTTAGAAACAAACCAGTGGCGTTGTCTGTTTGTACCAATAGATGCTAATATGAAATTTTATTTATGCAATTCATTTATAGCATTTTCTCTGGTTCTGTTATTTATTGGTTGTTATAACTTAACAAATTATTCCTTTGACTTATTAAAATTCACGAATTTTGAAAGTTTGAAGTTTTATGCTAATAAAATGCAATTTAGTTTGTAGGTCGCCAGTGCTATTCGCTGGCTGTATGTTAGGTAGTCTGCATAAGAGCTGCATGTCGTTAACTTTCTAATTTTTATAACACTTGTTTGTCTGGTTTTAGGGTCTAGAAGACCAATCCAGTGCATATATTTTTTGCAGACTGTAACTCATTTTATTAGTGTTTTTAACAGTTCTTTAAACATAAAAATATCAAATTAATTTATGATATTTGTTTATCGTCTCTTTTTAATTTGAAATTGGATAGAATTGTTAATTAATAGACAACTTTTGGCAAATATACAGAGATGAAATGGTAATTTTATAACTGTCCAGCTTTTGTTTAATAGTTTATCTTATAGATAGACTAGCAGTTACTCCCGACTTCGTCCTAGCGGAATTAATAAGTCTAGTAATAAATATGCCATATCATCTGGGGATGGGGTAGCTCCCTAACAGTGAAAGGTTTTTTTTAATCGGTTTAGTATTTACGGACACTAATAAATGCAAACAAGCAATGTATGTAACAAATAATTTTCGAACCAAGTTCATTACTTTTTACGCAGTAATGAGCAAGCATACTAATTAACATTTTCATACTGACAAAAAACATGTTACACTATACAAAAGCTATAGTGGAATTTTTAATTCCCCTAAATGTAGATAAAAGTTTTATTTTTAGAAATCTATAAATAGCAATATATTTCTGTGAAAGTAAAAATGTTAAGTATTGAATTAAAAATTCATTAACTACTTACAAAATCCAAACCATTTACATATTAATGCGACATAAAAATATATTATTTTAAAGTTACATCTCACACATAAATTTCAGTGAATATTTAATTAAATAAGGGACATTGTACATGGATTGTTTCAAGCAATCAGTACCTACAGCAGTTCTAATATGTCTGCCTTAAGCAGACGAAGGAGTTTGCATTATTATGATTATTCAATATTTTCTTTTTGGTTTAATTATGTTTCTTATACATTAAAAACATAGGCCTTGTGATGCGATAATTAAATTTGAATTTCTAAAATTTACTACCAAGTCTAAAGGAACCTACTTTATCTAAGTTACACAACATATTTATGTCTATAAATAGATATACAAGAGTCTATATACTAGACATTAACAGTTCATTTAATGTTCAATTTCTAACTCATTAAATTAAATTTGTTAGTATAATTACAATTTTGACTTTTACGTTTTGTATATTTACATATATCTATACATAAATACGTCGAACGTCCTTGGCTCAGTGGTTAAGCACTTGACTTGTTATATGCATGTTCTGGGATCGAATCTCTCCATGTACCAACGTGTTTTGTGATTTTATATTAACATGTAAACTTATCCAATATACATATGGTGAAGGAAAACATCCTATTGCAACCTGCACATATCTGCGAAGAAGTTCAAAGATAAGTGTGAAGTCAAATACCTGCACTAGGCCACAGTGGTTGACTAAGGTCTAGTCTTAATAGTAGGCTCCGAGCCCCTCAGTGGGGATGTGTAGAGGTCTGATGATAAGTAAATATGGAAGTTGTACTATTATTGTGTTCAATAAGTATTACACATTGTTGCAGGCGCACCAGACAATTCTGTCAGCATGTTCTCCATACTTTGAGACCATATTTTTGCAGAACTCTCATCCGCATCCCATAATATTTTTAAAAGATGTGCGATTCTCAGAGATGAAGTCACTCTTGGATTTTATGTACAAGGTAAAATAATATATACAAAAATGTTCATTAAAGTAAGAATAATGTAATATTTTAATTAATTAATATTTAATTTATTTCAGGGTGAAGTAAATGTTGGCCAAAATATGCTACCTATGTTCCTAAAGACTGCTGAAAGCTTACAAGTTAGAGGTTTGACAGAAAACAACACACTAAATCCTAAGGTAAATATATTTTTACGTATTATAATTTTTTTATTTATTGTTTTAATTTATTTTTAAAGTTGTTTCCTATATTTTGTGATGCATATAGATGTGTTTTTCCAATAATTTAGTAAATGCAAATCGAGACCACTATTAAAGGTTAATTAAATCGGGTAATGAAATAATTTGTATCTAAACAACATTTAGGTGAATTGATGAAGAAACTAATATTTAACTTAATCTTCATGTCTAGCTTTTGCTGTACTGTTATTTCAAAATACAGTTATGTTATAAATGGAACGCGGATGTGTATTACGTGTACTTATATTGCATCCTTCGTTTTTCTAGTTTAAGTGCAGCTCAAAACATTATATCGTCTTAGTAATTAATTATAAGCGCATTAAGGAATTTTCTCTTGTTGACGCGCCATATTTTCTCGTGGCCTTGATATTTGTGACAAATGATAAGCCGAGAGTCTGCCAGCTAGAATCGCGTAGCACACGTGCACCCTTTTCTATGAACTAGTTTGCACAAACCGGTATATTTGCAAGCGTTACGCTAAATTTAAAACATTGAAATTTAACAAAATTCCGTTCGACGTGTCTGCGAGTCCTCATTATAGATTTACTGCAATCTAATGACTTTGATAGTCCAATGTATGGAAAATATTCGATTTGTAATTCTCAGAACGTATAGTTTATACCTGTATTGAGACATATTTGGCGTTCAACCACCTCAAAGTCTATTGAAATGCTGTATACATCGAATTATTACATACATACGTATATCGTATATAATATATGCCGGTGATAACCATAAAATGTTATCTATGTACATCGTAACTGCTTTACTCTAAAGTACATAGGTATTGTTTACTTTTCAGAATAAAATTGCCTAAAAAAGGTTGACAAAAATTCACATGTTAATTACTTTTAACCCCAAATTTTAAATAGATTATGGTCTACATAATAGTTGTGCCAAATGCAAAAATAATGAAAAAAAAACAATCTTAGTTGTTGAGATTAGCGCGATCAAACAATGGCCATAACTTTATATAAGTATATAAGATAGTAGCACGATAGTATATAAATAGCGTATTTTACATCTAGCAAACATTCTAAAAACGTCTAAAGGTACATCAAATGAGAATAAAATCCTACGTAATCAGGCGACCTAAAATTTACATTCCAACTATACTGTTCTAATCTCTAAGAATGTTAATGTCGAGAGAAGCAAATATATCAATGCCATTTGCCGAACTTAAATAGGAAACAATATATTTTAATTCTCAATCTGTATTCTCTGAATTAATGTTGTAAATAAAAGAGTAAGTGATGATAATATTACTGGTATTAAAAGACTAACGGCAGATAGCGTGCATGATAAATAAATAGTATCTTTCCTCTTACTTGCAAATTTTAGTACACACTAAAACACCGTTAGAAAGAATAACAATAAAATTAATGACACAACGGAACTTCTCCTAAAAGTCTTAATAAAATATAATAAAAGAATTATTAACAGTAAAAATTTTAATTTAAGTTATTTCGGTCGCCTGTGCTATCAACTTGGAGGGATTACATCTCCATTAACAAAAACGGTATAAACATTTATGTCAGAATTATGGAAATCAATGCATATAGCTCTTTAAAAATGCTAGTCTATCTATTAACCTAAATATAAAATTTTACATCACTAAATATTTCTATTTGCAATTTATAGTTGAACTTTGTAGTCATATCGGCTTTAGAAGTTGACCTGTGTTACGATTATACTAAGCGTAATTAGGAGCATCTTAAATAATCCGTTGAAATTGTGATTAAAATTTTTTGCAGCTAGTACTAGAAAGAATTATTTTTCGGAACGGCATAAAAACTTGGGTTAATCGATGTGATTAAAGAAAACAGTTCATAAACGTTGAATATTCTATATTGTGCAGACGGAAGAGCGATCAACACCATCAGTTAGTGCGGAGAACCTGTCTCGCGGTGAGTTCGCGAGCCCGCCTGCTGCGCATGCGCACGGCGGCAGCACGCCGCTGCCCGCGCCCCCCGCGCCGCCCGCGCCCCACGCACCCGCTCCCCCCGCACCGCCAGAGAAGCGGCGCAGGAAGAACTCATCTCTGCCACGTGACGATGATATACCATACCGGCACTATGAGGTTAGTGGAATTGCTATAATATGTCATGTTTTCATTATTAATATATCCAATTTGTTATTCAACCACTTGAGTCTCATAACCCAGCAAGCTTTAGTTATAAACTTCAATTTCAGTTAACATCTGTAATCCTATACGCATCAAAAGCCCTTTTGTGGTTGTCTTATCTGTGCTTTGTTGAATCAAGAAAAGATTTTGATGTATGAACAGTTAAAAAGAGGTTTATAATCTATGACAACTCTAGGAGACATAACTTAAACAATGTGTTATGAATAGTAGTCATTGTAACATCTTTCAATTTTCATCATATTGTGCCTATTACTGTTTTGAAACATTGTATTTGTTGTTTTGTTCAAAGTATCGGGCAATTGTTCAAACTTTACTTCTATTAATTAATTAGCTTGCGATTATTGATAACTGCTAATTTGATAGACATGATTCTCAGCAATGTTAGGAGAAGTGCTATCGTCACGCTATGCCTGTGATATTTAATCATGCTCATGTTTTTAGGCATATAAAGTGACTCATAATGCTACTAGAAGCACGAATTGCTTCATGAAAAGTACTTCCTTGTTGTTTAGTTGAATGTGGAATTATGTGCAGTAAAGTATAGGTGTACAGTGCAGAAGTAAATATTTTTTTTTTATATCAAATGGTGGCAAAGGAGCGAGCGGCCGGAAATCGCTGAAATAGCGTAGTGACCGTTGCACATAGACATACGCAATTGCAATTGCAATTGCATATGCGTTGCCTACCTTTAATCAACGGAGGAGAGGATGCACAGAAAGAATATATTTTCTTCCTTTCCATGCATCCTCTCATCCGGAAAGTCCACTTTCACTTCCCATCCTTTCCTTATAAGGAAAAGGGTGGGAAGGGAAAGAGGACTAATATTGGCCTCCGGGACGCACACTCATCAGACGAAACGCGGAATAGCTTCCACTAAGTAGCTTCCAAAATATAGTTTATGTGTACGTGTACAGTCGCACGCGAAAGGTGGTAAGGGTGGTTCAACGGGGTCGGGTTCGGAGCCGTCGACTCCACCGCCGGCGCACACGCCGCAGCGCCTGACGCCGCTGGTGGCGCACGCGCACGTCAAGCAGGAACCGGACGCGTACGCTACGCCGCACCCCGCGCCGATGCACCCGCCTCCGCACTTTGACCAGACACATCTAACGGTCAGTCCTATATGTTTAACTCATTATAGAATTTAAAAAATAGCCTATAACATGTCCGCGTACATCAGCTACCTTCCCGTCCAAGTCCCGTTAAAATCCGTCCAGCCGTTCCGGAGACTACTAGGAACAAACGCGGCCTTGTGGACAGACATACAAAAATATAAAAAAATGTTTTTCGTTATCAATACCTATGATAGAATTGCTTTCAAAATATTTGTAGTTTCTGATAGGTACATCCTTATCCTTCTCTTCTCTCTTTATCATATTATTTTCTTTCCCTTAAAAAAAAACAATTACTGGCTCAAATAGTTATGTCATAGATTGCTATACTATATGAAATATATGACGATTTCAGGGAATGGGAGTAAATGAAATGGCATCTATGTTGACTCAGCACCCACTTGGTAACGAATGTAGCGAGAACGAGACAATGTTGCAGCCCCACCCGGACCAGACAGACACCATCGATGGTAAGTCAATACATTGTTTATGAGATGACCACAAATATTAACAATAATAGACAAACACTTGTTTATGTACTACATTAAGATGTTTCTGGTACCGGACTTTATAATAGAATATATGTCATTTGGGCAAATAATGAACATTTTATTTAAATTAAAATTGAATATTTCTATGTCATAGTTAAGTTTGTGGTTATCTTGAATATATTAAGAAAGGAGAGCTATTTTTGACAAGGCATTCTAAAAATTAATACCCTAATAAATTAATCTTGAACTTTGAATTAAATAAAAAACATTGTCACAATAGCTTTTCTGTATCTGTTATATGTTTTCTGTGTTGCCAGCTTTTGATATTCTGCTTAAATATTTGGAAACATAAATTGGTGTAAATAATATTATAGTTCCAAATATTATCTTATAAATGTGTTGTTTTTTTAAAGGCATGACATTAACACCTTACAGCATGATGTTTTTACTCTTGCTTCTATCATTCTTCTCTGATTTGCACCAACCATTCATTAATAGCTTCTTTATAATACTTTGGCTTATATATATGTTTTTTTTATCGAAGAAATCGGTGTGGTTATAAAAAAAGTCGCGTAAGATTTGGCGCTCCCCTGTTAAGGTCGTGTGAATTTTTGACGTAAAATTACAAGTGTGTGTGTAAAAGATTTAGGTGTAAACAAACGGTGAATTTGATTATTAGGCTTGATTTTTTTTAAGGTATGCATGGATACAATGGAAATAATGTAATGCGTAAGTTTACTTGAAGGAACGTGTCTTGAAGGAAAAGCATGCGTTAAAATAAACTTAGAAGTGAACCAATTACATATCTTACAGGTGAAAACTTTGGCGTTGATGAAAACTCTAAGCCTCCCGAAAGATTCAACAAATTATCGAATATTAAAAGCATAATGAAAAGCTACAAAATGGCATTAAATCAAAATAAACCTTACAGTATACCAATGACTTGTAATATTTGTGGTAAAAATGTTGGCAATATAAAGAAACATATGAAATCTCATAATCCTGAACAACATAAATGTCCCTTGTGTCCAATTATATTGACTAGAGCTGATAATTTAAAGAGGCATCTACGTATGAAACATTGTTCCGTTTTGAAGTCTGACAATATGTCAAATATTCAAACAACATGTTGAATAGCGAGCGACCAAAACATAATATCTTACAATTCATAGGATTTTTTTTAAATAAATACAGGAATGAAATGTAGTTATATTTGTGATTGTTTTCCTTCAATTATGAGATTAGGGTGATATTTAATTTTTGTAATGTTAGATACAATTAGTCATTAGTTTTTATTAATGCATCACTTATGTGTGTAAGCCAATGAATTTAAAAAAATTAAAGTAATTTAAAAAAAATCATAAATTAATTAGATTTTTGTTTCGATTTATATAGTAAAAGCTTGAGGTCATCTTCACACTAATTCCTTACTAATAATACGTATGAAATTTATACATGATATACTCCAAAGAGGTAGCTATAAGATTTCTAAAACCAAATATTCCGTACTAACATTTCTTTCCTATAACATGAATTGCTTTCACAGGTTCTATTTCCATTTTGTAATTAGTAATAAGGTGTGGTGTGTTCATTTCTTTATAAACAGTCATAACAAGCACTATTATTTAAGTATAGAGTAAAAATATGTTTTTCTTTTGAAACGGAATGTTGATTTTGCTTCCCTAGTGTTTGTTATGTCTATGCTAAGAATCACTAAGCTATAGTCACACGGGTATAAAATGTATGGCTAAAATTTAACTCGGCTTTGTGCGATTTAACTTTCTTTTTTCAGTATTATTTTTTTAATAAAACTCTCACCCTTGGTTTAACATATAAATAAGTAAATAATATGGTCTAGATTTTTTTTATTTAATAATAATAATTCTCAGAATTGAGATATTCACGTTGATTTAATTTAGCTTCAACTGATTTTTTTTTAATTTCTTAATGTAAGGTTGAAGCTTCTCAGGGTGAATTTTGTATTTAATAGTATACTCAATTTTAAACACGAGCTGTGAGTATGGGATGGATATCATTTTATTTATGCTCAAGGTTTACTTGACGTAACAACAAAGCGTGTATTTAAATTATAAAAAAAATATTCATTGTACTCTTGTACAATATGTAAGAGCAATAAAATGACATCTTACCTTCGCTATGACGCACTAGCGATATTATGATCTCTTATTGTTCCTCGTAGTAAATATTGAAGTTAACAACAAAGCGTCCAAGACTGATTTTGTATTTTGCGACAACGTTCTTTAAATAATAATTTATTAATTTTTAAACAACTAACTTGTAAGTATCGTTATTGTGTGTTCGTTGCAAATATATTCCTTTTTTATTTATACTTATTTTTCTTTTCATTTTCATCCTCTTCCATGCTTAGTTTTGTTTACAGCAAACCTGTTTCTAAAAAAATCGCATTCTGTTATCGGCTTGGTGAAAGTGAAACTATTATTAACATTTCATGCAATTGTAACAACACTGACAAATAACAGACACCATTTCTTCAAATGCCATAATCGATTCATTTTTGCATGAATCTCTTGAAATATAATTATTTTTATGTAACTTTATTTCGGAGGTTTTGTTGATAATATAAAAATGTAATTAATAACTTTCTTATTAATTAATGAGCGCTTTTAAAATAGTGCTAGGAGAAGCATAGTTTAGCATTTACAAACTAATCTCGATGCTGCTTTGAAAACCTAGTGCTAACATTATGTTATCGATCTTTGAATAACCTCTTTGTGACCGACAGTAGAACTTTGACATATTAGCCTATTCGAAATATCTATTCTCGTATGATTTTTTTGTAACACCAGTAAAAAATGAAATTTTTTATCTTTTAAAATATCACACTTGTATGTTATTAATACTTAATCATATTTAAGGTTGATTATTCTAGGTTCTACTGTTTTAAACTTACTGATATCATAATTGTTAAAATCTAATAATTTCAAAGACGTGTAATAAAATGCTGCAGAACCAACAAACAACTTACCGTTAGCAGTATGCGATTATGAATGATGACTAAATATTTTTTAACTCCAAATTTCTACTCCCATTAATTATTTTGGTTTTTGAAGTTTTTTAATAATATTTATTTTATTGTTTTCCTATTTTTATTATAAGTAAAACCTACATCAATTCATTGTTATTTTTTAATTTCTTTGCAATGTATTATGATTATTATTAGTGTCTAAAAAGAGATCGTCTATCCGACCGTTGCGGACCATATCTCACTAAAACGTTAATTATGATAGATATGAATTTAATTCTCTTAGAAACATAAGGTGATCGATCGAATCATTCATAATCGCATCGTACCGCATTGTGAGAGTACGTAGGGGTGAGGTGAGTTGGCACTGCGGCATGGCACGGCATTCGGCGAGGGTGGGAGTGACGGCTCGGTGGTTGCAGGCTCGAAGGGCTGGCACATGCGGCTGACGTTCGAGCGGGTGGCGGGCGCACTCAACCTGCACCGCTGCAAGCTGTGCGGCAAAGTGGTGACGCACATACGCAACCACTACCACGTGCACTTCCCCGGCCGCTTCGAGTGCCCGCTGTGCCGCGCCACGTACACGCGCTCCGACAACCTGCGCACGCACTGCAAGTTCAAACATCCCGCGTACAACCCCGACACGAGGAAGTTCGAGCCCACGCCGCCGGTGTCCGCGCCCGCGCACGCCACGCATGCCGCGCACGCCACGCACGCGACGCACGGCACGCACGCGACACATGCGGCGCCGCTCTTCGCGAACCACCTCGACGCGAGCTTCGATTGATTGTCCATGTACTGGCTGGGCATGGACGCCGTGTGAGCGCGCGCTCGTGCACAGCCAGGCCGCTCCGCTCCGGCGGACAGACTCGTGTGTTTGCATTCTAATGGACCGTCTCGCGTTGACTTTCCTATTTAGGATTAAGCTGAAGTGCTATTACTTAAGCGGGCCTTAAATTCAGTTCTTAATGCCCATCCACGATGGGCCACTCGTTTTAGTATTGTCTCGGTTGTGCATTTGACTTGCCCCAGTGTGACCTTTTATAAGAATCCTATTATTGGATGTTATAATTGTTAGACGTTTTTCGAAAACAAAACGTAAATCCTTTTAAATGTCGCTTAACAAATCGAAGCGTTTATTAATGTAGGTAAGCAAATTTTTTTCTATACCAATCGCTATACGGGAACGGGCAAAAGCAATAATATGATGTTAATTTTATTACCATATTATTTTTTATATTATATCAATAGAAATCTTAAGCTATTTAAGGAGTATACACTATATTCAAGTAGCGGTGCGACCGCGAAGTTATTCTGGCTATTTAACGGCTGCCCATAAGCGGGCATTCATCGTCTTGTTATATTTATTCGTTAGATAGGGAATTCTGAGTTTCCTGTAGCTAATTGTATTTATGTTATATCCTATGAGTGGTGCGGAATGACAACAGCAGGTTGAGAGAACTGGCAAGAGATTGTGATCTGTCGTCGGTCAACGACATATAAATATTGACTGAATCTCAGTGTAGATGCATTTGTAACTCTATGAGGCCTTTGCAAGATGGATAATTATTAAGGATTTGTGATGTATTAACGGATAGCGCCTAAGGAAACATACGAAAAGATTTTTTTTTTTATACTAGACTAGTTGATCTATTTACGGAGATTGTTTTTTTTTATACTTAGATATATTCTATTGTCTGATTTAATATAATTTTATATTTATGTGACGTATGTATATGATTTATCAGTGTTGTTTGTTTTTATTGATCGAACCTATATGGTAACACTTCGCGACTTAGTTATGTTCAGTCGGCAGTGGATACACTGCGCGAGGCAGTCGTTGACGTTGTTGACGTGTTTTATAATTTTATCGTTGGTAGATGTTTTTACGTTTAGTTGTCTTAAAGGGTCGCCAGAGCCCATATGAGAACGGTGCTTGAGGTCACAGACCTCTTTTCAATTATTTTAAGATAGGGTGGAACGTTCGAGGGTTGCGCATTTAGTAACTAATATTGGCATTCTACGATTGGGACTA
The DNA here is from genome assembly GCF_000836235.2 of Papilio xuthus. NCBI lineage: Eukaryota > Metazoa > Arthropoda > Insecta > Lepidoptera > Papilionidae > Papilio > Papilio xuthus. The sequence continues at coordinate 2,633,913 of NW_013531726.1, forward strand.
ACCTAGCGTTTATGTATGTATTTTCAATTAAGATTTAAGATTGTTACATTTTTAGCTAAACACTTAGAGTGGTACGGTAACTGAAATGTGATAAAATGGAATGGTGCTAGAACCAAGAGTGTTAACACGCTACGATTCGACTCCTATTTGTAATATTTAATGTTTTAAATGATTAGTTACTTTGCATTATTGTAAGGCGTCTAGCATCCAGTTGCGGTCGCGTCCGTTGCGTCACATTTACGTGACGTTCTCGTCGCGCCACTAGACATTACAGTATCACTCGAAATATTTACCTTCGTTTTTTTTAAACGTTCAAATTGACTTAATATATATTATAATATAGAGATTTTTTTTACAAATCGAATCCAACTCAGCCAAAAAGTAGATGTCAGTCGTATGTACCGTTTCTTTAGTTTTTCATATTTCCTAAGTTGTGGCGGCGATGCTGTTTTAAGTAGCTGTGAACATGCAATTTCACTTGTGCAATTTTTTTTAATAGTCATAACTCATAACTAGATTTACATTTGCTTATTAAATATAGGGGCCCACTTGATATAAGCACTAAGCTCCTGTGTCCCGAGAGGGTATGCAAATATCACCAAACGTTTCTTCCACAAAGATTTTTTTTATATTTATTTTAGTGATAAAAAAGATGTTTATATACCTTACCAGTTGACGTGGGCGCTTATTATTTGATAGCATTTCATACTCAGTGCAATATTACTAGTTATTTAATTACGTAACCAAACTAAAGGATATTATAAAAGTAATGAATGTCTCCGAAAATGGAGCTAATACTTTTTTTTATTTACATAGTGAAGTACTTCTCATTTCTACATCTACCAATCAACTTTAAATGTCTGCAAATATGTTTTGTTTTTGTATTTAACATAAGTATAGAATTCCTTAATTTAATTTATAAAGAGAATTTATACTTTGTTTCTGTTTTAAAGTTAATAATTTTACTTTCTACCTCCAAATAGCGGCTTTATAAAAAGCAGATATAATATAATTTTTTTTTTCTTTTATGTCTTAAGAAGTACACACTTCTCTTAGTTTCTATTTTAATATTTTACCTTGCAATAGAATAAATCTTTACTAATTTCAATTGTATTGTTAAATGTATATCTCTTCCTAGTAACGAGGTAAGAGTGGCAGAAGGAGAGCGAGATAGTGAATAGGTTGTTTTTATATTAAACAGAAGTACTTCTCCTATTTTGTATGTAGGTAGCGAACGCAGTTTGGGTTACGGTGTTGTACAGGTTTCATAGCTGGTAATATTAAGGATTAGCTTGTTTACCTCTGCCAATCGTAATAGTTAATGTTTAATAATTTATTATTGTCGCGCAATTCAAAGTCTATTGTTGATGAATAGATCATAGCTATCCGATAAGGGCAGACGCTAGCGTACTTCGCCCGCGCGCCCGTAACTTCATCTAATCGTGAATGCATTTTTTTTGTATATTACTGTCACTCGAGACCAATTTTAAATATTGAATTTGCTATAGCAAATCGATCGATTAGTAATATAGATTATTTTAGATATTTTAGGTTAGGATACTATGATAGTGTCTGGCCAGAATATTTTGGAGTATCACATCGTTTGGCTCAGAAAATATCACCCCTTTGATCTCTTTACAGCTTTCAGAAAGTGTGCAACTTAATAAATATATAATGACCACGTAATTGGACTTATTGAAAGCTAACATTATGCCATATGGATTTACACATAAGGTTAACGAATTACTAAATTTAGTCTTATTGAAAATAAGGTCTTTATGACCTAGTCACTTATTTGGCCAATCTAATTGAATATTCCAATTTATTGTATAATAAAACGGCCTCTTAATATCACGGCGATGTGGTGTTATTCGGAATTCAATGGAGTGCAGGACGAGCGCTATGGTTATTTCAGGATAGCAATGGTCTAGTTATGTTTATTTTGTTTATTTTTAACATTAGCCAATTTGTTATAGTGTCGTGTATCAATAGTATAAATACTAATAGGCGGGGGTGTCAAATCGTCTACCTAACAACTATCCAATCGCTGTTGTTATATTTTTAAATGAAATTTTATGAAAGATTTGTTGTGTCTATGATATATTTCTAAATAATCTTGGTTTGATGCCTCCATTAAAAGTTTAATTTTGATTTTTTTTTGTTTTATGCAATCAGTTAATGCAATTTTTTTTATTTCACATTGATGTTATGTAATGCAATTTTAACATGTTGCAAACTCCTGCATTTATCTGTTGTATTTATTACTAATTTTTACATTAAATTGTGCTATGTTACAATTCGTGTAGTTTCAGTTGTGCGTGTCACTCGACCCATCCTCATTGTATGTCGGTAACTGACACCGGCTTGTGACACATCTAGCTGTCATTGTACACGGAGCAGCAACACTTCATGTCAGAGCATGCATGCGCCCATACCGAGAATAGACGACTCAAAAGTATTGCTGATCTTTATAAAACAAACGCCCAAGATTTGGAGACCGATAAATATTTAAAAACTTCTCAATTTTTGACAAAGATTTAAATGTGATCTTTTAATTTCAATATTCAGAAACAAAACCAAATTTCAATTAGTTATTTGCAAATGTACTGTCGCAAATTTTATTTGATTTTAAATTATGCGATTGTATTACTTAGAACAAATATATCAATCACACCATAAGTATATCGATAACATTAAAATTGTTTATATCTTGTTGATTGGAAAATGTTTCTATGCAAATTTCATATGTATTTTGTAGTCGTTAATAGAAACTAGTGGTTTTAAATTTTGTGATAAGGTCTTACCGTTAAAACAAATACCCAAGTAAATAACATAAGTTCCGATTGGAAGGAACATATCATTGGAAAAATTACCAATTTACGAAAATAATTCACAAGTACACATAGTGTTCGTTTTTCAAAAGCGCCTGATAATTTGAAATAGTTGGACGTAAGTTTGTATCAATCTTACATATTGCTCATATATTTCAATAAGGGTTGCGAAATTAAAACTTTAATATTTCGTTTCAGTTTGAATCTTTGTTAAAATATGTGGAGCTTGATTATATATGATAGCAATCGGTCCCAAGCCTTGGTTGCTACAAAGCTTTGCGCGGACAAGGAGCATGTAAGGTGACGGCGAGGCATGGCGTCATTGTTTGCAGAGAGGCCGCACACGGCTCCCGTGCAGTACTCGTACCACAGCATGTTCGTTGCGGCGGCCGAAAGCGCCGCCCTGTGGCGCTGCAAATCTTGCGGCAAGGAGGTGTCCAACCGCTGGCACCACTTCCACTCGCACACCGCGCAGCGTTCCATCTGTCCCTACTGCCCGGCAACGTACAGCCGCATCGACACTCTGCGCGCCCACCTGCGCCTCAAGCACGCGGCGCTGCTGCTCAAACATTAGGCATTGCACACACCAACGGCCCTCGACCTCTACCTTGCTCTGACACACACACATACAAAACAACACGTACACATACACACACATACACACACACACACATACACACACACACAAAACACACACGCACACTACACACAAACACGTACACTTATACAAATATTTATTTAAGTATTGTAACTGTAACTGTTTTATTTCTTGTTGACGTTATTTTAGTGGTTGTAACGTTTTACATTAATATAATTAAACGAGTAGGTAATTTATTGCACGTTTTCGTGCGTTATTTATTGTTCTAGTTAAGTGCGATATTCAAAAAGTATGTATGTATGTTTATAACTTACAGGGTAAATTGACATGAACTCGATAAGATTTTCAAAAAGCTTAACCTTTTAGCTATCGATAAGAGGATTTAAAAGATGTATTAAATTCTTTCTAAAGACTCAATTTTTTTTGTAAATTCTACGATAGTAATATCGGTCATGTGGTTGTTATTATGTATGTATTATTTGTAATTTGGGTTATGTTTTAGTAGGTACTGCGATGGGCGACATTTCTTTATGGTTTTTTTAGACCAGAATAAAAAGCGAAGCTTCTAATATAACTAGTAATTTGTGTATTTTATTAAGAACTTGTATCGGCATGTTCCATTATTTGATGTTGCGAAATAAATGTTTTAAAATGGTACGAAACGCTAAAGACTGAGATGGCAACAACTTGTGAACGATGGTAAAATTAAACAAGGTCTTTTGTGTGTCATGTAGTGTTAAATTTAAACCAATATAGGCCAAATTTGTGTAACTTTCCTTTATTATAATAACGTACGTAGACTAAATTTAAAAAATATACAACGCGTTCGATTTAAAACACTGTATTAAAAACACTTATCTCTTAAGAATCATTTCATCCCAAGATTATATTTTTGTATAAGTATTGTCTGCAGAAAACTAACTGTTTAGCTTTTAATGGTCCAATGACATCGGTAATATGAATAAATGTTAATATTGTATAGAATAACATGCTTTATGTAACATTATCTTGTAAATACTCTTCATGTCCTTCGCCGCATATTTAAATGACATCTTTAGCATATTTCAACTACATTATCTAACCGTTTAATAGAAATAAGTACATTTACTTGGTGTTAAAAGTCCCAATCTAAGAATGTAATAAAATTAAAGAAATCTTTTTAAAACTAAACATTTATCGATATTCTTTTGTTGTTTTTTATTTAATTTTCGAAGCTTCTTTATCTAATTAATCAGAATATTGGAGACTTTAAAATCAAAACCCTGTACTAGTTTAATTGGTATTAATAAGAAACCACTATTTGATGCTGTAAATAAATTCATGGAACATTAATCGTTATTCCATTATTTTACCTGAACACATAATGTATAAGCTTTATACCTTTTCTATTTATCTTTTCACTTATATAATAAGAAGAATACGAGACGTGTTATTAATTCTTTCCAAGTTCTTCTTACTACAATATAAAGACTTTTGATCTGATTCCAGAGTTATATAGGTTTTTGTTTGCTTTTGTCACCTTCAAACTTAATTATTTCAGCAAGAGAGTGAGATATTAGTCCCATACGTTTGTGATAATAAAACTACAATGAACAAAATTGAAATAATTTATTTTCTCATGATTCACATAATATTTTTTTTATTTTTACTGGATGATTCATTTTTAGATATAAACGCTTTTGTTGTAAAAAAATTAACAGGATATTCAGAAATCAATAAAAAAAATTATCAGTTAAATGTAACAATATTGTGTATTATATATCTATAACCTATGCTACTTAATAAAAACTGTACAAATTATACGCGCCAATAATGGTAACTCTAAATAATAACATGGTATTCTTAATTTGCTTATAAATAACTTAACCAAGAGCTATAAATACTTGATAGACCTCATTTGTTTTGCCTTCACTTTGTAGTTTCGCTACTCTAATTTTTCATGTTAATTGTTAAACATCGCCCCTTTATGCCTATAATAAATCATCACACAATGACGCCATACGGTTTCAAGTTATCTCCAGTTATTCAATATAAAAAAGAGAAACGAACTGTAAGTTTAACTGATGACTCGTACTAATAAACTGGTATCCAAAAAAATCAAAATATTTAAAATAACACCGCTTCAAAACATCGCTTAGAGACTTAAATGGCACGTGTCAATTTTAACAACTACCGAATTTCTCTTACTCAATATTTGGGTTTTACTAACCTCCTAAATGAGAGAAAGGTAACCACTAAAACAATAGAGCATGGCCATATTTTCCAACAATATTCATTAACTATTGAAAGGAAATTTGATTAATACGCTGGCTTATACCTTATTTGGTGAGAGACGAAAACCGTGAAGATACATAAATAGACTAAGCAAGTTATGTTATTATACAAAAAAATAAAAATAAAAGCTGGTCAAAAACAAAGAAATCTTTATTCTTAGTCCTTCTAATTAGCGAAATTTATGAAGGTTTCAATGTTAATTTGCGTGGTTGTAGCAATAAAATAACTTGCAGTCATGGCAGCGGAACGGTGGCCTAACGGAACGCATTTGCAGTTGGTGCAAATCACACCACTGTATTGCAGTTTACATGCAAATAACGTAATATTAATAACAAACTACCAAAAGCTTTCGTTTATTATATATAATAATATTAGTAAGATTTGAAGATAATCTCGAGAACTTTGTGTTGGTTACAAAGTTTATATTAAAAAAAAACTTTAAATAATTATTAAATATACTAGTAACGAAGAAAATCTTACTAAAGAAATTAAACTATCACAGTTTACTTGCCTCGTTAGGTACATTGATGTTAACGATATGGCAGATCTAATGAATCCTTGCAATTTGCTGTTCGACAATTGTTTAATCTAGTCTTCTAACCTTTGGACATTCCCGCTGGCACCTGATGTTGCTACAATAACGCTGGATTCGCTTACTTTATTTGATTGTTTATTTGTTCTGTCATCTTCTTTCTCATCTGATCTTTCGGAGACTTCATCCTTTTCATCTTCTTTAGAATCTTCATCTTCGTCACTGTCTATTTTGTCTTCAGCACTCTGCTTATTCTTGTTTTTGTTCTTTTTAAATTCTTCCTCCATTTCTTTAAACTTCAATGTTAAATATCTAAAAAGTGAAAAAATATGACGTCCAATTACCGTTGTCTGATTTACGCAAAACAAAACTGTATAGTATAACTTGCTAATAACATTTCCTATTATTAAGAATACTTACTTGTCAACTAATGGTCCGCTATAATCTTCAGGGAACTTTGGTGAATGTGGTAAAATATACTTGTACAAGCTTTCATTAAGTACATAGAGCTGTGCTGTTGAAGAACATTTGACGTTGAACCACCAATCGCAGGTAAGGGCCGCTTGAGAAAATATAGTTCCATTTGGACACAAAAATGAGGCTTGTCCACCATTTAAATCGCAGTAGTGCCATACCTAAAAGCAGAAAAATTATCATCCATTACCTATATACGTGTATGTGTAAACGTCCCCAATACGCTTATTGGAGACTGGCTAGTCTATTATGAATGATTTTTTTTGAAAATATGTCGAAATTCAGAAAATTAATGTTCCAAAAATTGTTATTTAAAATTCAAATCCACACCTGACATCTTGTTTCTGGATCAGCAAAAAATCCCTTGTAGCGTTGAGTCTTGCAATCGAATTTTGTTTGTGGTATCACTGTCAGAATAGGATAATCGATTCCAGGGTGTCCGGGCGTACCACCTTCTTCGTCTGATGTTATTGGTAGAGGGAATCGTTGACTGGTGCTACTATAATCTGCAACAAACAAGAAACATTATAATACATAAAATTCAACTTCATACATATATGGATCCAGATTGACTGGACCAAGATTTTAATTATTAGTGCAAAAAGTGTTAAAGACTAACCGTCTAAATGTTGTGAGGGATTTTCAACTTCTGCTAAATAAGCTTCGTCGCTTAAACCAGCTTCTTCAATGGCAGGTCCAGTAGTAGTTTGTAATATAGGTTTAACAGTAGTAACTGATGGTTTCGGTGCTTCAAATGGCGTAGGTGAACTAAGAACTGGAGGATCTACTTCACTTTGTTGAAGTTTTCCCTTCAAATCGTTCAAAGCTTGTAACAAAATTCGTATAGATGAACCTACATTTTCTTTTGTAATTGGTTTTGGAATAGATTTATTTAACTGTAACGAGTTCAAAAGATCTGCTAGAGTTATAGCATTACCAGTTTCGGGTTGCGGTTTGTATGTGGGTTGTTCGACGACGTATTGTTCATACTGGGATTTATCATTATCTTCTAAGGCTGGAGGACCGCTTTCAATTTGTAGTTCTTGAGGTTTTTCAACATCATAGTTATTAAGGTCTGAAGCCGATAACGTTTGTGTGTATGATAGGGGATTAGGTGTTTCTGTTGTTTGACTTATAATAGGCTTAAAACCTGTTTCAATCACGGGTTCAGATATTGGCGAAAGATTCTGTTTTTCGTAATAAACTTCTGAAATAGTCGCAGGTGGTTTTCTATTTTTACTATGTTCCGTTTTTAATTCATCAAAATGGTATTGCGGATGAGGTCTCGGTTTAATATAAACCGAATCGTTTGGATCTGCTGATGGAATGTTATAAAATTTCTTAGGTGCATTCTCATATTCTATTTGAGGCGAATTTTTTATAGGCGGGGTTTGATCGTACGGCACAAGTTTGTATTTTATATCATCTCTTTCAGGAAAGTAATACTGAGCATTTTCTTCGCTATGATGGACATTTAGATAGGGTTTTCTGGCTGAAGTGTATTGTACATTGGGAATTTTAGGTTCTTTTACAACGTATCTTCTAGGATCGTGTTCAGCAACATGATGATCTAATTTATATATTAATGGATTATAATGAGTTGTTACTTTCGGTATATTTTGTACAACTATAGGATAACCATCTTTATTGTAAAATATTTTTGTAGGATTTGCTGAGGCAATGTTGAAATGAGTTAAACGATTTCCTTGATATCTTGGTATATTCTGATGACGGTTTGTAGAATATACCACTTTCTGACCATGTTGTTGGGGTTGTAGTGCACCTGCTTCTACTATTTGTGCCTTCTCTACTTCAACGTTCTTTTTGTTGTAGGCCTCTGTTGTTGGTGCCACTAGATCGTTGGCGTAATAAAACGTCATATACGGTATTAATCGTCTGTATCTTTCATTTATAGCTAATTTAGTTGAATTCATTCTCGTATTTTTATTTTTCACAATATTTTTTCTTACATTATTTCCTTCGTTTTCTGTTCTGGAAGGGACAAAGCCTTTTTGTAAATCGACTCTTGCTCCTCCGACCATTTTGATTTCTGGACTGTTTCCATTTGGGGATATTGTGATTGGAGTTACGATGATCGGGATAACTGCAATAAAATAAACATTTATTAGCAAAATATCCTTAATTGTTCATCTTCAATACGAAAAGAGTAACATAGAGTAAAATGTGTTAACATAGAATTGATTATTTCGATCTAAAACCATTTATCCTCTTACGTAACATGACCTAAATACCAAATGCAATTATAACTAGCAAACGACCTGAGATTCACGAGAACTATTTTTATTGTTAAATCGATAGCGCAAAATTTAAATCATTCATCATTACTTACTTTATTGCCTACAATCGTAACCATTACCTTTTTACTGCCCATAATTAGTATAATAACTTTGATACAACTTAAAAAAATTAAGTAATTTTATGTTCAGCGTGACCAAATACATTTCCTATGCGCTTTAGTGCCTAAGAAATACAACTATATCACGAAATAGCAATTTATATCATCATTATATTAGACATGGCTCCGAGAATATATTTATACCGGATCCGTATCTGGAAATATTGATTAGCCTACTTACAAAGCATCGCATATCATTTATAGTATGTTTGTGCATTTTTATGTGTGTGCCTTCATTAACCTAAAACACATTTAGGTACGATTTTTCGTATAAATCGTCGTATTCATAGGTAATTTTAACTTTCAAAAATTGTTTACTGAATATTCAATAACTTTTACCTTATCTGACCTTGGATTAGATTTAGATTCAGATCTTAAAATATAGAACAGACACTGTCAATTAGATCCTTAAAAATAAAAATGTTATTTTGTATTGTGAATGGCGGAATTAAGAACAAGAGTTCGTTACACGAACCCGCCAAGGTCCGACCGACCGATATCACTTTATAATAAAAGTTATTCGATCGGAACCGTTTGTTACGTCTACTTCGGTCATATTTCATTGTCACACTTTTTATTGTACAAGGTTGTCAAGTGGATTACTGAATCGATGAAAAAACTATACCGTTTATATATAGTCTAGATATGTATATGTATCAATTTTAAATTCGAAATGTTATATTTATGATTCAACTAGCGCATTTAACATATCCGTTCTGTATTTATTAGTCGTGTTAGAAGCGTATGAAATAAATATGATAAAAAACTATGAGAACACAAAATCGGAAATTCAGTATCTAACAGTTTTAATAAATACTAAAGTTGTTTAATTTCGATTAAAATTCAATATAAATATTAAAATTTAATACCATACAAAATCCATGGTTGAACTCCTCTATATACATTTACTACATACTTTAGTATATATGTAAACTATGAAGTGATTAACTAACTTTATGATCCATGACGTATTTGCTTACAGTACGTAATGGATTTAGCTTGCCTGATATGTCTATATGATTTATAGTAAATCCTAATACATTATGACTCATGAAGTGACTAAACAGGTCAACATTATTAGATTTATTTGCAATAAACTATGTTTCATCTAATAACGCCACAATTAGATTTTCCTTGGAAAAGACTTCAACGATTTACATTCATATCTCGAGAGATGATTTGAGTACAAGAACAATGTTGAATTTATTTCTCTTAAAAATTGAACAACTCATAACGTTTTTCAATCAACCTAATTCAGTCCAACGTGGGATTGCAGTGTTATTTAAAAATTTGTCCCGTCATTTCAGTTTTCAACGCGAAGCTGTGATTTCCATTTTAAGCTAGCAAGCTTTGTTAGTCACGATTAATAAAAGGTTATCTTAAACTTAACAACGTCATGAACGTAGATAACAAAGTATCACGGATATTGGTGACTACATAATTTTTATTTTGTTGGAAATTTGATCATTTCACTATTTTTCCCACACTTTAAACGTTTTACATTGTGATTTGAATTTTTTAATTTTGCGTCAGAATAGTAACATTTATTGTATCATGTTAGCTGTATCGGCTAGATGTCCAAAAAACCTTGGACTGTGGAATTTACTTATAATATCAAGGGTGATTCGTGACAACTAAGTACGTTTACTTCAATGACTACACAATAAGGAAATCCGCTAAGTAAACAAACAAATTAGAATGTGTTTCATGTAAATTGGTAACAAAAAGTATTAACTAACTGAGAATATTAAAACATTCTTTGAATTTAGAAAAGAGATAAAAAAAAGAGCAAAAATAGAATAAAACTTTGCGATTAGTGTTTAGTTATTTATTTGTAACTCGGATTTAATAGTTGCCGTTGTTTTTCACATTGAAGATGTTATATATAATAATGTTATAATAATATCTATAAAAACATACAGATGTAATTATTATGTGATGTGTATATAACGATTTAACGACAACTTTCTAGATGTTGATTAAACTGAAGGAAATGACTTTCACGCATTCTGTGAGAGACGCATTTAAAAACGATTTTGTTTAGTTTAGTTATCAAATCGATCAACGGATGTGAAATCGTAAGAAACTTTGTCTTTTTGCTACCGCAAAGTTCTAGACTGGTGGTATTAAAAACGAGCTTTGGCATCCGCTTTCAACGACGGAAATTTTACATCCTGTCAACAAAAAATCATTAAAGAAATCACTTTCACTACAATCATCCAAATATGTGAGAAACATTCTGAATTTTATATTTATATTTCTGTCGGCATTGTGTATACTTTTCAGTTATTATGCTGTAACAGTTAGGTATGATGTAAAAGAATATATTTAGTGTAAATAGGGTAACTCCTTGTTACTTGTACTTGTATATTATTACATTTCAGTTGTCTATAATGTTAAAGTAAGTGCCTTTGCATTATTCCTTAGTTATATCGTTGATCAGCCCATAATTTGTCTATATCTACTTAATTTTTTAAAAGTGAAATATTTCTGTTCTTTGGTAAAACGTAAACACAATGATATGATGTTGCACGCTATTAGTGGATCAACGTGATAACAAAAATGTCGTGGGTCACGCGTCACGCTCTCTGTCGCTTGGGTTTAGCCGAAATCATAGAAAGCGTGTGTTTTTATAGTGAAAGTGATTCACGAGCACATGGCGGATTGACGCCACAACACGTTGCATAATACCCCGTGTTTACCGATCAATGAGTTTCTGATATATCACGTTCAATCTGTATTCACGAAGGTAAAAGAATAAATAATACAAATTCTACAGATTTCTTTATGATCGGCATTGCATTACCTACAATAAGTATCATAGTTTTACCACGATAAGTGCCACCGACTTTGTTTTAATATGAAGGATTCGTAGTGGCATTAAATGTGTTATATTATGACTGGAATACAATTTGTGTAAAGACCGTGAAAGTCTCATCCTTTTTAAGCTTGAATTTCTTTTAAATTGAAGGGCTTTACTGGCAGCATAGCATAATAATTGTAAATTAATTCTCTGAAAACAACGTTTAAAATATTCACTTGTTTTTTTAAGGTTTATAAAGAACGTATAGTACGGTCTGAATGTAAACATAATTACAACATGCTGTTTGCGTATTGAGACTGTCTCTTGATGTAACACTGCGTTTCATGCAATACACATTTTCTTATTTCACATGCGTGACAAAATAAACAAGTTATAAATTAAACATTTTCACGATCCCTTAAATGCGTTTTGTATACCGTTCCGGTAACTACCCTCATAATTGCTTGCTTAGCATTTTAGTACTCGTAAGATTTAAGTAACTCTGTCCACTTAAGGTATTATTAGTTTTATTAAACGAATTTCTGTGTCAGAGAAATGCTAGTTCATTACCATAATGTTAAGACAGACGATGAATTAGAGATAATAAAAATGAACATGTCAATTAAATTTCCATCAAACCACATGTTTAATATAATATAAGCACCATAATGGAGTCGTACCATAGATATATTTCCGGATTATTCCGGTTTGTTTAGACGATGTTTACGAGTGTAACATTAAGCCCGCTACACAGATCAGTAACGGTGTAGCTAAAACTGAATATGTGCTGCCTGCTTTATGCGATTAGAAATAATATACATAGTTATAAATTTGAAACACTATGAAAGGAAGCTCATTGTTGTTAAGGTAAAAACGCTAAAAAGTAACAAACCATACCAAAAATAGTTTTGCGATATTTGTAAAAAGTTAAACATGTTAATAAAAATTTCTCTCATTGGACTGCACAGCAAATTTCGGTTTTAATTTACATATTTTTAACATTTCTCCTAAATTTGCGTGCATCCATTAGATTTGTCTAGATGTTCTAATGCTTGCATACTAAATATCACTTTCTTGTGCCATCTGAATGGTAATCCTTAAAACAATGCATATAGAATTGTTAACATGTATGGTATCGTATTCTCAGAGTTTCCCTTGACTTTCTTGAATGCACTTTGCGAAGAATCTTATTAAAATTAACCTTTCACATACATTCATTATAAATAACTCGATGGTAAATGTCACCTTTAACCACATAATTTTAAGTACATGTTATAAAGGTTATTGGTGCTTCTGTTTATTCCAATTGAGTTTAAAAATTTTACTACTTAAGTAACTTATACGATATTAAAAGATGTGGCCAAAAAAATCCGTATCATCTTTACGCAATCCAATACATTACAATCATAATTTTCTACACTCGCAATTGTATCGTATACCTAAGTGTGTCAAGGTTTTAATAACTCTTAAGATTTTTTGCTTACTTCTTTCTAGACATGAATAGACGTCTAAAGCTGCGTTTTTAATATCGTAAATTAACTATACATGGTTATGTATTTTACAGTAACAAGCTTTCACGGATAATAATGCCTATGCGCTTTAAACTGTACAATTTTCTTTGCAAATATTACCCTTATTTAGTCTCTGTTGGAAACTGAGGTCGAAAACTATCTTACAACCAGTCGACTATAGGACGACTACCGGACAAAAAACAGTCTCCTACTATAGTTTGTGTAATAAAATTAGTGTAATTAGATCTTGAATTGTAACATTCTAAATAAGTGGTGTCAATGACAAATAGTTAAAATTTCTTTCGCAGTTTGCTCTATACTTTTTGTTGCGACACATGATGAAACTGAGGTATTCTTTTCCAAATGCTTTAATAGCAGGCTTGTAATAAATATCTACACGGCAATTAAAAACGTATTGCAATGGAACGTTTGATATGTTCCAGTTTTAACGATTCACAAATGATTTATCATTGAAGCGTTAGACCGTAAATAAATTTAATATTAATTTGTGTTATACTGGCACTTTGATGTGGTGGTAATTAAAAAAAAGAGAAATAAAATTTTGATAGAAAAATTAAATTGCGTAAAAGATGGAATGATGAAGAGAGTAGGACTAAAATGTCGAAAAAAGATCGAACTTAGTTAACGAGAATTCAAGAAATAGCAAGCTATGTTTTTAGTCTGAGTTGTACAGTTAATAGTCATGATTATAATCAATGCTTCAACCGTGGACTGTCGACAAGCTCGGCTGTGCTTGCAACACAACTGGACTGTGCTGTCACTGCAAATTCCCGCTCCCGTTATCAGATCTGTAGTACAAAATTCGGCCAATGCAGATTGCTATTTACAATCACTATAATGAGTCTTTGTTTTAAGTAATTCAATTTTAATTTTCGAATTATGTATGTTCCATTTTAAAACGTTTTTTTAACAGTCGCCCGTTGATTAACAGTTTTATGCGAGATGAGATTATCACCGTATGTCAATCGCGCACCTTAAGTTTCATTTGGCACCTGATTGAATTTGCTGTGGGATGTTTTATTAAATGATTATTTTTTAAAAACAACTCTATATTGAGTTCTGTCTATATTTTTACAATATAAATAAATTATATGAATTAGTGTGATTTTTAAGCAATATTAAAATACTTTCTTTTACGAACAACAACCGGTCATTATAATATGTCAAGAGAACGTAAAATACACGATAAATATCAAGGTGAGATTAAAACAGATCCTCTTTAGTTACTTAATTTGCAATTCCAACCACCGTTAATATAAATCCATTGCAATTAATATGATATGGATTGATTAATATGTTTTTTATAAAGCAAAAATAAGTATTGCATATAAAAATTACCAATAACTGCATACAAAATTGAATCAGGTTCATCTCGCTGCAGTAAAACTAGTTTTATGCAGAACAGTGTTGCAAGTTTTTGTTTCTACTTAATACTTGTTACTTACATAAGATAATATTATGAAATTGGAATGCGCGTTACCGTTACGCTGTCATCAGTTCATCGACAATATTTTAATCATATCTAGGACGTATTATCTATTAAAAATATAGGTCATTATTTTTAACTTTAATTTTTGACTACAAAACCCACTGCAAGTAATAACATTTACATACCATGGTCCCTCAGCTTTTCTTAATCGTCTTCTGACACATAGTCTATTAATTCGATTTTAAATATACCCAAATATGATTTAGCAATTACATCATCGAAGTAATATGTAGAATTAGAGACTAGTAGTCTACTTTGTAAGATGATATAAGGATGGTCATTTATAAAATGCTTTCCCCTAGGTAACAGATGGTCTGTCAATTTATTTATCACTTTCGTACTACTTATAGATATTACTAATACTATTGCTTTATAAGTCGGCTTACTAGATTCCTTACTTCAATAGACGTCCAGTCTTTGTCGATAACTTGCACAACAAGCAAGAGAAAGTAAACTCTTAATCTCTGTCAGCTGGCAGCTGTTATACTGTTGTTCTGGTTCACTGTAGCTAACCTAATAATGAATATTAAAATATATAGCTTGTTAGAACGAGTTTTTGTTAATTTCTTTAAGTTTTGCCCGTGATGTTTTCCATGCAAGGTTTAATAAAACGTTGGAAATATTAAAATAATTCTAATTTTAAAGAGAAATGTCATCAGTCTCATATGATTTATGTCATTTATATGAGTACGGACGGCTTCAAACACAAAGTTCTTGACACTAAACACAGCCATTATACAATTGTTCCCACATTATTCAAAGCTAATATTCATGCTATTATCGGAAAGATAATTCTCTCGACCTTGTTCTCACTGACAGATCTGATTTAACAGCCGTTCATTTTGTAAAGCGAAAAATGTTGTTAAATAGCTATAATTGATAAATATTTTAAAGATTGCACAAAAAGTTACAAAATCGACCGAAACTATAAAATTTAATACAGAACAAAGTGTGATCTTAGATTCCCGATGACACAGTGAAAAGAATTTTTAAGAAATGTCGTTTACAATAACGGGGTATAAGTTATAAATTTTGCAAATTTAATCTACCAAAAGCGTAAAATTCGATACGAGACCTACTTACCAATCTGTGCAAATAAGGTATCTTACAAGGATATAACGTTACTTTTACTTTCTGGCCGGCGAATACTACTCGTATGGACTTTAAGAATACGCGCAACTGCTTGTGTAAACGACATCGCGCATCGATTTAAGTTATTTTATTTATTGTTTAAACAATGAATAAAAATATATTTAACAAAATATTACACTAATATTTTATTACTGTTTGTAATTGTTAAATAATTTTCGCTAATTACATCGATCGTGCGGCTGTATATGGGTTCGAAGTAACTTTATTTCCTAATAAATTATTTCGTAATATTTTGTAAATGTGCATATTCTGAAATACAAGACCAATTCTGGTTCTGTTTGCAAATACCTGCATTCAAAGATAAAATTATTGTATTGTGGTGGCAATAGTAAATGAAGAGTGCGTACAATTATCGATTCGCTTTTCACTTCGTGTCAGTTGCAATACGATAGTCAACTTGTCGGTGAGAGTCGATACCAATAGTTTGTGGCATACCACACGATTAACGTTTATTTACATATATTATACTAGTGTCAGTTAATTGCAAGACCATTATGCATGTCTAATTATCATTGAACATTAAACTACTACTTTTAGATTCATACACGATATTAATTTCTTTTTAAGTATTCAATTTAACATTACGTCTATTTTGTATTTCTTGCTCACAGTAATAAATTTAAATTTATATTATACTTTAATAAAGCATAATATAAATGAACTTGAAATAATACGTATATAAGGTGAACGTTTAGTTCCTGAATGAAAAATGACCTAGCTTTCAATTGTGGTTTAAAAAGCAAACTTGTTTTGTAATATTATTTTAACCATTTACATATACTAATGAGGTTGTGCATTACGTAGTTACTATGTCGTAGTGCTTATAGGATGTACAAGTAACTCACGCGTAGTTATTGCGTTAAGTAAGGATACGTCCTTGCTAGCATATGGCAGTTCTAAGTTGCCATGTATCTATAAATAGGCATCGTCAATTAATTACAGTGTAATTAGCTAAAATGTTTTAATTAGCCTTTTAACGTCTGTGTTGACTCTATTTTGGATAAAGCTACGTAAAATATTACTGCTTAACTTCAAAAAATCATGTAAGACACTGTTTAGTTAAACACGTGTTTAACCCTTTGACTGCCTGTGATTGGTTTCATTGTCGTCAACATGGTTGTAAAGGTATGTTTTACCCTAAAACATGTATCACCAAAAGGTATTCCTATATAAGTTATTTGTTATTTATTTGGCAAGATCTCAATTCGAAAGCTTATGCATAATCACATAACAGTAATCGTGATTTAACAAAAATCCAGGTCAGAATTTCGGTAATGTCTAATATCAGCGTGCGATAAAACGGTCGACATATGTAATTGAATCACTGTCTAGTTTTTGAGAAATAATAATTTAAAATGATAATATTAAACCAATCAATACTTTTATGTTCTACTTACGCTTAACCACATTACTGCCATATTTTTCTTAATTGTAATTCATTTTTTTTTCATTGATTAGTCCATTTATAATTTCTTTAAGTTGATCTGTAAATGTTTGTCATTTCCAAGCCTGTGCCAAACCCAGTAAATTGTGCAAAGCATTTATTAGTTAATCTTACACAGTACCTAATAAATCCATAAGGTACTTATGAAATCGTCACGTGATTGAAATTTAAAACATTCCTTTAGCTAACGCAATTTATTTTCCCCCAACCGCTTCCACCCAAAAGGGCAAAACATGCTTCCAAATAAAAACATTACTATAACGCGAACCTTCCACAAGATCCTTGTAACGTGTTCTAAAAAAGTTACTCGGCGGACTTTAATCTATGTAAATAATAATGAACTGGGCAGCCATATGTTGTAACTCTGTGCAATGCACCTTTAGCGCCTACAACACGCGGCTTGGTAAATCTAACTGTCCCTTCTAACTGGTGAGTAAGGTACAAAATTGGTGTTTCGACAAAACAAAATATTGTTCGACCAACAAAATTGCCATATTTCTACTCATTATTTGTATCGAAAGAGAAAACTAGCCATGACCGAACTGTTTTAATTTAGATTTTTTTTTGCCAAAACTTGAGCAAATTGCTGGAGATATTAATGAATAACAAATTGATTGTTTAATACAGTACGAAAAGTTTGACGTCATTCAAGCTCAGTTTACGACCTTTACGAGTCGGAACAATTTGCACGAGAATAGAACATGGAAACTAGCTATAATGCTCAAAACAATCATTTGCCGCGAACCGAAACTCTGGTGATACTGTAAGAAGTTGCGACACGGAATGCTACAGACGCTAGATAAAAATTGAGAATTAATTGTAAAGAACATTAGGCTTGGCACCATTTCGATTTATATTCTTCCTGAATCTTTTCGAAATACTTAACTTGATATGTATTAACCCTTAATTTGGCAAAGTATAAAATGCAGTAAAAAGCTTTTTTTGTTGTAATTATAATTGATACACATAAAACTATCTTAAAAAAAATAATAATTTAGGTTTCCTGAAAACTTATGTATGGGCATACATTGTCAAATTAAGGGTTTATATAAAACAAATACCCATCGCCGTGTCAATCTGTATGTAATAGAGTCAAAAACTCCTTAATTTTCTTACGTTTTCATCAATAAACTGTTGTCTTAAAATATAATTAAGAAAACAAATCTATGGTCAATCAACTAGCCTGTATTTAGAACAGTTACAACACTTCTTTACTCGTAGACCAAATTAAACAAATCAAAAAAGTTTTCGATCACTACCCAAAGTTGAATATTTAAAGTGTATCTTATCTAGACTAAAACTTCTTATGTCCATTTCTTTAAGACAATAAAAACGTTCTTTTTTGATTAAAAAAGTTACTTGATAATAACATACTTTTTAATAACATATTAACTTTTCCCAATGTTCAAATACTTTTATTGATGTTTGTATATTTACGTAACTTATAATTCTATGTTTTCGCAATCGATTTTCCCTAGGGTCAGGTTCGAACACGATCGTTTAAAACACAATTGGCGGCAAAGCGTCGGTCACCCGAAGGTCGACAGGGTCGTGGACCTGCGAGGAGAAAGCGACGCTTCCGCGAACATTAAGTTCCGACTTTATAATTTTGTGTCTATGTCACGCGTAACCCAACTATTACGTCTATTGGTGAATTTTGCGTACTCGTTATGGAAAGGACGCTTCATATGCAACAGTAAGGTAAAGTTTGCATTAAATTAATTTAAAACAGCCATACTGTAACTTTTTTATCCTACATATTTATTTTATCCTGATAGCCCAGGGTATGATGTAATTTCAAGTCCCAAAAATATAGTCGAGAGACGTCCACGGTATTCCCAAACGGACTTAACATACAAAAAACTTTTTTCTTGAAGGCCTTTTTTTTCAAAGTATCTGTTTATGATTTGGTTCTATTTTTGGGCGGGGATCATTAACATCAGATTTGGTCACGATCCTTTACTTCTTATTTCATCTTCAAAAATAATTACTGAATGAATGAAACAACCTAGAGCGCTATAGAGTCGGACGTTTTCAATTTCCAAAGTAAACTAATCCTTGTTACGATTATTTTTGCAAGCTAGGTATAGATGTCAACTTTTTGTCACCCCGATTTAAAATTGTAACAAGATTTGGTATGGATTAACACGATCTAGTCCAAGGCTCTCTCCTACTTCAGTAACTGAAACTTTGACATCTACGCGCAAATATTCTCGGGACTGTATAATCTCCTTACATTGATTTTTGATCGTGTTTGCATACATTGTATTGTAACAAAATTAAATCAACTGTAACATTCTGTAGTAATTAGTTGTTTTTGTTATGCCCCTGACTGCACTTCACTTATCCTCGTTATCATATTGTTACGCTACAATCCGTAATTACGTCATAACTACTACCCGTATGAACATAGATTTAATTCATGTTCCTTACGCCGGATTAAACAGGAATTATACATATGTAATTAGTTTATTCATGGGCCATTGAAGTTTACGTAAAGACGAAGTTTGGAAAATTTCGCTGTTCACTTTTACTTCGCGTAAATCGCATTAAGGAAAAACATAAAACTGTCTTCTGGGCAAACTTACATATGTAAATGTTTTTAATCAAAGAAACACATTTTGTGAAACATTAATCGAGACGAGAAAAGACTAAAATCTCTGTATGAAACATATCGTCATCCCTGTCATTATCATTGACAAAACAGAGATAACAATATGTTTTTGACGGGGATTTTGGTCTCAGAAACCCAGGATACATAAAACATAAAAAACAAATAGGGTTTCTTTCGAGATAGTTTTTCGAGTATTGGGGAAATTAAAATCTTGGTGATATCTTGACGATATGTCGACAAATACAACAATTTTACTACGAAAATTTCGTGAGCCTAAAGGTAAAACGTGACAAAAATTATTAGTTTCTTACGAGGACAAGTTCAAGTGTGAGACCGTACTCGTAACAATGATTTCTGACACCGTTTCTAACGTACGTTTACGCTACGTTATATTTTTACGTGTTACGTTTTAACAAGTTTTACTGAGACAAGTGCAAAATTGATTGGTTTCTATTTAATTATAGATTATATTCTATAATCTGTTGCCTTGAAACTTTGAAAAGTACTTGAAAATTACGTTACTTTAACGTGTTTACGAAAAATTACTGAAATATGGCAACAAGCAATCTTCAGCTCTGATATTAAAGATATTAAGGTTGTAACTAATTTATCATTTCATGATATCCTTTTATTAACAACATCCAATTAGGTATTAATATCAGATAAATCGTCAAATAACGATGTTAAATCCTGTAACATGTCAATCAACGTTAAAATGTTTTCTTTTGTAAATGAGTTATATACTCTTTCTTAATATTATATAAAACGGGCTGCACTTCCCGACCCATAAAAAGAAGCTTATTAATTATATTAATTAAACGTGTTAATTCTTGCTGATTTAAAAAGCGATAAAGTATTACCGTATCAAAGCAAGTTCTACATATTATAACGTGTAGACTTATTCGTAATATTTATTTATTACTTAATAATAAAAGGAGCGAAAGAGGTGTGCCAAGACCGCACCAAAATGAGGCCCTTGTTTTTTGACTACCTCTTGGAAATGAGTTATGTTCTTGTTAAAAATAAGAAAAATGTAGTGACATAATAAGTAACCCTGAAATACAACGGCAACAATGTGAGACACGAAAATAGAAAATGTTTTCAAGGCAGTGTTAAAAATTCCATGTCAATTATTGTAGTATACTTATGACTTACAGCATGTAATTACGTCGGTGCCTTAAACTACCGAGGGCATTGAGTCATAGTTTATTAATTTAAAAATATATCTGTTTTGATATAAGGGATGAAAAGTATTGCTATTTTATTTTGATAATACCAAAGATACATTTGTAAGTATACAAAATATAAAAACGAACGCAATACATTGTTATTGTTGAAAAAATATTAATACAAAAGTATTTAATTTTTGTGATGATTAAGAAGGTCTATAAAGATAAAAACTAAACATAAAGTAGTTTTAATCAAACCAATGATGAGTGATTAGGCTAAAAAAAACCTACTGCACTCACTTAACAATAAATGAAAAATAAAAAATTTGCGCTAATTTGCAAATTAAGTAAAAAGAAAAATTTACATATTCTTACCACACAATATAATCATCCGAGGCCAAAATGCGTACTCCATATTTAAATTAATAAAATCCAAATTAACACAGAAAATATTTATTTACGTAAAACACTTATAGGCTGCGTTGAACTCGCGCATACGTGCGGCGCGCTTCGCGGTGCAAATGAATTGTGGATTGCATACAGCCGGCTGCGCTACAAACCAGACCTTGTGTATAACGACGAACTGAGCAGCATGCCTTATACTTTGCAAAAAAATCATAAAGGAAAGACTTCTCTATTATCATAAAAGAATACTAACTTCATCATTTCTGTAGGTTTTGATTGCATTCATACTAATACAAGTGTCAATGTAGTGGTGATCTGGTGTAGGTAATAAATTTTTCATTTTCACATTATACTTACTTTAATTATTTTTCTTAGACCAATGTAAATTCAAGGACTATAAAAATAAAATAGAATATGAAATGACTAATTAACGACAAATAATTATTTAATCTTTGATTCAAAATTATACATTTGTGATAATTAGCTAAAATCAATCAGATCAAGAATAATATAAATCAATATTTGTTCTAGGTAAAATTTTGTACACGTATTTGTACATAAAAATGTAAGGAAAACTGTACTTATTAGAGTCCTCGTATAATTTATAAGTAATCCCATCTTTTATAAACATAAATGCTCTCAACATGCAAGTTTAAGGTAGTCCTTAAAGTACTAAACGTATCCTGAATTTAGAGTCTAAAATATGGTGTCTGTAATACTCCATACGCGCACAAATGGATGTGAACAAAAACAACCATTTAGAGTCTTTTCTCACAATTAACATACAGTAGACAAATAGGCATTGTAGCGTTTGTGAATACGAATTTGACACGTAATTACATTGTTTATGTGTAGCTACTCGTATTTTATAATTGGTGAAATAACCACGTGGTTGCATTAAAATTTTTATAATATTCTTAGTTTTCTTCTATTAATTCTGTCCGGAACTAACGTGCAAAACTGTAGACTGGCCGAAAATATTTATATCAATTTTAATAGAACTTAATCGAAGTTGCTAAGCTCTGCTACAATGTTTAAAGGTAAGGAAAAATTTTATACATCGCAAATATCTTTAAAAGTTAGTGTATTAAATTTTTAACCAGGCGTTTTTACTTCTTTTGGCGATTGAACCCTTGTCTAGGATTTAAATGCCCAAAAAGTATGTCACCAATATTTTGATAACCAACTGTACAACAATTATTAATTTTGTTTTTTGTGTGATTTTTGTATTATATAAGGATTTTTACAAGACTTTAGAAGATAAAAGTTGGAAGCAATGAATTAGGGCTAATCATTTTTGTTTAGCAAAAAAAACACATTACTACAACATATTTTTTTATTTTAATACTACGCAACACTATCAACTATTATCTTAGCTTATCCATCAATATTCTTAATAGAATAATTAACACAAATATCTTACTTCAAACACATTAATTTCCACGAATTGAAACAGTAATGACAAGTATCACATGTTTACAATTTCTTTGCATATAATGCTGTTTGTGTTCATTTCAGTTTGTTTTGTCATGTTATTCAGTTTTTATGAAGGCGCTGATTTATAATATATTCTTGGCGCTGATTTATTTGTCATTTCGTTAAAATATTTGGTACCAAGCGTACGGAATGTATGATTCTTTTTGTATCCATAATTAGAAATAATATAAGTGTTTAAATGTACTTTGAGAAATTATGTTATAAAATATCAAAATAAGTAAAATCATTGTACAAAAATTGTTTTCAGTTTGAGTTGTTAACGCCCAATGGAAAATGCACTGTAATTTTTCCCTTATATTAAGACAACTATACTTACTTATAACTTAGAAAACTATTGATGAACTTAGCAGTAAATTTATGTTATTGATATAGACAAATATATCACATTGTTTATCTTGTAGTAACTAAACGAAATGTTTAAATTACAATTATCCCTATTTCTATTATCAAATACATATTATATAATATATTAATACACACTTTTGCGGCTGCAAAAAAGATGACCAAACAAAATATTTTTAACAGGTTTTTAGGAAACAAAATTGCCGCGGGTTTCTGAGACCGAAATCCCTGTTTAAAACATATACTGCTATCTCTGTTTTGTCAAAGGTGAAAGACAGTGATGATTATATGTTCTATACAGAGGTTTTAGTCTCAGAAACCAACGGTTAGCTATATAAGTTGTGGAACGTTTAAACACAAATATATGTCAGAAATTATTCAAGTACTTGTAATTTAGCAAGTCACTAAGAAAGCAACTTTTTTGTAGGCATTTTCTATTTAGATTAATTTAATGAGGAATATTCTTGGGCATTTATTTTACAGTTTCAAAAATGACCAATATTTAACATAAGACAGAAAATTTCCAAATCAATAAAAACTTAATCTAACTTACAAATATTTACAAGAAAATCTCATCGACTAATTTCTTGTCAATTATTCTATGAGGTTTGGGACGGGATTGTTTCCTCTTTCGTCGGTATAGTCTTGCGTTGAGTGGGTACAGAGCAGGGGAGAGCGCGCACCGGACGTTGAACCACCAGTCGCAGGAGGCCACGGCCTGCGAGAACACAGTGCCATTGGGGCAGAGGAACGAAGCTTGGCGACCGTCGATATCACAGTAGTGCCACGCTGGAAACAAAAAATGTTCGTAATTATTATTAAAGAAAATCATAGAATATGTCTAGTATAACATAATTTAAACAAGATAAATAAAGGAAATGATTTATTAGGAAATAATGAATTTATTTCAAAAATCTAAAAACAATGATAGTACTTTTGTAGTTAATGTAATACAAAGTATTCGATTTTATGAGAAGAGGAAGAGGCTTAAGAAGTAGTCATTTAGTTTATCTCTAATATAAATCAGTGTTAATTATATAACCAATAAAAATATTTTTATTGCTACAAGGTACTTTAATTATAAATTGTAACAATAAGTAATTAACAAGCGGAAGATAAATTACGAAATGTAATAAGTTTCTTTGTTAAAATACTTTATTTCATTACGTTATGATGAAACACTCAGCTTTTGTATTTAGTAAAACGAGTCAATGTTAAAAAAACAATTCGATTTTTTAAAACTTTAACTGATTTAAATTCGCCAAAAGACAATACAATTGTCAGCCTCTTTTAGAGGGCCGACAGAGTATCTAATACTCTTACATACAATGTATAGTTCAATATCATGTATATTTGAAATCATTTCCTTCTTACGCATATTCTCTTTCACATAATCTATCCATAGCTACTCCAATCTTCCTCTAACATTATAGGCAAAGAAAAAACAATAAAGTAACTATAAGCTAATTGTACTAACATTTCAATAAAAATAAATAATGATCCTCATCCTTCTTCCTGGTCACGATACCATTGTCGAGTTAACAAAAACTTGCCAAAAATTTAGACAAAATATTCATAAAAGAATAAAGAAGATCAATTTCGTAACCGTAAACGAAACTGGTTGAAAAGAGCAGGATCTCACGAATGATCGACATTTTTTTATTGACTCAACTAATCGTCTTCCGGGTCAGTATTATTTATAATTAGTTAACCTTAGATCATTGGAAGGCCGAACTATGAGCATCTAATGTTACGGAAGGTCAAAATTAATATTACCTTTTCATTTTAGATATCAACTTTTTTTAAACTAACCTTAGATGTTTATATATTTCCTTTCATAGTAAAATGTGGCAAAATACAAGTCCCTTCTCCGCTCAAATTAACTTCCGAGTGCGAGGACTAGGATTCGGGCTTTTTCAAAGGATCATTTACTAAAAGGTTCGTTTCCCTCAAATCACCTACTCTTACTACCTACTTATACATAAGTCCAAAGGTAGTAATAGGATAACTTCTTCTAACTGTTTATAGAACCAAAGCTTTATTCTAAATCACGTCCTTGTAAAATAGTGCATGCATCAAAGGGCATGATGTTATTTAATAGCATGTATGTATTCATTATATTTGATGGCCACAGGCCCATCGAACGTGATGAATATGCAATCAATCAACTATCAATATTGATTTAAATTATTAATCTATCGACATACTAAATTAAAATTCCTTCATCAAATTGAGCGGAAATCTAGAACGTGCACAATTTATACAACTTATATGAATTGACAGATACTTAATGATATATTGAACATAATCATATTTTTCTGGAATGACCATTTTATGATAAGAAATTATAATAACATAAAAAGACAAAAATAATATATTTAATTATGTCTCTTGCATTTAGGCGGTTTTCTTATAAACTCTTTAGTAAGCATATATTACGAATGAATTAAAAAAGCTGACTCCACCAACATATGGAATGCAAGCTAGGCAAAGACACGGTGAGTAAATCATATATTTAATGTACAAATGTTGAACATATTCACTAATATTCGGATGTTTCTTTGAATTTTAAGTAAAATTATAAGTAATTAAAATTTAGCACATTGCGAATTACAAAACATTTTATTCTCTTACAAATCCTGATTTCGTTAATTTTGATAATAATTCCGCAACTGAATGTAAATATTTCAACATCGTTAGTAAATGCAATATAACATAAATATATATGTGTGATTGTTTAATGTCAAGGAGGTTCCGTGAGTTTTGCTCGCAGCAAGACCTGACTTGTAACACCATATCCACATGATCGCAGATGCTCTTATAGTGCAAAAGATATTGATATCTCTCTTATTCTCTTTGAACAAATAGAGATAATAAACAAAAGACAAAAGTTTCTGCAGTGGTACATAATTTGGAAACTACGTTTATTGCTATGTAAATAATTACGAATGATATATGCAAGTATCATCTGATTGTTCACAATAAAGTTTTCAACAATACTTACTGCATTTCTACGCATATAATTTAATTGCCTTCATATTCATACACGTTTAGTATTATTAGTTTCTATAATTGAATCTGGAAGTAATGATTCACATGATTTATCTATCTAACGTGATACACTCATCGCCTAAACGGTGATTCATTAGGAAGTTATAATGTTTTAGTTTTTTTTTTTTATTTGACAAATGTTATGATGAAAATTCTATAAAAAGATATTGGCGGATATGCCCGTTTTATCGTGCAAAGGTTAATCTAACTAGTACATTAAAGATAAATGTTTTTTTTTCGCATTGAAATTACAAAAGCTAACATAAAACACATTGAAATCTTACAAAATAAAGATGCGGTCAAACATGTTTTGAATATTAATATTGTTGTTTTATGTTTTACCTTGGCAGCGGGTTTCCATGTCAGCGAAGAAGCCGGGGTAGGACTGCTCGTCGCAGTAGAAATTTGTGTAAGGCACTGCGCCGAGAATTGGATAATCCGTCCCTGGTTTTCCTGAAATGTAACACAAAATCAGTATTAATAATGTTTTTGTCTTAGCTATGACCATATTTTGTCTTTTTTACATTCAACTATAATTTTACATTTTTATAAATTACTAGCTGTCGCCCGCGACTCCGTTTGCGCGGGATTAAAAATAGATGTTGGCCGATTCTCAGACCAACTCAATATGTTCACAAAATTTTATGAGAATCGGTCAAGCCGTTTCGGAGGAGTATGGGAAGGAAAATTGTGATACGAGAATTTTATATATAAGATGTAAAATTATAGTTAAATGTAAAAAATTGTAATGTATTTTAGCGGGTTCATATTTCGAAGCATTGTTTTTCTTACAGTAAATAATCCATAATTATGTTAACTTATTGGTTGAATAGTCTCCACTCTAAACTAAAGTTCAACTGTAAGTAACTATCTTTATCGTAATACGAGTATATCATCATTTGACCGCTGAGACAAAAATATGCATCATTTGTCATGTCTTCAAAACAACTTCTAGGGAAAATACAAAAGAACTTAACCTCAGACACCTTCAGACCTTCATATAAAATGACATATAATTTAATATAATAATTACCAAATATGCCTGTTTTGTAGGTAATTCTTAGACTTTAAATGGGCTTGTTTACAATAATCCGATACCTAAGTTGCAATACACAATAATAATTGCCATGCATTAATATGCCCCATTGGGGCCATATCAGTAGTGAAATAGAGAACCTTATAATATTTCAAGATTTTATCTTCGTAGCAATCTATATTTCGCTATGATCATCGCGCCACGCAAAACATAATTAAATCGTAAATAAAAGTATATTCTGCTTTGTATTTACATATGTATAAAATTGCAATTAACATTTCAAAAACCTGCTCTTTCACGATTTTGCAGTGAAATAAAGCAAGGTTTAAGGTGTTAACCTTCAACAAAATAGATACATATTATATGATTTATTAATATTAGTGTGAACGATATCATCCTAACTTGTAAACAAATCGAAGTAGAGCCTAATTTACTTAAAATGCATCAAATAAATTTTCATATGTCAATAAAGTTTTCATGTTCTAAACAAAATGTAAAAGATAATGCGTTGATGTCTTTTATATGGAAGATTCTTTCAGGTGAGAACTAACTTACTTTCGATAATCTTTGTAATCGTGAATATTAAAAAGCTTTTAAAACCGAAATAATTATATTTATCAGTAAATACATTCAGCTATTCTTGACATATGTATAAATATCAAATCAATTAAAACATATTTAAATATTGTTGGGGTACAATATTAAATACACATATCGATGTATTTAAGCTAGGAAACTATAATGAAGTGACTGTATTTGTAAAAGACACGTAAATTTAGTTCAGTGCTCGCTAACAGGCATTGACACAATAGCGCTAAACATGACAAAGAATGTGCTCATATTATACTATTGGTGATAAATATAAAGTATGTAACACGGTACAAATAGACGGAACTAAAGCGGATGTAATATTGTGTTTTGAAGGACATCTTATTTTCCGGTTGATATATTAATTTTACGTAATTATAGCAAGGTCATCATTCAAAAAGATACTTAATTTTAAAAATGTTATGGTTATAAGAGAACAATTTCACGTTTCTTTAAAAATGTTCTATTAAACTTTAAAGAATCGTAGGCGTTAATAAAGCCTGTAATCTTAGCGTAACAGATTACAATATTTCGACTTCTTGAAGCTACTACCTACATCGTAATCGATAACCTTTCGGTTTCTAACAATAGCTAGTGCCAACGTAACACTAGCTTTATTGTTATAAGGTTCCCAGTCATTCTACTTGTGAAGCTGTTGAGACGCATTTATTAAATTTGGACACCCATTGTTTCTAACTTATCTTATCGAACTTTTTGTAACAGTTAAAAATCGTTAACAATCAATCAGTTTAACCTTTTTAATGACATTTTTGATTAACTGCTATAAATATTACTTGTGATATGTCATGTTTTATATAATATAAAGTATATAAGTATTAACCAACAATCATAATATCTAAATTCTGTATTAAGCGATTCCAATTTGATTATCATTAAAAAAAACTGAAATTATTGTATTGTAAATGTTTCCAAAGCATTTCCAAAGATATTGACTTCTCACCAAGCTATGCTGTGATGCTATGAGCACCAAGTAATGCTCACTCGTAACGTGCGCTTTAGTCTCGCTCATCCCGGCAATGGATCTATGATAACGAAAGTCACCCGCCGGCAACCACTTTCACTGGCACAAAGCAATTATTGGAACACGAATTGAAATAGCCGGCGCACGATCACGAACTATGATCGTCTTAATTCACTAGATATTACTTGTTTCATGTGTCTAAAATTACAATATTTTTAGTAACTAAGTTGTAAGTACAATTATGTTTATTTACAACTAGTAAATAATTTGTAAATAAACATAATTGTAATTTACCGTATGTTATTACAACTTTACACTATTATGTAAATATAAAATAGAGTATCCGTAATCATCATAGAGTTTCTAAAGATGATAAAAGATTCATTAAAAATACAGATATATTGTCTACATTTATTAAAGAACAAATAAACATTTTGTAAATTACGATAAACTTGTTTCTTAAATTTAAGATTAAAATCTCTATCATCGCAATTAAAAACCATCATCATGAAATTAATGGCATGTATTATTAAATGCTTATCAAGGAAATCTTTTAAAGCGGTTAAGATTGCAGAGTTTTAGTTAACAATAATTATAACTTTTGTTTTAAAAAGAGGCTGTACCTAAAGTACTCTAAAGTGTGAATTGGAAAAAAGAAAGTAATCTCAGTAACCTTTAAACTTAGTTCCCTTTCAACAAGTCAAAATGTTCGGTCAGTTAGCCAGATAACGAATCGCGTAACGATAATTGTAACGTTCCCTGAAGCGACTCTTGCAATACGGTAGTGCGGTCTTACATTTCAATGACCTACTGCTTGGAAATGTCAAATAGCATTCTCATTTAAATCGAAGGAAAGGGCACTAGGATTTTAGAATTTTCAACTAAACTGTTGTTTCTAAAATGTAACTCCGAAATATAATACAATGACGTATTGTTATAATAGTTCTTACTTCTTATCCTTAGATGGTTGGATTGATGTTTATTGGAAGGTATATCCAGAACGGTTGCATGCGTCTCACTAAAATTTGCCATAGATGTAGACCATAGTGGCTAACAATGACTATAGCAAAGGATATAAGAAGTACCAACTAAGCCTATTAAAATTGATATAACGTAATCTAACGTCATCTAACCAAAAACTAAGTAACGCAGAGAACAAACATTGAATTGCTTAAATTCAAAATTAATTAAACGCCTCAAAGCGAAGGTTTCACAATAGTAATTGATTTGCGTTCTCTCATGTCATTTGAGTAATGAATGACTGTGCATGTATTTGGCAATGAGAGAATTTGGATACTATCTATGATCGTATTGGGTACAAGAAAATCAAAAAGCAATTTATTACAATTTGTTGCAATATGAAAAAGTTCCTTTTACGAAACGACGAACGAAAACCTTTACAACAATGGCTCTTAAAGTTCCTTAGAGACAGTTATTTGTGTTGCTAATGTTTTAAAATTAAGGCAAATGCTTGAGATATTAGAAAATTCTTAAGGTATGTTTGTAAGCACTGTCCCCCAAGTAACAAACAGATAAAATTTAAAAAGTTAGTTATTGTTACCTACACTAAATATACAACAAAAATATACCTATCGTGAGTCTATTAACATTTAATTAATATTGCTGGCAACATAATATACATTTAATTAAGAATAATTATAATTTTGGACCTCATCACCGAAGTACGAAAGATAAAGTAATAAATACGAGCCAGGCAAGCATAAGGTCGCAGAGGACAGAACCGAACAAGGTCAACATTGACACGTTTATGTAATAATTTGACTTTACCTGTGACTTTACCCCAATATTTATCAACATTGGCAATGATGATGAGAAGATATGAATTGGTATGATAAACATTTCTGTACCATTTACATAGAGCACTGTAAAATACTGTAAATCTTTTTTTTTAAGTCATCTAAAAGTTTCACCGCAAACTACTTATATCCGTTTTACGAGTATATCTTTGGTCAGAGTTTACTTAACATTTAATAAATGCTTTTATTTTTGGTATGTCTAAAAAAACTTTAGAAGCTACAGTTTATTTAATTATATTTTTATTTGTGCCATCTCGTGGCATTGATATTTTATGCCGGGTGTCGATAAATTGATATTTTTTTTCTTTTTAAAAATACAATTTGTTGATAACAAAATAAAAGAATGTTATAAATGCCGAATCTAGTTTTAGAATTTTATTAATTTTTACAATTACTAAAAACATAAAAGTTTGCCTATCCTATGAATTATTATATGAATTTAAATTATTATTAACTAACCACTTGTGTGTTCATAATTTAAAATTTCGATACATTCGATCCCTAAATGAAGTCAGTCTCAAGGGCACATACGATAAAATAAAAAGGATGGATCGAGTGGATCTTGTGAAGGCTCAAAGTATAACGAAGTGAACATCCTAATTATACGTAGTTTTATGTTACATCTTCGTTTAAAACTCGCCCGACTGGATCTGCAAAAGGCCATTCTGTTTATAACACGAATAGATTAATTATGATAATGGAATCTTGTTTTTGTATTCTGGAACATCTTTGTTGGCGCCGACGCCAAATAAAATTATTTCTTTAATTTAATTGATAATCCGATTATAGTTTGGTATCTTACTAATGTTATAAATGCAAATGTTTAGATGTATGGATGGATGTTTATTATTAGGTATAATCTGACTTTAATATTAATTAACGAGGCATTTAAAATAATTATCCAAGGAAAATAATGCGAATTAATGCAATGCTGTTGTTAATGAGTAATTAGCAAGCAAATTTAAGCAAGCACGAAATTACTTTAATGCAATAAATTAAGACGTTTAAAACATGCAGTAAGACAACCGCAAATGCATTAACGTGCGTTGCCCAAACTGCTTCATTAACTTAACATATCAACTCGAGTGTTGCATTGCTTAAATGTATAATATGAAATTCAAATTTTCATACAAACATGATCACAAGTCGCTCCGCCTAGTCGATTGTCTTACGACCTCCCCACCATTGTCAGTGGACTGACAAAATTACATTGCAGGAAACAATTATTATTGTCGTGCTAATTTCTTTGAACAAATTATACGCCTGTGTAACCTTGTTCAAGAACACAAGTACACATGTTGCACAACACTGTTTACATGAAAACTTTTAAAAAATAACTATGAAGGCATATATCTTTAAGAAAAAAAGGTGCTGGCCACAAAGCTCTTAGGATCCTTAACGTCTAGTCTTGACGTAAACAGGTTTATATTATTTGAGAATTCCGGTTTTAGGGTTTATGCTTAATCCTCTTATTATTCTTTTATCTGTAAACTTGGGATGAAGAAACTCTTTGGAACCTGTTCATCCGGTCGATAAATCCAGTATTTTTATTTAATAAAATATGAAATAGCTTGTTTTCAATGCAAGTTGTATTAAAAGTTAACGACTACAATAAAAGAACACTGTAATATATTTGGTTAATTTATTCCTAAAGGTTTTAATTAATTTAAGTATCTATTAGCTTTTATTGATTCGATATAATGGCAAGAGCAGTATCACGGTAGTCTAGATTTTTTTTTCTAATGTTTACTCGTCTGCCTTCGCTTCAACCTTTACCTGTGAATGTCAAGCCATAAAAAAGTGTAACTAAGGTTATCAGATATCCAAGTCCCATTGCAAACATTCAAATTTTGATAGTAAGCTATAGAACAGGAAAAAAGGTATCCTTTTTAGTATAATTATTGTTTAATGAAAAGATAAAAACGTTTTTTTTAATCGTAAAGTAACACCACAGGTTACAACATTCTAATCGTCCTTGCAACGTAAATTTTCTCTTACGAAAGCTAAAATCTTAAAATTAAATGTGTGCATTCTGAACTCCAACTTGTTTGACCGTTCATATGATTCGGCATATATATTTCGTACGTTGCACACACGACCCACATAGCCGTGGCCAGTTGCAAAGTCATTGTAAATATTACTAACAAAGTACTTGCCGGTTTCTAAACCGCTTTTTGCTAACAAATGAAGTGCGAATATAATATTTCGTTAATGATTAATAATTATGTTACAATGCATTACCGTTACTTGTGTTTTGTTAAACAGAACATAAAAAAGCTTTTTAATGTAAAAAGGTTTTATAGCTAGAAATAGTGTATCTTGGAGTCGTATCTTTTCTGCATGTATTGCTGATGCATCTCAACTATAATTGCACATCTTTCGAATTAATAACAAATAACTTTAAGTTTATGAGATAGTCGTGTGTTTGAAGTTTTATCATCAAAAAAATCCACCGTTAATTTAACACATTTTGCGTAATATTTTGAAGTAAGCGATATGGAAAATAACACAAAAACAGGCGCAATATTAATTCCGCTATATTTATTCCAGTGAGTTATTGCTTAAACGGCCTATCGGTTTTGTCCGGGTTACGTGAAGCGCAATGATTACCAACGAAGTCATAATGAGTGATTGTTAACAGAATTAAGAAGTCAAACAAAACCCGAGAGAGCGAGGCCGTACTGAGCACGACACCATGGATTCACCTTGAAGGTGTGGCCTGAAGATACCCACAACCCATTCTGTATATAAGTGTACTTCATTGATGCCTTGTGTTACATATCACAGACTTTTTGTTTTTATTTTTTAAATATTTACCTGAGCTAAATGGAATTGTATCAAATACAATGTTTTATATAAATCTGTTTTAAGGACATATTTTTTTAATACCGGTAAAAGGCGATCTGCCTTTTGAAATGTGGTTTAGGTTATGGAGAAGAGATTAAAGGGAACTTATTTATTAAGTTCATATTCATCATACAAGACACCATTTTAGGTTTATTTTAAAATGTTAAAAATATTCGGCTTTTATCGCTATACGTTCA
The DNA here is from genome assembly GCF_000836235.2 of Papilio xuthus. Lineage (NCBI taxonomy): Eukaryota > Metazoa > Arthropoda > Insecta > Lepidoptera > Papilionidae > Papilio > Papilio xuthus. The sequence goes on from NW_013531726.1 coordinate 2,668,003, forward strand.
CTTCGTTTGAGCGTTAAAAAGGATTTTCGCATGAGTTCATTTTGGACTCCCGTAACGTGAGTGCGAACTGTCGACAGAATGACTAATCATCTAAATTCTGAGTTCACGCACTGAATACGCTATTAAATACAATCATTAAGTTCACTTATACCTATACTTAAGTCGATTAAGAGACGCTCCTCGGTCACGAATCATGGATATAAAAATACAATGACGATACCATGACTCATTCTTATATTAAGGTTCATTACAAAAAACTCATCCAACATAGTCTTTTTAATAATACTTTGTTATTGTCCTGGGTAATTAGATCAATAAAGCAAGATTGCATTAACATGTACTACAAATTTCATTACCATTTTCTAATGACTTTTCTAAATAAGAGCACGAGTCGCACTCTGATTTTTAATTTACAATGCTCGTAGCGTCTTACACAAGAAGTCATTGAAATCGAGTGCATATTTGAATAAAATATTGCAAGTGAATCATGTGATTACGTATATTGACTGCATTAATATTACTCTTTACAAAATTTGTTTACATTTCAATGAAAACCGACCTTTGATTCATAATTCTATAGTAACATACTTTCGACATTTGGTTTAAAGTCTACCTTATTATCGTTAGATCCAGAATCGAATAACATGTACATTTAGACTAAGATCGCGTGTAAAAACTTATAGTTAAGAAATTTACAATACCTAGAATTTTGGCAACCATCCAACTTAAATTATGTAAGACTTAAGTATATGTATAATTTTCTCTCACATATCCTGATATAATAAAGCGTCAGATTATTTACATTCGCATTTTAAATATAGGATTACTTACCGGGTATAGCCATGCCAAGTTCCAAATATTCTTTGACTGAGGGTATGAGGAATGATGGTGGCGCGGGAACAACAGTGTCGGGCTCCGGGGCATCGAGCGCCTGTGCCGGGTCCCGCACGCCTGAACTCTCAGCTCGTACCCGCTTCACTCGACTGCCTTCTTCTAAACCGCCTAAAATAAAGGAAAATTCTATTAAACAATTGATAAATAAATGGGTCCGAACTACCTACGATTCTTACTGCGCTGATCTCATGCTGAACGAAATTTGTTCTTAATTTTAATATTATAAATATTATTCATACACAAAGTCGTGCTCCTAGGATACGAGAAGGAATAGAAACAACAACTCCAATTTGCTTAAGGAGGGTCAAGAGATCGAAACCTACTGACGAAGGATAATTTTATTAAAATCGACGAAATTATTAGCTACAGTACTGAGTATATTTGCTTAAATGAACAAGTAAACATAATTTTTGTAATACACAAGATGATTTGGAAACGAAAACTCAACCAATCAACTTTTGTGGGTAGCATAATTTTGCAACACATACAGACACCACAAGGTTAGACAATTCATCAATCATTTCGTCAAATGTATAAAAATATGATGCGGTATTACTGCTTTAAATGTAGTAAGTAAGAGAAATAACGATTTATTATAATAATATATGTATGTTTGGTTAATAGCAGCTTACCAGCTTTGTTACTTGTCACCGGATTCGACAATGAACCTTTGGTTGACAAATCTTAAAGGCGAATGTACTGTAATCATGATGTAAGCTACCTATTCCAAGAGTTGTTGCTGGATATGACTACTTAGGAGTGGTTTTAATGCCATTACATATAAGTGTAGCAAGAAAGATCAGTCAATTAAATACATGTATGTACATGAACCGTCCATACAGTGACAGTGGTTGCTACATCACGCAATCAAAGACCGTCAACTACTCACAAAAAATCACATTCTTAAAGTAATCACCACATTAAGATCATCTAAATTTTGCAACTAAAATTCTAAATATGATACTAACGTTTTCAAATATTTTAACTTATAAGAAACTCTACTTAATGTAACGAATGTGCATAAAATCTTAAAAGATACCGTCACAAATTCTTATTAAAATTATAACTAATAGGACTTTTATAAACCTAGATATTCAACTAATTTTTATGAAAATTGGCATCTGATGATTTTAATAAGTGTTCGTGCGTTTACATTTATATTTGTGAAACAATTAAACAGCAACGTGAGGTAATGCAAATCTTTGATCAAATCTACATAAACTGGCAATTCTAAAAAAAACACAATATTTTATTTTCTTCGTAATAGTAATAGCCCAGTTAAAAACAAAAGATCTGTAACAATAGGCATGTTATCAGATCTCGGATTATGAAATGGGACATCGCTTTTGGAACGCAGTTGATAATAACTTGTAAAGCGATATGAATTATGTTTTAAAGTCGGCGAAAATTAAGTAACACTGTGATAACAATAAAGAACTCCCGACTCCTGTACTCCCTCGTAATATAATCAAATATACTTCACCTAAAGATTTGGAAAAACTAGGATATTTAATTTTGATTCACCATTTTTTTTTATCCCTCCAAAGATGTGTTTTCCAGTGAGATGTTCTTCACATCAAAGTTAATAATGTGATATACGAATACTACAAAGTGATAGTTCATGTTTTATTTGCAATACTTTTCCTTACATATCTATGTATTTATGTATTACAAAGGTTAACACTATTATAACCTTAGTCCCAACTTAATCAAGCGAAACTGCCTTCGACAGTCCTTACACGCATCGTGCATTTATTTATGACTGAGTTTCAAATGACAGACATTAATTTGAATAGATTTTTTATGCCTAAATTTCTAAAAACTGTTTAACCAAATACAGATTAGATTCAAAGGATATTTAGTCACTTGCGTTAGATTTACGTAAATGTCGGCCTAAGGCCCTATACTGCACAATTAACGGAAAATTGCACTGCACTTTTGGTATGTAAATTTTTTTAACTAAAGTTTTATGTTAAAGGTCCTAATAAAAATGCTAAAATTAAATTACAAGTTATCTAAGTTTAACATTTTTAAGTGGAACGTGGTCTTTGCCTGCCACAAAATTTAGGTCTTTTAAACACAGTTGCAAACCGCAAATAAACTTAACAAAATTTAACTTAACATAAAACAACTTAAGCAATGGTTCAAACAAAATCAGTACCTCTTATATTTTGAAAAGCTTAAAATATTAGACAGCTTAAAGTCATACAATCTACAACTTGAGTATTATCCCCTTAACTATGAGGTCATCTTGCGTAATATGTATTTACAAGAAACAAAACTAATACTTGGTAAGGTCATCGTAAGCTTATTCAAATATTTTTTTATTTTACCAATGAATAACATATTATATTTAATAGTTTACACATTAGTTTCTCATACGATATTTTTATCAAGTTATCTTACCAGTGAAGGTCAAACACGTGATGATGAGCACCAAAAATCTAAAAATCGCTTTTAATCCGTTCATCATGATTATTATGTTCTACTAAATAAATTCACCAACATATCTTGATACACGATAAAACTACACGTCAGAATAAATTATAAGGAACATCGATTAAACTACGGCTCCTCTAAACTGGTTTAAAAACTGTGACTTATGGAACCGCGACGTCTCACATTCGCTTCATAAATTGTGTAAGAACGGTACTTGCGTGCGCTTTCGGGGACAGCCGTCCGCGCAATGCTCACTCCGCGTATATCTTAATACATCCAAATAAAAAAGCTATAGGAAACATTACTTTATTGACCTCTAAACGTTTTCGACTAATGGGAGGCCGCTTCTTCTAAAGAAATAGTCAAAATAGACGAAGATTCGTAGGCATTCAATTTTTATATTATAATTTTAAAAAACGACATAACGCAAAATGAACATACTACAACATACAATACTAGCTTAGATTGTTGCGAAATTATACACGTAAAGCTAAAAAAAGCTTATGTTAACTGCAATAGCAGGTGTACCATTGCATAACTATGCTTAGTTCTTCCATTTAGTTATGTCATAACTTGCTTCAGAACTTGAGATTAATCATGTGGATTCTTGAATCGTAGAATTTGCAGCATTGCATTATGGTTACGGAATTCATTTTTTATAATAGTTCAAACGATTCCCGCCTGTCTATGTACTCGTGGTGCGTCTCCACGGACGAACGGATCAGTCTATATTCTATATATGTGCCAATTTTCAATGTGTTGAACTGGTGCGGAGTTATCGAGTAAATAATCATATATTCATACCCCTGGAACCGTACACATTTCCGGGATCATAGGTAGCCTTTGTATTCTTCCAGACTATGTTCTATATCAGGGGTGACGAATCAATGTGCCATATTTCTACACAAATGTTTAATGAGGGCATAGACGCACCATTAAATAATTTTGAATTTATCATTACTGTAAACATTCTGTGGCGAAGGGATTTTGCTTCTCATACAATATTTACCTTTTTCAGTGTCGTGCCCTAATATTGCGTCGCCTACCACGCCACTAATGGCATGCATGCTGCCGTTGGTTCGCCACTTCTGTTCTGTACCTATGTCAAATTTCATCCAGACCCGTGTCTTTTGTAGAGCTTTAGTATGAAAAATCAACGCTAAGCAACAGAATCGTCAATAACAGTATGATATAAAATATTTCTTTTGTGTGAGAGATCGGAAAACTCTTTCGATCGCACAAACAATGCATCACATAAATCGTTAAAAATGCTTTTAGATTCTTAGATTGGTGCAATATGAATGCTTGAAAACACATTAAATAGGTTGAGATCGAATATTGGATTCAGCATAAGCAGAGCAGGATCAGGAACGCAGCAGGATGCTAGTTACATTCTTTTTGAGCAGGATTTAAAAAAATTAAGATCCATAAATCTTCTTGGATATACTGTTTGGCTATGGCTACCTACTCTTTGTAACTTGCCGCTTAACTTATCTATGAATGACCTAAACGTCTATGCTACCAGGTCATAAAATTAAAAAAAAAGACTTATCTTTGAAGCGGTGCCGCCGACTTGGGATTTTGTTTTCAAAGTAAAAAGCGAAAGTCGAATGAAGATTTTACGTTTTATTGCGAATAAATGCAAAGTTTTTGAGTTTTATGGAGAATAAATTAGTTTAGATATACATATTCATTGTAAAATAATTTGTTGTTTTTCAATGTTAATTTGTTTCTGATTGTCAATCGGAAATCCGCATAAGCAATGAATACAAAAATTAAAAAATGTTGTCCCAATTGTAGTCAGTTTTTCAGTTTAAAATGTAAGATTATCTGATTAATTTTCACAGATATAAAATTAATTAATATCAATTAATATTTGTAAGTTCATCTTTGCAGTATTATCTTCAAAACAAAATGCCGAAAATATACCCCTTTTCTTAAAATGCGGACATTCTATGTGCGAAAATTGTATTACAAATTTGGTCAAGTTTGAAGAACCCATAGAATGCAAAGTTTGTCACAAAGATATGGAAATACAAACAAAAGATGTCAAGTCAATGGTGAGAAATAAATTAAAACTGCGCCGGTTGTTTCCAGTCAACATATACATGCTTGGAGAGTTATCACTAGAGCTTTTAGAGGTAGGTTCTAAACATTTTTACTTAACTAATTGGCTTACCAATGATATACAAATTAACACATGAAAGATTAACTTATTAAATAGACATATCTTTTCAGTCAAAAGATGAAATAAAGAATAATGATGATGACTGTTTTCTTAATTTGAAAGCTATTATTCAGGCAACAGAAACATGTCAAGGTAAATATTTTACTTGTTTGGTAAGTTTATTGGTGACTAAAGCTACCCTTTAATTCATGAAACTCTAATAAAAGTGGCAGTTGGAGACAATCGGGGAATAATGTGCTTAAAATCAATGTGATTTTTTATTTGTGTACTGTCAATATTTATTTTTTTTGTCAGGTCAATGTTTGGAATGTACCAATCCAACAACTAAAATGTGTAGACAATGTGCAACAGTACTTTGCGAAGTTTGTTTCAACAAAAGTCACAAGAACTTTGTTATATTCAGAAATCATGTTCTCCAAAATATAGGTGCATAATAAGTTTACTGATAATTTATCTTTATGATGTTTCTAAGAAAGTGTAGATTATGTTTATCTTATATCTCATTGTTGTAGAACCAGAATTATCACTAAACAATTGCAAGGTGCATACAGAAAAAACATTGGACTACTATTGCAAGGACTGTTCTAAACCAATCTGTATGGATTGTTTGGTAATTGGTGGTGAAAAATCTTGCAAAAATCATAACTTGGTATCCACACAAGAAGTTGTTAGTGTTATATTATTTATTTCATTTAAATTTGGAACTTTATAACTGGAAATTACATAATTGTTTTATATATTTTCTTAATTTTATATACAGAATGAAAAGCTTTTGGAAGATTTAGCTGAAATCTGCCCTAAGGTAGATGAAACATACAGACGATTAACTAAAACTGCAGTTGTAAGTAGTAGCTTTAGCTTTTTCCACAATAATTGTATATATAGGTAAAAATGAAAAGAAATACAAATATATAGGACCAAATTTACTCACACATTTTTAAAAATATATTGCAGGATATTGGCCATCTTTTATATAACATTGGAAATGATACTGGATCTTCAGAACTATTGCAAATTGAGAAAGAGGTTGAACAAAGTTTCTCTAAGCTATCATTTATAGTACAAGTATTAAAAGGTGAAGCAGTCAATAAGATAATTGATCTAAGAACCACTGAGAAAGAATCTCTGGAAAATGCTAAAAAATCACTCGCTGACTCAATTAAGAATGCAAAATATGTGTTAAATTCTGTGAAAAAATCTTTAAGTGTGGAGAAAATAAAGCAGGTAATTATACCTAGACCTAACCTTACCTAACTAGTGTAATGGTAGTTAAAAGTTATATTATCTATTTCATATTTTTTTTTAGGCAAACATGTCATTATTGCTAGAAGATGCTAAGAAAGTTGTCAATAGTCCTTGGTATTTAAACCAGAATAAAGCTGAACTAAAGTATGTAAAAAAATTAAGTAACAATACTAAAGTTTACTATTTTTTTTTAAATTAACTAATAATCTGTGCTGGCTATATTTGTCTCAATTTTTCAGTGTTGTTGTCAACGAAGAAGTTTGCAACCTCCTTGCAAACTTTATCCATTTAGATGGCGAAACCGATGGTACATTCAAACTCCTCACTACTGATGAAATAGATCCAAATATTGATATACCCCCACCTCCAGTAGCACCGGTATTTCCACCAGAGCTTCCCAAAGGTAACATGTATCATTTTTTATTAATAAAAAATGTGTCCCATGTTATTTTTAGACATTTAATGCTTATAATTTTCATGTACTAACAATTTTACCTAAGGTATTTACTATGTAAAATGTAGGATGTTATGTTTATATGTTTTTCTACTATTATCACTAGTCTGAAATTTTCCCTACAGAGAGTCTGCACAGTACACTACTACTCTTCCAGCTATATCTCTATCAGCTGTCATCTTTGTCTACTAATTTTTCAAATAGTTATATTGTTTCATTTATATTTATTATATACTAGCTGTAGCCCGCGACTCTGTAGCCTATATGTTCTTCCAGACTATGTTCTATATCTATGCTAAGTTTGAATGAGATCTTTTTAAGAGAGATTAAGCCATTCTGGTGATACCTTCAAACATTTATAATATTAATAAGATTCAATCATTAACTCCATCTCTCTTGTTTAAGATGTGAGAGTGAAAAGGAGTGAAAATAAAGCTGATATTGAAAAGGATAATACGAAGTCTCAGACATTCTATACAAAGGCTCCGACATACCACAGCAAGAGTGCTTCTATTTCATCATTAAATTCTCTAAACAGTGATTCTTCATATAAAAGTTCAAGCAACAGAGGTAAGAATTGCTTGTTAATCTTTTATAACTGTTGAAATTTTTATGTCAAACAAGGTAATTGTTGACGATGGAATGTTTTGTTAATTATTTAAAGGTATCGACTTTGTGTTATTTTATTATATTTCTATGTGTATTTAATATATTTGTACTCTGTATTTGTACCATAACGTACCATTTTATTATCTGTACACTACTGATTATTACCTAGGTAGATGTAAAACTGTTGGTAACTTTGGAATAAAATAAATAAAGATATTGCAAGGTAGTCGGCACACAGAACAGTCAAAATTCAGCCGTCAGACTGCGAACAGTGCGCACCTATTCAAATCCTGCGTTTTATTTCTCTCCTCATCGCCACCATCCTTTACAGTAATATTGATTTATATAAATTTGCAGATGAAGGACTTTATAAGCCTGTACATCAAGTGTCGCCATATCAAGAGAACCAGCAACCGAAGGCATTGTGTGCAGGTATATTGTATAATTTGTTTTTTATGGGTTTTATATTTGTTTCATTGCATGGCCCAATCTATGAGTCTTGATAGAATTAAGCTAGAGTCGTTTTTTACAACTTTTTCGCATGGTATTAGCCTCGCCTGTTGGTTTTTAAATTATTACTGTCTAAATGTAAATTCTATATTAACAAAACATTAAATCTGGTTCAGTACCTGTTAAACAATCGAATTTGTTTAGTCTTTAGCATTTCATTGATAAGTATAAGGCACAGCTCACACAATCAACACATCCGGATGACATCATTAAGTTACTGGAAATAAAATGCTGACTGTTGTATAAATCACGCAAAGCTTATGTGTCATATTTAGTCCCTTTAACACCTTGAGGGCTATTGCACCTCTTACGTGTCTTTTTAATTTCTTAGACAGGTTCCCACTGTCGTAATATTTGTATCAAAACATGTTTTTTCTAACATATTTTCTTTGAACGAACAGAAATAATCTTTCATACGGTTATATTGAAGGCACGAAGGGTTCACCTTATACTTTTTTTTGTTATAATTTCAGGTGGTCAAGAGCTTGTTTATATTTCACACATTGTGACGCCGCATAATTTCTATGTGCAAAGAGTAATTCACATGCCGATGCTTGAAGAGTTGATTAAAGAGTTCCGTAATGCCATCTCCTTGCCTAAACCTTCGGTAAACAGTATTGCAGAAGGTATTCATCTTACTTCTTACTAATATTATAAATGCGAATGTTTAGATGGATGGATGTTTGATCTCCAGAACAGCTCCATGGATCTCGTTGAAATTTGGAAACATAGCCTGGAAGAACGCATAGCCTACTTATAAAGTTTTTTTTTTTTAACTAATTTATTTCATAATGTACAAAGATTGATATTTTTTGTTCTAAAAATATCTTAACAATGTCTCTTTTCAGGGAAGTCATACTTGGTGTTCAATAAAGTAGACAACTTGTGGCAACGTTGCCAAGTTAAAAGCATCGACAGAAAGGATTCCAACAAACATTTGTACCATGTCTTCTGCGTTGACTTTGGAAGTATTGAAGTTGTCACCATAGATAAGTAAGTAGTAATTCGCGGCCTTCACTCACCGTGGATATCTGAGACCAAAATACCCGTTTCAAACATATTTTTGTTTTGTCTAAGAGAATGAAAGGGAGGACGGTATGTTTTATACAGAGATTTTAGTCTCGAAAACCAACGGTTATTCAGATAATATATTTAAAAAGGGAGAAATTAGTTCTTATTGTTACAAAAAAAATATTTTTAGTATATACTTGTAACCATTGTAATTGGCAGGTACACTTAACTAAACATTTGAATCAGTTTATATGTATTGTCAGGCTGCGACTGTTGCCGCCTGCGCGTGCGCAGAGCCCGTGTCCGTTCGCGATCAACTGCTCGCTGGTGAACTGCGAGCCGCTCGCCGGCGCCTGGAGCAGCGACGACGCTCTGCTCATACAGAACATTACTGACAAGTCGGTTTCATATTATGACACCACTATTATAGTTCACGCTACCTTACTAATATTATAAATGCGAATGTTTAGATGGATGGATGTATGTTTGTTTGAAGGTATCTCCGGTACGGATGAACCGATCCGGCTGAAATTTGGTATACATATAGAAAATAGTGTGGAAGAACACATAGGTTACCAGTTATATTATTTTTTATTTCCGCGTGGACGAAGTCGCCGGCGTCAGCTAGTTTATTCATAATTATTAGATGGCAACCCTAATAATGTATGGCATTTTTTGTGGACGGCGTGTCATCGCTGTCGGAAAGTCTACAAGCAGTAGACTGTTACAAGCTGATGCTGATTTCAATTTAAATATTCAATTTTAAAGTATTATAGATAATATAAAGACTTGCATGTACAGCAAGCAGACGGTGGTGCACATCCACCGCGTGCGGTCGAAAGCGAACAGCGTGAGCCTCGAGTGTGACGTCACCACGTACGAGGCGGGCGTCAGTCTGACGCACGCGCTCGTCTTCCAGGGCAGAGCACGTCTCTGCAACCCCAAGATGCCGGTATGTACATACGGACATTTTTATATTACACTAGCTCTCCTGATTGTATAATAATATATAGAAAATGTTATTGTTATATACATAATTTCCTATATTGTATTTATAGTACCCGAAGAATATAAACGCTAGTCAGAAACCGAAGCTATTTATAAATAATAATGATTACAAACTGAAAACAGTGGAAGAGGTCTACATAACTAGTATAACAAGTCCGGACCACTTTTACGTGAGAAAGGTAAGTAAATTACTGTGTTTGTAGATTCGTATCCCTTGTATTGTAAACATTTTTGAATTTTTATTATTTTTCAGTTACATCTTCAGAGTGTATATGAAAAACTATGTGAAGATCTAGATCAGAATTACAATATAAATGTCAAAAAGGGCAGTATCTATCTACCTGAAAAAGGTAAAGATTTATTTTACTTGTATACATCTATGCATGTTAGTAAATAGATAAACATAAAAAAAGATTAATACGAGAATCTCTCTCTCCCTAATTCCACTCACGTAGTTTTCGTACTCCTGTGGGCCTAGCACCATAACGTGACAAGCGCCGTGGTATCGTCATAGACAGACAACCAAAAATCTCCACTTATTATTACAAAATTGACGATGACGAAACTAAGGCGCTTCACATCGTCATCTCAGTCGCCACAAGTTTATTGGTAATGTAAGACGAGAATATAAGAAGAGAAATGTCTGAATGTCTTTGATAGTTTGTGAACTCGACCAAATATAAATCAAATTGGCTGAGATTTTCTTTAACGCACTCTCAATAGGTATTTTTAACCGACTTTTAATTCCTCTACATTTTTATTATCAGACATGGTGTGCGTGGTGAACCTGGAGAAGTACGAGGTGCCGGACGCGAACACAAGTGAGGCACGCGTGACGTGGGCGCGCGCCATCGTGACGGAGCTGCCGGGGCGCGGGCGCGTGCGTCTCGCGCTGCCCGACTGTGGCGCCACCTTGGTCGCGCACTGGAGCGCGCTGCGACGTATCCTGCCCAAGTTCACTACGCTACGAGCATTGGTATAAGACTTTTCAAACATCTTGGCGACTCAGTGCCCTTTCTACGTATTCCTTTATGCCCTGCTAACTTTTGTTGTGCTCGGCAACTCTCAAACCACCAAGATATATGACAATCTCTATAATAGATTAAAAAAAGCCCATCTGACTTGTTGTCTTGTACTCTAATTATGACTTGAATCGTAAATTTTAATTTAAGGGTACCCAAGGATATGTATTGAAATTGATTGGCATACGTACATCATTAGAATAAATACAAAATTGTTATTTGAAACCTATATATCTTAGAAATTAAATTATTAAAACATTGGAAGCATTTCTCACAATAATTTCTATATTTTTATAAATTTGTTAGGCCACAGAATGCCACTTGGCGGGCGTGACTCCGCTGAACAAGAAATGGAGCCCTAACTCTGTGGCGCTGCTGCACACGTTCCGCGGTCGCCCGCTAGATCTGCACGTCGACGACAACCGCAATCTCTCCCTCGGTGTCACTCTCTACGACAAGACAGAGCCAGAAGTCGTGTGTGTTAACACTCAAATGGTCAAATACAAATTTGCTGTCATTATTGGGTATGTAACACTTTTTTTTATATGTGAGCATAGACAAAAAGTATTGTGTTTAAAAAAAATTATACATGGTGCCAAATCGTACAATCGTCTTACTTTTTACTAATATTATAAATGTAATTGTTTAGATGGATGGATGGATGTTTGTTTAAAGGAATCTCGGGTAGTCGCGGGCGACAGCTAGTTATGCATAAAATTTAATTTTTACGTATGGTAACACAATATCAAAGTTTGTGGTGTACTAATTTCTCGTCTTTCCAGTACATTCATGTTCAACAAAGAAAATGTATTACAAGACTGTGTTATCACAAACAAATTGCCGGTCGATCAAGAGAAATCCCCGGAGAAGTCGAAGAATAAAACGAATAAAATAAAAGTGTTAAAGAAAGAAGAGTTGCCAAAATGTACAGTGAAAAAGGAACAACTGGAGGCAAAAGATAAAGGTCCTCTGAGACTGGAGGCCAAAGTTCTGTACTATCAGTCGCCTTCATTAATTTACGTGTCACTTGTTCATCAACAGAAGACATTTAATACTTTATTTGAGAACATACAAAAACATTATTCAAAGAAGAAGATTCAAAGCAAGAATAACTGGAATGTGGGAGATAAATGCTGCACGATGTGCCGACAGTCGCAAACATGGCGACGTGCTACCATACTAGACTTACAAGGCGACGATGCCAAAGTGTTTTACTCGGACTTTGCCTGTGTCGAAACTGTTCCCATTACAACTTTGAGGGAACTAACTCAGGAATTCTCCGCCATCGGCTATGCTGCTATGAAGTGCCATCTGTCTGGTGTCGTGTCCGCAGACGGAGAGGACTGGCCGTCTCTCACCAAGGAATATTTAAAGGAATTACTTGATGCTTACAAGAGAGTGTTCATTACGAAAATGGGAAACTTCAAAGACATGAGTATGCCTATAGAGATGTGGGTGTACCACACGATACAAGGAAGTGCGCTCGAGCCCAACACGTCCGAGTGGCGATGCCTCAACAAGAAAATCATTGAACAAGGATTGGCAATACCCGATAAATCTCAACAGGTATGTTTTTGAAAGGCAAATAGTCCTTAAAAGAACCAAATCATATTTATGTAATTGCTTACAATACCCTTCCTTTTCAAATTCACCACCAAATAATTCAATTAATAATGTTTTAGTCACTATTTTATTTTTAGGTCGAAACACCTAACGATAATGCAGATAAATCAGACGACAACATGCTGTCTTTCCTTAACGTTAAAGGCTCAATTGAAGAATGGCTACAACTGGAACCGATGCCCACGAAACCTCTCATTGTGCAATCAAATTCTGATCGTTCCAACTCATCGTCACCTGAATGCGAAATAAACTTTAGTGATGATAAAGCGAAGAAAGCTAACACTGTTTTCATATCTGATTGGATGCCGCCGGAACCACCGCCAAATAAAGAATTCATCGGTGTTCCAACGTAAGATTCTTAGAAGATTCTTAGAATTGCAATTCCTATATGTTAAGCTAATAATTTTTAATATTTAATGACATATATTTATGTATGTATTAATAATGTTTGATACCATATCTTTATACATAATAATACATATAACGAAACTTTGACAGGTATGTAGACAACGATGGCATCATATATCTCCATGAAGTATCACAACAGGAAACATTAGAAATGATTCAAAAAGCTCTAGATGTTCGGTTCAAAAAACCTGATCCTAAAGCAAAATACGCGTCTTGGTCAGTCGGCGAGCCGTGCATTGCTATGTACTACTTGGACGACAAATTTTACAGAGGACGTATATTAGAGGTTAACAAAGAAGCTTCTACATGCTTAGTGCACTACATTGATTATGGAAACGACGAAACATGCAATTTCTCTAACCTAAGAAAAAGTATCGCCCTTTACCAATTACCCACACAAGCGCTTAAATGTGTTCTAACACGCGTCGAACCCGCCGACAAATTCTGGGACAGACAAACATTGGATTATATGCACAAATCGATGGTGGAAAAGAAATGTTTTATTAAAATAACAGGAAATCCAATTGATGGGATTTATCCTATTGAATTAACGTATAATAAACTATTGTTTAACGATCATTTGGTTGAATTCGAAATGGCGAAGTACAGCGATGGCTCTAAAGCAGTTATAAGGAGATTCGCACCAATCGATAACCAACAGATCGAACTGGATGAATCCGCCACTATTGAATCCGATTCTGCACCTGATTATATTATTGAAGAGGATGATATAGAATCCGCAAACGACTCCTATTGTATGGAATTCTTGCAGGGCAAAGATTGGAATTTGTTAATACAGGAAGATAAAGAAAAACAGATGCTCTCAGGAAAATTTTTAACCTTTAAAAAGAACACTATTGAGAATTTCATTTGTAACATCACAGTTATAAATGATTTTAAATGTTTCGAATTGTTTATACTGCACGATGAAGCAACAATTAAAGAATACGAGGAAATGTTTGAAAAGCTGCAAAAATCTGTAAACGATATGCCGTCATTGAATGGAATATACGAGAACAAAGCTTGCGTTGCTATTTTCAACGAAGACGGTCAGTGGTACAGAGCCACCATTCTCCAGTACAGCAACGATACTAATCAAATTAAAGTCAGATATGTTGACTACGGTAATATAGAACTCGTAACGTTGGCTGACGTGAGAGAAATCAACAAGGAATTTATTAATTTGCCTCCATTAACGTTGTCGGCTACTTTGCACAACGTGCAAGTAAATCCAGCGATCGAAACTAGCGTTATTGCTGAAGAATACAAAAATACGTTCTTAGATAAAGGACCATTCAATGTTAAAATAATTCATAACGAAACCGAGATCCCTTCGGTGGAATTGAGAAATGAAAAATCAGAATTAGTTTATAAGGACCTTATTGCAAATAACACTTTTTTACTTTCCAGTAATGAGTAGTTTTGCTGAGCCGCCTATGTTTGATTTAGTATGTTATCCTATTATCACTATGTTAGAATTTAATTTCGTTTTTGTTATCTTTATGACTATTATGTTTTGTTCTCTATCAGATATCATTGTATCACTAAATACAAAAAAATTTAAGTATGAACAAGAGCCGATGTTTTTGTACCTTCATCCCACTCCCTGTTGGGCCTTATACAAAGTATAATGATTTTCGTGGATTCAGAAAGGCTTAGCACATCACTTATAAACTGCCTTTAGTAAAAGTCATAGTATGAACAATTATTTTAATGAAATTCAATTCCTAAAAGTATTCCGGTTTGTGTTTCGGACATATTGCGACGAGGCGTAGCGGCGCTCCAGTGCCTTTCGCAATTTTCATCGGCATCACTAACGCCGTGCAACCATGATCTACAAAAAGAAAAATTATTTAATAAAAAAACAACCCTTTGATTTCAAGATATGCAATATAACTTATATTTTATTTCAATTCCTTTTCACTATCTACGCCATGCCGTAGCCGCCAAAAATGTTATGTAATTTACTGGCAGTTAACGCTGTGATGTAAATTTATATTTACACGTGTAAATCTTACCTGGAATATGTCGCTGGAAATATACATTTTCAATATTGTAAAGCCCTGCTCCCAACAGTATTTTGTGCACAGGGAAATCAGTGCTTGATCCGGGATCGACAGACGCCACATCAACGCCTACGCCAACCACATTTTTATAACTCGAAACTATCCATTCAGCCACTTCGGCGCTCAGACCTAAAATTTTTAAAAAAATATGTAAAACGCGATATTCGAAGAACGATGTCACTAAAAGGTTCTGAGATGCCTGTAAATCAATGCATTCTGTAAATAACCGAGTATTTGGCCAATTCTTGATGCCATTTGTTCAAAAATTGACAGAAAACTTTACCTCGTTTTTGCTTTTCATAAAAAGTAAAATAACTTTACCTGGGAAATTTAATTGATCGTTATTTATTCCCAAATATTTCTTCTTATCCCAAAAGAATTTGCTCCAACCAAATTTAAAAATAATTAAACATGGTTTGCCCATGTTATCGTTCAACATGTAATCCATGTGATGCTTGTAGAGAACGAAATTAGGATCATCATTGACCTTAGAAGCTATGTCTACGATTATAACTGAAAACATAACATTTTGATATTTAAAATTACTTCCGATTTGTTAAATTAGGAAATGGGATTTTAACTCCGTTATCTATCGCGTAATCGAAAAAAGTTTACTTGAAAACGAAGAAAGTTGCAAACGTACGTGGTATTATAAGCTTGTTGAGTGGGATCTGTCCAACTTGCAGACCGTCGACCAAAAAATGGTAAGGAGCATCAATGTGTGTACCGCCATGCTCGCCAGCAGTAAAGTCATTCGAGGCGTACCTGTAACCCACATGGCATAACAAAACTACAGTTACAGACTTGACAGACTGATATCGGTCCTCGTGTATCAGAGACATTCCGCTGCTACTGAGGAGTAGCGTAGGAGAGAGCGATTAGGGAGGCCTAATCGCTCTGTTTTCGCAATGGTATAAGGGGTCGTACGTCGTAGATGGTCCATCTCACGGGTTATGGTCCCCATGCGTTTTGTAATCTACTTTCCCCCGTACTTCTAAGCACTTACTTATTTTGTATACAAACGTGACTAAACAGTTATAAGGCTGAGTTTTATCTACCAAATTAAGGAAAACCAAAATACTCATTTTCTCCTCTCTAAATCATTCTAAAGTAGCAACGAATCTACATCTCGAAGAATTGAGATACAGTTTCTTTTACAATTATTTGAATATAGCTTTTTGTATGAACGTAGTGCAAAATATATAAATGATTAGATCACAATTAAAGTATTGATTTGTTGACATAATATGGTATAGTCGTACGATAATACGCGATTAAATAGGCCAGAGGTCAACTTCAATACTATATTAGGTATATCAACCAAAAGGCGTAGAAATATTGAAAGGATGTCTTCGAAGCAGTACCAAGTTATTAAATAATATTGTCTGCTGGTTTGGCGACAGTTTTCCAGAAGAAAAGAAAGAAGATCAGATATATTAAATTAAGGCAAGGGTTTTTAGATACGAAGTAATGAGTAATTACCACTACACAAAACATGTTATATAGTCATAGCCTCTGGTTAAGGCTGATAATTATGCTGATGAAGCGCACACGGTTTTGGTTACACATGTATCACTCTTATAAAAGAAATAAATTGTGAAAAAACTAAAGAACGGTACTTATAGTTTACCATGACCCATCGCGTTGAAACATTGCGGTTTTCTTTGTAAATTGAAATTCTTGACTATCAGGCCAATAAATCGTTTGATTATCAAATGGATATGTTAAATCGATAAAATCGTAATCGCCATTAATTAAAACTTCATTCAAACTTTTATCCGCTAATATATAAGTACACAACAAAAAACACAGAGACACGGACGTTAGGTAAGACATTTTTAAGCAAACTATTTCTACTACTCGTTTCTTCGTATAAAGTAATAATTTTATGTAACTATTATTATAATTATAAGCTGTATATATATCCCTATATACTTA